>NC_061514.1:90785598-90810441 GCF_022539505.1 Lolium rigidum | reverse complement strand
GGTAAAGCGGGTTTAATTTCAAAGAATTCTGCTTGTAGTAGCGAGGTGGAGCAATAGGTGTGCATAAGAAATCATTATTATTTGTGGTTGTGAAGTCACACAACTTAGTATTTTCAGCGTTGGCCATTTTAGCAATAGTAAATAAAGCAAACTAGATAAAGTAAATGCAAGTAAACTAATTTTTTGTGTTTTCGATATAGCAAACAAGATAGCAAATAAAGTAAAACTAGCAACTAATTTTTTTGTATTTTGATTTAGTGCAGCAAACAAAGTAGTAAATAAAATAAAGCAAGACAAAAACAAAGTAAAGAGATTGAGAAGTGGAGACTCCCCTTGCGGCGTGTCTTGATCTCCCCGGCAACGGCGCCGGAAAAAGAGCTTGATGGCGTGTATTTCACACGTTCGTTGGGCAACCCCAAGAGGAAGGTATGATGCGCACAGCGGCAAGTTTTCCCTCGGAAAGAAACCAAGGTTTATCGAACCAGGGAGGAGCCAAGAAGCACGTTGAAGGTTGATGGCGGCGGGATGTAGTGCGGCGCAACACCGGAGATTCCGGCGCCAACGTGGAACCTGCACAACACAACCAAGCTACTTTGCCCCAACGAAACGGTGAGGTTGTCAATCTCACCGGCTTGCTGTAACAAAGGATTAACCGTATTGTGTGGAAGATGATTGTTTGCAGAGAAAACAGTAGAAACAAGTATTGCAGTAGATTGTATTTCAGTAAAGAGAATTGGACCGGGGTCCACGGTTCACTAGAGGTGTCTCTCCCATAAGACGAACGGCATGTTGGGTGAACAAATTACGGTTGGGCAATTGACAAATAAAGAGAGCATGACAATGCACATACATATCATGATGAGTATAGTGAGATTTAATTGGGCATTACGACAAAGTACATAGACCGCCATCCAAGCGCATCTATGCCTAAAAAGTCCACCTTCGGGTTATCATCCGAACCCCCTCCGGTATTAAGTTGCAAACAACGAGACAATTGCATTAAGTATGGTGCGTAATGTAATCAACAACTACATCCTTAGACATAGCATCAATGTTTTATCCCTAGTGGCAACGACACAACACAACCTTAGAACTTTACATCACTTGTCCCAGGTGTCAATGCGGGCATGAACCCACTATCGAGCATAAGTACTCCCTCTTGGAGTTAAAAGCATCTACTTGGCCGAGAGCATCTACTAATAACGGAGAGCATGCAAGATCATAAACAACACATAAGCATAACTTTGATAATCAACATAACAAGTATTCTCTATTCATCGGATCCCAACAAACGCAACATATAGAATTACATATAGATGATCTTGATCATGATAGGCAGCTCACAAGATCCGACAATGATAGCACAATGGGGAGAAGACAACCATCTAGCTACTGCTATGGACCCATAGTCCGAGGGGTAGACTACTCACTCATCACTCCGGAGGCGACCATGGCGGTGTAGAGTCCTCCGGGAGATGAATCCCCTCTCCGACGGGGTGCCGGAGGCGATCTCCGGGATCCCCGAGATGGGATCGGCGGCGACGGCGTCTCGGTAATGTTTTCCGTATCGTGGCTCTCGGTGCCGGGGGTTTCGTCACGGAGGCTATTTGTAGGCGGAAGGGCAGGTCAAGAGGCGGCACGGGGGCCCAAACCACGGGCCGGCGCGGCCAGGGGTGGGGCCGCGCCGCCCTAGGGTTTGGCCACCACTGTGGCCCCTCTTCGTCTCTCCTTCGGACTTACTGGAAGCTTCGTGAGAAAATAGGCCTCTGGGCTTTTATTTCGTCCAATTCCGAGAATATTTCTTTACTAGGATTTCTGAAACCAAAAACAGCGAGAACAACGAAGCGGCACTTCGGCATCTTGTTAATAGGTTAGTTCCAGAAAATGCACGAATATGACATAAAGTGTGCATAAAACATGTAGATAACATCAATAATGTGGCATGGAACACAAGAAATTATCGATACGTTGGAGACGTATCACGTGGGCGAGCCGTGTGCGGGCCGCTGGCAGGCCGCACAGCGTGCAGGCCGCGTCGAGGCCGCGTACGGGCCGCGTGTTAGGCCGTGTGCGGGCCGCGTCGGCAGGCCGCAGCATGAGCGCCGCGTCGCTGTGCGCCGCGTAGCGTGTGCGGGCCGCGTGGGCCACACGGTGGCGCTCGAGCGGCGAAAGAAAAGCAATGCCCATGCTTGGGCGAGGCCGTGGGCCGGGTTTCCTGGCATGCGGCCAAGTTTTAGCAGTTTTTTCTGTTATTTTATTCCAGAGGCATTTTTGACATATTTAGGATTTTTTTTTTTGGCTAAATATTGTCTAGTTTTTTCTGAGCAAATTGAACCAACGAGATATTTGTTTGGAAAATAAAAAGATGAAAGTAATGTCTCTGAAAAGTTCAAAAGTTAATAGTTCACAGCTAATGTTTCCGCTGCAAATAGTAAAAGAAGCATTTTTTGTCAACATTTTTTCTGAGCAAATTGAACCAACGAGATATTTGCTTTAGGAAATAAAAAGTAACAGAGATGCTTCTGAAAGTTTAAAGTTTAAAGGAATTCAAAGTTTCCGCTGCAAATAGTTAAAGATGCATTTTAATGCAAAAGTGATAATCAAAATTTTAAAGAAATGATTAAAGTGATTATTGTGATAATTATGGTTATGTTATTTTTGGACCAACGTTATTAATGACATGATCATGTTTTGTTGCAATAAGAGGTGCATTTATCTCTATTTCTGCCCAACGGTGATATAGATTTAATTGCACAAACAGTTGTATGTTCTAATTTTGACCAACGTTGGATTATTGCATGCAATTGTTGTTATGATCTCTTTTTATTATGGTTTAAAGGAGGGTACTACTTGATGAGCTGCATCAAGGATGTTCCAACCTTCAAAGGTGACAACTACACTGAATGGAGAAAAGAAGGTCGATTTGTGCTGGAGGTGGACTAGGTTCCCACAGTACGGTCGGACCAAAAGATCCGATCGAGAAATGAAAAGGATGATGATGCTTGCATGGCCAGAATAATAAGTGGCTAAGTGCCATTTATAAAGAATATAATTGAGAACGCTATTGTGGGCTCAATTACAGAGTGTGCTTCCGTAGGGGAGTATCTTGAAAGAATAAGGAGCCAGTTCACTGGTTCTTCAAAGTTATGTGCGACCCAGCTGCTGTAGCAACTGGTGACAGAAAAGTACACATGGACAGGAAGGACATGGCAAGTGTGCCATATGATGTAACAATGCTTATGTTGGTGTTGTCTGTGTGTAATGTGAGTGAAAAAAGTGTTGTCCGCGTCGGACAAAGATCAAAAGAAAAGAAAAGAACTGATGAATCATCGAAATTATGGCACTGTCGTTTAGGCCATATTTCGAGGGGGAGAATAGAAAGACTTGTTAAAAATAGTATTCTTCCTCCATTAGAATTCTCAGACATAGAACAACGCATCGATTGCATTAAAGAAAAATTTGTAAAGCAAATTAAAAAGGGTGCAAATCGATGCACAACAACACCAGAAATAATTCACACCGAGATATGTGGATCATTTCCTATGAAAAGTGTGGATGGCTATGATTCGTTCATAACATTCACGAATGATTACTCCCGATATGGTTATATTTATCCAATAAAAGAAAGAACAGAAGTGTTGGATAAGCTGAAGTTGAAAATCAGCATGATAAAAGAATAAAGATAGTCAGATCTGATCGTGGAGGGGAGTACTACGGTCGACATACTCCATATGGAAGTCCCTGGACCTTTTGCAAGGTTTCTACAGGAGACTGGAATAGTCGCCCAGTACTCGATGCCGGGCGAACCTCAGCAGAATGGGGTAGCTGAAAGGCGCAACCGTACCCTTATGGATATGGTGCGCAGTATGATGAGCTATTCCACCCTACCATTGGGATTGTGGATTGAGGCGTTAAAAACCGCTATTCACATTCTAAACGAGTACCAAGCAAATCGGTGCCCAAAACGCCGTATGAGCTATGGACGAGGAGAGTGCCTTCTCTAAACCACCTGAAAGTGTGGGGGAGCCCTGCTGAGGCCAAGTATTCAATCCAAATATCGCAAAGTTAGATACCAAAACAGTCAGTTTGCCATTTTATTGGCTATCCTGAAAAGTCAAAAGGTTATCGTTTCTACTGCCCAGAGAAATACACAAAGTTTGTGGAAAAGAGACATGTTGTCTTCTTAGAGGACGAAATGATGAGGGGGAGCATGGTAGCTCGGAAAATTGATCTTGAGGAGAAGAGGGTGCATGCACCTAATCCGATGACTCGAGAGCCATTTTTTTTGCGCTACCATGTGCACTGCACCGACGATCCCTGCGATTGTGGTGCAAGCGCCGTTGTAACTCCACCCATGACAACGATGAGTGGAAATTCGGAACCTGTCCGTCAGGAGCCGAATGAACCATTTGTTGAGCATGAAAGGGAGCAACAACAGCCACCTCTAGAGGCAAAAGGATTTACACAAAGAGAAGGGATAGATTACAATGAGACGTTTTCTCTGGTCTCATGTAAGGACTCCTTCAGAATCATCATGGCATTAGTTGCACATTTTGATTTAGAGTTGCATCAAATCGATGTAAAGATGGCATTTCTAAACGGGGTTTTAGAAGAAAATGTCTACATGAAACAACCCAAGGGTTTTATCATGGAAGGCAAGAAAGAAATGGGATGCCGCCTAAAGAAATCCATTTATGGATTAAAGCAAGCCTCCAGACAGTGGTATCTAAAGTTCAATGAGACAATTAAGAGATTTGGATTTAAAGAAAATATTGAGGACAATTGCGTTTATGCAAAGTTTAAAAGTGGGAAATACATTTTCCTAATCTTGTATGTGGATGATATTCGCTTGCCGACGGTGATGTTAGTCTACTGCAAGAGACAAAGAAGTTCTTGTCCTCAAATTTTGATATGAAAGATCTTGGTGAAGCGTCATATGTTTTGGGCATAGAAATTCACCGAGATAGGAACAATGGAGTATTAGGACTATCGCAAAAGTCTTATTTAGAAAAGATTCTAAGTAAGTATAATATGCATAAGTGCAGTGCCACACCTGCCCCTATAGTCAAGGGCGACAGTTTTGGGAAACATCAAAGTCCCCAAAATCAATTCGAGCTCGATCAAATGAAAGCGGTTCCATATGCTTCGGCTATTGGAAGCCTACAGTAAGCACAAGTGTGCACTCGCCCTGACTTAGCTTTTATCACCGGAGTACTCGGTAGATATCAAGAAAATCCAGGTTTTGAACACTGGAAAATGGTAAAGAAGGCATTGCGTTATGTGAAAGGCACAAAAAGTTACATGCTAACATACAGAATATCTGATTCCCTAGAAATAAGAGGGTATTCAGATGCAGATTTTGCGGGGGATAAAGATGATAGAAAATCCACATCTGGATATGTATTCACCCTCGCAGGGGGAGCTATTTCGTGGAGAAGCTCCAAACAGACGATAGTTGCATCATCCACGATGTATGCAGAATTTATAGCATGTTATGAAGCCACGGGGCAGGCATTATGGTTAAAGAAATTCATACCCGACTTGAAAGTGGTAGATTGTATTGACAAACCACTAAAGATGTACTGCGACAATGAATTCGCAGTATTTTATGCTCACAACAACAAGTCGAGTACAGCTACGAAACCAATTGAGGTTAAGTATTATGTTGTGAAACACAAGGTCCAGGATCAAACTATAAGTCTCGAGCATATAAGGACAAAAGATATGCTTGCGGATCCGCTAACGAAAGGCTTACCACCCAGCGTGTTCAAGGAGCACGTAGCCGGCATGGGTTTAAGGGAAAGTCTTACCTATCCTGGATCATAAGAGGCCCAAAAGTAAAAGAATTTGTTTCAGAACAGAGAAGTGCATTGTGGCTGTCCGATTCTATCGGCAATAGAGCTGTGACGAAGAAACATGCCCTATGTACTGATCCAAAATGAAACGAATAAAATGAAAGTATAAAGTTAAAAGAAAAGTTGAGATCAAGGGGGAGAATGTTAGGATGATCTCCTCGCGTCCGAGCCCAACGGCTCGAACTCGGACCCTTGACCTCGTCCGCGCCCTGATCGGGGCGCCCAACCGCATCTGGTTGGTGGGCCCTCGTCGCTGTGCTATAAATACAGTGGTGGGGGCGGTGGCACAAATCACGAGGTTGACCGGAGTGCCACTCGCCCCACCAACACACCTACCGATCTGGGTTCAGCACGGTGCCGACGGGAAGCTCCGCCGCCACCACTCCCTCACCGATCTGCCGCCATCACCACGTCAACGTCGACGGGTTCGTTCTTCTCGCAGCAATAAGGTAAACATCACAGCAGTCTTGGTATCTCTCTCCCTCCCTCTCACAGTACATGAATACAATTTGTTACAGAGATATGGTTACTACCGATTAAGATCTAGGCTAGTTGATCTACGAGATCTATCATGATGTGGTACATCAAATAGACGTTCTAATTCGTTCACGCTTGGAGTTGGACTTTATCCTTCAAAGCTAACAGCTTCAACCACAACTTACTGCAGGATGCGGCCTACATGATCATACGTGGGCTCAAGACAATGGCGCTGCGCGTGGAGACCCAAAACCGGACGTCTTTGCGCATGGCGCGCCTGCTCGAGAACCATCCGAAGATCGAACATGTGTACTACCCTGGGCTCAAGAGCAGCCCGTGGCACCACATCGCCGAGAGCCGGATGACTGGTTTTGGCGGCGTCGTCGGCTTTGAAGTGGCGTCGGACCTGCAGGGCGTCATGAGGTTCATAGACGCGCTCGAGATACCCTTCATCGCAACATCGCTCGGCGGGTGCGAGAGCCTCGTGCAGCAGCCGGCGGTCATGTCCTTCTGGTACGTCACGTTATTATAGGATTATATATTTATGTTTGCAGTTCACAGATGCACCGTGCATGATAGAATTTTTTTACTTACATACATGAATTTCTGTTTTCATCAGGGGTCAGAGTGACGAGGAGAAGGCCAAGAATGGGATCAAGGATAACTTGGTGAGGTTCAGTTTCGGGATTGAGAAGTTTGAGGATCTCAGGGATGACATTCTCCAAGCCCTGGAGAAGATGTAGGACTATTTTTTGATGAACAATTAATTGTGTAGCGACTTTGACAAAACTAGCTAGGTAGAAACCTTTCTGTAGATATAATAGCCTAATAGGTAGTTGACTTGCGCTAAAGTTCAGACACGGATTCTTTTATTTCATGAAGGCAAACTCAAAGTTTGCTGATAACATAAATATATGCTTCGGGCCATACTTAATTTTTTTTTGATGTAACCATATATTTCATTAGACAATCTGTTTACAGAGATTACACATATGGTTTTAATTGATTCTAGATAAACTTTCAAGAAGGACTATTAGGGCATTTCTCGGATGTGTCCCGAACTTTTTTTAGGACACTTCTTGGATGTGCTTCGAAAACTTTTAAGCTCGGATGTGCCCTGAAAACTTAGTAGGCAGCATATATTCAAAATTAATCATTCAAAAATGAAGCAAATCATAGTTAATAATTGAGTTTACAAAATTCAAAAATGGAAGGAAATCATTCAAAATTTAGTTTCCAATAATCTCTACATACTAAGAGTTCACACAACCTGAGTGCACATAATCTCAGTGCACATAACCTCACTTCACATAATCTCACTAGCTCACATAATCAATACTTAGAGTTTAAATGTTTATGAAAGTTGGAGAATGAAGAGGTTGTGTGGCAGAATCTTTTGAGGAAAAAAATACAGTAAGAAAATATTGTATGCTTGCAGAAAAATACCAGGCCAGTCACATTTCTAGCACGGATTAATGAATGGAGAAGATTTTTTTTCAAATTTTGTAGGAAAGACATTGGTAATGGTAAATGAATAAGGTTCTGGGAGGACCTTTGGTGGGGGAATAACCTTTTTGTGTGTACAATTTAGTAGATTATATCACTTGACTTTTGGTACCAATATTTTTGTCTATGATGTGTTTGAAAAAAAAGGGTTGCTATCATGTTCGAGAGAACATTGTGAGGGAGAAATTGTTGTTCTGAGACAAAAGTTACTGGAGTGTTGTTCTAGTGTTTGGCTGAATGATTTTTTTTTTTGAAATGGGGTGAGCCCCGGCCTCTGCATCGGTTGATGCACACAACCTTTTATTAATAACCTTAAAATTCAACGTTTACAATTCAAGGATCAACGAGGGTCGATACAAAAATCAACTACCGAAAAAAGAGAAAACATCTCAGCAAACTAGGCATCATGAAGTCTCTTAATAGGCCGCCAAGTAGTCTGGTAGAAAATATCCTGGGCAACCATTCGAAGACGGTTGCATCCAGAAACCATGCACTCCCGCTGAATGATATGGAAGACATTTCTAAATGGTTACTCACAAAATCTGGTGTTTTACTATTGATTCAATGCATATGGCTTTGAAGATATGTGCAGTTAAATGGCCACATAGGAACTTTTGGTTTGTTAAATTTCCTTTGAAAATTGAAGTTTTCATTTGGTTAGCTTTCCGTAAGAGTATTCTCACAAAATATGTCTTAATTAGGAGTGGATGGAAAGGTGAGGATAGTAAGTGTTGCTTTTGTGATGATCTTAAAACTATAGATGGGCGTATGCATAAGGGAAAATTTGAAAATCTTCAGTCTCGTATGTGTAAACATCTGATATTATGGGGTGATAGCAGGATATCTAGATCTAGTGATCCACCAAGTGAATCCCTCTTCTTTCTCCAAAAAAGATGCAAAAAATAGTGGAGGGATCAAGAGTAGGAACAAGCTCTTCTAGGTCAACAATGGAGGAGAGAGAATAGATGGGGAAGAGCTAGTGTGGAAAGAGGTGGGAGAAAAGTATAAATAGAGGGCACCGAAATATGTCCGCCAGAAAACCAGTCAGATTACCTTTTTTTGACAATCAATACCACATATATTCATAGTAACAAATAGTACATGGTAGAGATACATGAACTGACTCCAACGATCACAAAATAAAGTCTAAAATATAGTAACAAATCTTCGAGGTCTTCAAATTCTTTCTTCTTCCGGGACCCAATCGTGTACTCTTCTGAAGGCAGCCAAAGATAGATAACGAACCATGGACCTGGAAATACCGACGAAAGTTCTCCCATAATTTTTTGAGCCGCAATGCCAAGGCTGCATGCACGCACGCAACCATTAAAGCAATCATTCAACATCGGCAAGAGTACCAACACCAGTATGTTAGGGAATAATAATCGACTAGCTTTGTCGTCGCCGATGGAGAGCCGAGAGTATGAATCACCATTGTTGAGGACGTAGCAGCCGGGACAAAAATTGCGAGGATAATCCTCCTCGCGGAAACAACGACAAAAGATCCAAAATCGATCTGGCGAAGCAAGATCTGAAGGCCCATACCTAGCTGATTGTAATGTTTCAACACCACCATTAACGTCGGGAAGGAGATCTCGTCGTTGAACGAAAGGCTGAAGATCACTTATTGCAGACGATGCCATCTCCATTAGTTTTACGTAATTAACTCCTCCTGACGCCAGCGAAACCGACCGAAGGAGGGGGATTCGATCTATAGAGGAGGATAAAGTGGAGGCGGCGACTATCTATTTTTGCTTTCGCTTAAACCTAATTCTGCCTACTCCCTCAGATCGGAGGAGTTAATTACCTAAAACTACCTTGTGGGAGGGGTACTACCTCTCGGGAATAAACAACAGAGAAAAGAACCCGAACCGGTACTGCCTCCTTTTAAGACGGTACTACCGTTCGATTAAAACCAGTTCAAATCTGAATCTGAAGTAGAGAAAAAGGAGAGAGAAGCGGGTGCAGCGCGCGGCAGCCGATTCAGCGCGCGCATCGAGTGGGGCCAGCGGCAGGCGCATGCGGGAGCAATGGCGGCGCACGCGCATGACCAGGTTGACGCTCGATCCGGGCGAGCGAGGGCAGCGCGCGCAGCGAGCGGGCGCTACTGGGCTGCGCCGTGCGGCGGCCTGGCTGGCGATTGGAGGTGGGCTGGACTGGGCCGGCAGCCGGTGGGCAGGAGGCGGCCTGGTGTGAGGGGAAAGCGGAGATGGGCTGCGGGGAAGAAGACAGCAAACGGCCCGGCCGGTACTTCCGATACGGTACCTGAGCCGGAAGCTCAACCGGTGGTACCGGCCCTCTTTTCTTTTTCTTTTTTCTTTTTTTCTTTTTAAATCAAATATGAGGTAACCGTAAAATGCATAACTTGAGATAGGAAACTCGGAATGGGGTGGAACCAATTTTCATGGAAAGAGAAGGACAAGAGCTACCTCCACAAAAGGTGAAAACATGGAAACAAGTGGAGAATGATTATCTATAAATTTGGAGGTGCAACCTCTCAATACGGTAAACCGACACTACAAGAACTATGTTGACTGGTGACCCACCCTATTGGTCGTAGAAAAGGTCTTAGTAGTCCTTTCATGACCTTTTTTTTATCCAAAAAAAGTAGGTCACATATCGAGGGTCAGTAATTGCAAGTCACAACCTTTTTTTTCTAATTGGTCATGGACTTCTACGACCAAAACAGAAGGTCATGGGCCTATGACCAATTATTTTGGTCAAAGTCTATCAATCCTGTACACGTCAGCCAATCCTACGTGGCAGCAGTTTCAGCCTGGTCCAATTTGGCCTTCTAAATGGGCCAAGCCCAATTACTCGGCCTACTGAGTTGTGTTTTCCAGGTCCATATGAGCCTGTTTTTTCAAATTTTTCCTAGGCCGCAGCCTATTTCCATTTGGGTCTTGGCCTTTTTACAGCCCAACAGCTTTTTTAGACCTTGGCCTTTTTTACAACCAGTTTTGTTTTCTAGATTTATATAAATTGTTTTTAGGAATTTATCCATTAGAAATGGCCCTTTCACAGCCCATTTACTTGACCAGTATTTGGGCCGAGGCCTATTTAACCACTTCCAGCATTTGGGCCATGGCATAGATTCAATAAATATTTCAACTCAGAATTTACAATTTTATCGAATACCACAATAATCTCAACAATAACAGAAGATATTACTTCAGCTTCTCAGCACAGAACATATCCTTTCATCACATAATAAATATCACATTATCACTTAATATCTCATAGGTTCAAAATTCTCACAAGTTCAAAATTCACAGAAGAGAGCCAACGCATTCACTAAGAACTAACACAGAAGTCTCCAGCCAAAAAAGAGAGCCAACACAGAAGTTTAAGAAATAGTTCTGTGAACTAGTCCAACACATGACAAACTTGTTCACGGAGCTACTCATCACATATAGCAGCTCAAGCCTAGTTACCAATAGCCCTAGCTCCAAAAAGAGCTATGAAGTGATTAAATTTCTCCTCTTGCTCTTGTGTCTTCTTCAACAACAGCTCATACTCCGCGCCGCGGGCAGCTTGTGCGGCTTCAGATTCTTCCGACTTCTTCTTCAAAGAAGCAACCTCTTCTCGCATAGCATCACCTTGCATTTCAGACCTTGCCAGCTTGTCCTTGAGGTCACGAACATGGGCAGGCATGGTAGTAGACTTGGTGGCAGATGACCTTGACTCCAGCCCGACATTCACCAAGAATGTGCTTGAAGGGCATTTCTCCTTCAGCACTTGGCCAATAACTTGGACATCCGACATGGCATGTTGACCTTCAGGTACCGGCCGATTCATCTTCCTCTCCATCTCAGCCTGCATGAACAGATATTATATGCAATAGTATGAATCAAACAAGCAACAATTACATGACCAGCAGTTATTAACTAAACCAAACCAAGCGCACAAGTTAAACTAGAAAGACACATGTTTCCATCTAAAACATTCAGCAATGTGAACTAGTGTTTACAAAAACAGTATATAAGGCATGAAAATGATAATGCTCAACATTTGTGCCATAGCATAATCGACTTTCTATTCATTCAAGAAGCTGACACAAACATGAAGTATCCCTGAGCATTGCCAACAATCTTAAAGGCACAAGTACATGACCAGCAGTTGAAATGACTTACAATAACAATCTTGGTTGTTTCTGAAAACCCATTCTTTGTGCTATTTTGTGTGGCCTTGAACAAGTCAAGCGCGGTCATCTCCTCACCATTGCGCTCCTCCTTCTGAAATGTTATTGAACGAGAGTCAAACGGCAAGATTTCGAGAGAAAAAATATTTGGGCCTAATAAAGAGAAAACATGCATTGTTCTTACAGTGGCATAGATATATGCTGCATAGGACTTAGAACCAGTTTTTGCTAAAATTTCACCTTCAATCTATTCGCCTTGTTCGATTCACAGGTTTTCTACAAAAAAAAACTGTTACCATGGGATAGCACTAAAAAACACATGGCACATATGTACATCAAGGAAGACTAGATGATCACTTAGATGTGAACAAAAGCTGAGAGCATGTACATACAAACAACATCAGATACATCAAAGACTGCATGCAATGAGACCAAGGGAGACATACCTTGTGTCGCTCTGTGGACCACAACTTCAGCAGCTCCTGCCATTGAGCATCCGGCAAGCCTTCCACGGGAGACTTGATGCTGAGTTCACCAGGTGCTGCGTTCGAAGAAGTCCTTTTTGATCTGGTGCCGCCTATTCTTTGATATTTTCTGCAGCTTCTCGGTGCATGCTTTTTTTATGGCCCGCGAATTGGTGTCAATATCAAAATTTCCCTACAAAGAAAGCAAACAATGAAAGAGCATGATTAGCAGTCATATGAAAGTTGTAACAGGAAGAAACAAAAAATTCAGAAAAGAAGAAATTAACTTACTGCAACTTTGCCAATGTAGTCCTTAGTTAGGTTGGGTTCCTTTTTGTAGTCCTTGAAGTGGAGAAGAACTGGTGTGTGGGTTCTTGCATTGTACCCACACTCCGAAGCAAACATTGCCGCCTGCAAAGGCTTCTCAGGCCCGTTCATCCCTTCAGCAATTTCAATGGTCACCTTGTTACCCATTGACTTTGTCCTCCTTTCCAGCCCTTTGCCTTTTCTTATACGCTTGACAGCCACAATCCCATCATACTAGATTTTTTACTTAAGTATCTTTGGAAAATAAAAATCCCCCTAAAGATAATATTTTTGATTTGGTTCATAAATAACGAAGTGTTGTTTCTCTGACTCACATGAGACGGTGCAACATTTGTTTTCTCTCGTGTCATTTTGCTCGTATCATTTGGTGCATGGTTTACTTCACATATAATATTCTACCTCCAACTAATATTACTAATTATATGTTTGGTAAATGGTTAAATAGGGTGAATAAGAAAGACAAAGCTAGGATAGCTCGTATTGGTGTTTCATCTTTATGTTGGTCCATTTGAACGTGTAGAAATGATATTATTTTTGACAAACAAAAGGGTACTATTTTTCACAGTTGTTGAGCCATTGGATACAACCATGGGTCTGACTACTTCCGGAGAATCCGTGGGTACCTATGGTTACTGGTTGCAACCGGCTGCTGACAGTCTAGGAGAAGTTTTTGTTTTCAAGCTACCGGATGGCAACATATTAGTGTAATTCAAAATGGATCTGATCGATTTATGTTCCAATTTTAGCTGATCCTTGAATGTAAAACGTTGGATACTTTAAACTTTACAATAAATTAAATAGTTGTGTGCATCAATCAATGCAGAGGCGGGGCTATGCTCTATTTCGAAGAAAAAAAGCTAGGCAGAAACGTTTTAATATATGTATAGCATAACACTCTAACAGGTAGTTGATTTGTGCTAAAGCTAGCTCCAAAGAGGATCATTTTATTTCTTGGAGGCAAACTCAAGTTTGCTGATAGACGAAAATATATGCTTCGGGTCCCTATATAACTGAAAGAAACTAAAAATGGAAGACATGATTTCATTACATTTGACTGTGTTTCACACTTATTGTACATCAAAACCAAGTATGTGAAGTTGTTTTCTTCACCTGTACTTATCGCTGCCAGACTTTCTATTGCTACTCCCTCCATCCCAAAGTAGATGACATGGTTAACTTTTTTCCACGGTTCAATGAGAAACTTATTTTGAATATAATTTTAACTTATAATATCTATAAAGTTAGTATAAATATATCACAAAACTTATATATTACACCATTATATACTTCTATACATGTCCAATCCATTACTTTGGTATATATAGTGGTTAAACCACTACAAGGAAAACAGCTATTGCTGGCGCACCAATTTTCGTTACCGCCGGCGCACTAAAGCCCGTCAGTAGGAACAGGCCGGTGATACCAGTTCACTGCCGGCGCACGAGTTGGTTCGCCAGCGACATATGACCATGCTACCGGCGCATTAAATTAGGTTCGCCGGTGCTATGTTATTTTGGAAATAAAAAAAAACGTGTCCACCGCCTGCATCTCTGCAGTCAGACTGCAGGCAGACCGCGTGATTTACTTTGGACAGAGCATTTACAACTTGTAAGGAAGTTTACAGATAACACCCTGAGAAGAAAATAAAAAAGCAATCAAGTGTACGCCGCCGCGACCTGTCTGGAGCCGCCGCCGCGACCTGCCTGGAGCCACCGTGCACGCCGCCACGCCCGCGCCCTCGCCGGAGCCGCCGCCGCAAGCCGCCTCACCCGCGACCCGCCCGGAGCCACCGCGCACGCCGCCTCGCCCGCTCCCCGCCCGGAGCCGCCGCAGCACGCCGCCTCGCCCCTCGCTCGCGCGCCCCGCCCGGAGCCGCCGCAGCACGCCGCCCCGCCCGGAGCCGCCGCAGCACGCCGCCTCGCCCCTCGCTCGCGCGCCCCGCCCGGAGCCGCCGCCGCACACCGCGCACGCCGCCTCGAGCGCGCAGGGAACCGCCGGATCTCGGGAGGCGCGCGGTGATGTGCTCCTCCGCCGCCGGTGTGCTCCTCCGCCGACTTTGTGGTGGTGGATTGTGTGTTGTGTGCGGTGGTGGAGGTGAGTGCGGTGGTGGAGGTGAGGTGTGGGGAGGTGTGAGGTGTGGGTGCTGTGTGGTGTGCCGTGTGCGGTGGTGGTGTGCTAGCTGCGTGGGGTGGCGTGCGTAGTGCGGTGCGTGGATCCACGAAATAATACCGGCGCACTCACAACTTGTTCCGCCGGCAGCAATTATTGAGTCATACTGTGTATGGAGCGCAATCTGTCTGCCCATTATCACTCGTTATCACCGGCGCACAAAACTGCTGGTCCGCCGGCCATACTAGGATACCACCGACGCAACGATTAAGTGGTGCGCCGGCAGTACATAGCGCTGGCGCATCACTTATTTGGTGCGCCGGTGGTATTATTTGCAGCTATAGCCTGTTTCCTAGTAGTGAACTTGGGCATGAAAGATTGTGAAAAGTCAAATGGGCCTTATATTTTCGGAGGGATGATTAAATTGTATGGATGTATGATGAAGCACGTGTCAAAAAGTAAGATCCAAAATGGTGGGTTTTCACATTGTTTCACATACAATGAACTCCCTCCGATCCATAAAAAGTGTCAGAATTTTATTAAGGGAAGAGTAAAAATTTGAATTAAGACTCTGACACTTGATGCTATCTTCCAGCAATCTTTTATTCCTAAACCTTTTGAGAAGTTCAAATAAAGGGGTTCTTCTCATCCGAAACATTTGAAAAAGCATCTACATCGTTAGAGTTGTAAGTGTAGTTCAGATTTGCAATCCTCTCCTGATCTTCGATGCTGGAGTACAAGGAATCGGCTGGTGGATCAGATTTGTGTCCCCATCGCCGCCGGTGTTGAAAGAGGAAATGGGGATTTTTGGTTCGCGTAAATGTAGGAGGTGACACCGAGCTTTGTTGCGAAAACCATCCGGGATTTTGCAGTCCCACGCCATCTCGTGCCTAGCTCAAATGCGCACGACGTCTCCCCTTTTTGCACCGTTGGGGCATGGCCATGGAAAAAAATGCTCATTCGGGCAGTTTCTAGTGGGCCTTGCCCAAAGTGCTTTAATCAGCGTGCGATCCACAACGCAGACCTCGGCCATCTAACTTGGATTTTATTTACAAATATGACACTCTTCAAATTCACATCCTCCAAAATAGCCTCTTTCGATATCTATAGCCAAAAATAGCCTGGCGGAAGGCATCTCCTGCCAATTGGGGTGGCGGAGTGTTCTTCCCGCCAACCTAGACTGTCGAACATTACTTTATCCCGAATCAACTAGCAAGAAGTCCCATGTGACAGTTGGACGAAAGCCAACCGATGTCGCAATTCATTCCATGCAGTCAGCCGGGGCCCGACAAGATCTCTCCTAAATGTCACATTAGGTGGGTTACATTCCATCACCTTAGCTAAGGTATCACCCTTGTGACGCACAATATTATATAAAGCGAGATATTGTTCTTGAAGTGAGGTATTACCCAACCATTTATCCTCCTAGAACCTAATCTCAGATCCATTCTTAATAGAGAAAGAGGCAAACGAGAAGAAGTGCATCTTCGTTGCCATCAAGACAACCCAAAAGTGAGAGTTCCATGTTTCCAAAAAACCTAAGAAATCGCACGTGAGCCAACATAGTTTGTCCTAAGTATTTTCTGCTAGACCCCGTCCTCGGTTAGCAGTTTTGCCAACCATTTACCCCATAAGGCTATGTTCTTAACCTCAAGGTCATGAACACCAAGCCCACATTGTTCTTTTGGCCGGCAGACAACACTCCATTTGATTAGCCGGTATTTCTTTTTCTCACTATCCCCTTGCCAAAAAAAACTTGATCAGAAATAATCTAACCAATGCAAGACTCCTTTAGACAGCTGGAAGAAGGATATCATATATAATGGTTAGTACTGAATAGATTAGAACCAACCTTCCACCCACAGATAGAAAATTGCCTTTCCAACTGATAAGGCGCTTGCTCCTCGACATGCTTCCACTTAGAATTCGTAAGCTTCCAAAAATGGATCGCAAAGCCTAGATAGCTAATAGAAAACTGATCAATCCCACAACACCACAGACTCATGGATACCTGCGCAATGTGTTAGATTGCTTTTGGTTAAGTTTTCCTCTCGGGTAGATGTCATACATGGAGTGTAGAACAGTAAGTACTACACATTACGCCCGACAGTAACATAGAGAGAAGGCCTTCACACTAGTGGAGATATGGAATTTAGTCGCGGCCTGTAACGGGCTCTAGTCCCGGTTTCCGAACCGCGACTATACACCTTTAGTCCCGTCCCAGTTACCAACCGGGATAAATGGCCCTTCACGTGGCCACGATACAGGGGTTGGGCTGGAGAACTTTTTGTCCCGTCCCGTAATCCCAACCGTGACTGAATATTATTTTCAATATTTATGTTTTTCATTTTCCTAATTTCATTTTTTATTTTTCATTTTTCATTTTTCATTTTTCTTTTTGTTTGACTTATTACTCTCCCACTTGGACCGTTTTTAATACTAATTACATTTAATTTGTAGTCAACTTGTAGACTTGGTGATCACTTCTCGGTCGGTCACCCATCCGCACACTACTCCACCCTCAACACGCTTAACTCCTTGGTTCTTTCCTGCTGCGCTCCCGCGAATATGATTGTGCCTTGTTAACTCCTTGGTTCTTTCCCTGTTGCGCTCCCGCGAGTATGATTGTACCTTGTTGTAAATATTATCATATCAATCCTATTAACTCTTATACCATTGTGTCATATTTTTGTATTTTTTGAAACCAAAAACAATCTGTAAACAGGAATTGGACAAATAATATATGATTTATTATTATAAAATGTGAGTGATTTGAATATGAAATAATTATGTTTTTATTTGTTTATTATTATTATTATTATCAAATAACTAGCAGAGTGGCCCGCGCACTTGCGCGGGCAACCTTTTATCTGTTTCAAGGTCTAAACGTCTCATATCATATACTTGTTGAAAATTAGTTGAATTAGCACAACTTGTTCAAAGCTGTGAAAACATTCTTTATAAGAGGCTTTTCAAAATGAAACATCTAAATACAATTTCATTTACATAGTGTGTGTCCAATATGGATTTGCAAAATGTAATACTTCTAGTTGAATAAACTTAACATGTACTAACCATATTTTAGTGGAATAGTTTTACTCTAGAAATACTCTTCCACAAAATATTCTTTTTTGTATTTTCAATTTTTTTTAATAAATTGATCGAAGGAAAAAAATCAAAGTTAGCTACTTAGTACAAAGAGCAACAATAGTCATTTATTTCAAAATGCATGGTGAAGACAAAATTAGATATATTCCTTGCCACTTGAACTGGTAAATCCGGACCCAATTTTAAAGCTTCAATGCATTAATTTGGGGAGAATAAATCAGTGATAAATACATAAATAACTTCTTTGTCAAGTAGAATGTGGTCGTTGTCTTTGTTGGAATAGTTAGGGAAATATGACATAAATATGGGATATTCACTTTGGCTCATAGAAGCATTTGCTCCCATTGTGTGAATCAACATTTTGAACTGTCAAAAAATTCTAAACTAAATTTTTTCATGTACATCTACACATTTTATGTTCGTACACAAGTTTTCAAAAAAAACTATAAAAATTTGTGGCTCCAGTAAAAAAGACAAATTTTGATGCTATACCACGACTACGTACAGGACATTTTTTTGTCTTTTTTGTACACGCCACATAAAATGTTGTTTCTCCATAAAAACTTGTGCACTAACATAGAATGTCACGATGTACAACAAAAAATTTAAGTCAGAATTTTTTGACATTTTTAAAATTATTTTTTAATTATTTTGTATAATAGGAGCATTTGCTCCTATGAGCCAAAACGTCACCTCCCATAAATATCCCCTATATTGTATCATAACATGATAATAGAACATAATATGCTTACTCAAACTAAGTACTATACTGCATAATTTTCAAAATAGTGAGAATAACATTATTATTGTACGTAATAATTTTAGAGCTTAGGATGTGGGCAAAGCTAATGTACTATATACAATATAATTTTCCAAGAATATGAAGATATAAAATTTGGCATTCATAGTTTATGGATGCTGAATTTTGAAGCACATTAAAGTATTGAATTTATGTACACTAATCTTATATGAAAGTTTAAAATCTATTCATCAAATAAGACAATCAAGAAATAGGAGTTCTTCTGTAAAATTTTAAAAAACTAATAAATTTTCTCAAGTGGTAGAGGAAACTGAAAATATTTTAAGGTGTTGGATTGGATTACCAATCGTAGTTCTTTGAACATGTAAATAATAGAATAAGTACTCAGGGTCAACAACATCATACTTAATTGGGTTACCTTATACCCGCAAGTTATTAAGCTCCATTTCTTTACAATGTATTAAGAATTTTAATAAGCAGTTGTAACAAAGATTCTAAGCATATCACTCCATAGTTTCATGTTTCCACCACTAACATTGAAGCAATCTAAAACTAAACCACAATATAAATGTCTTATCCCATACTGCAGGTAGCTTGCATTAATAATAACAAAAAGGTATGTGGTGTAGTTTTTTCTTGGCAAGACATATTGGAAAACTGATAAGAAACACGAATTATTGTATCTAAGAGGGGGCATTCAGTAAAAAACACTAAAATTCACGGATGCTATATTGCAAAAGACATATTCTGGCATTATTTGACATGGGAAAATAATTTGTCAACAGCATGGGCTTTTTTCTTCAAAAACGGAGTAACAACAATGTTATAAATCAATCATCTACAAAGAATTGAGTTCATAGGTGTAGATGCAACATAAGAATTGAACCTATGTATGTCCCAGAAAATTGTATTGCTTTATTGCCTCCGGAAGGCAGACCTTGCCCATGAAGAAAAAATGCATAAAA
Source organism: Lolium rigidum (assembly GCF_022539505.1). Lineage (NCBI taxonomy): Eukaryota > Viridiplantae > Streptophyta > Magnoliopsida > Poales > Poaceae > Lolium > Lolium rigidum. Next base: position 90,790,729 of record NC_061514.1, on the reverse strand, counting down.
ATTAGTCACTAACATCTAGGTTATTCTAGGCGCTTTATTGCCATCGGCAAGCTCCATGCAGAAGGTTGAATAAGGACTACTCACAAATATACAGGTTACCTGTAAAAATCAGCCTATGTTCCTTCCTAACCCTCACCCACCGGCATGATAAATGGAGTCATACATGACCTCACTTAGTTGTGGAAAGATGGGGCCACTATAATTGTTTGGTTTTGTGAAAGCTAGAAGACTGAGTACATAAGCTAGTAATTTCGGCATGAGCATGTACAACCGAATGATCCATCTTAAGATAATGTTCCAATGTAGTAAGTTTTGCTCATTATTAGAGATAAACATCTCACATTACACATGCTAATTTTGGAAAATGTTTTTCATCAAAGTATGATTTTTTTATCCACTAATTACTGATTAATGCTAGAAATTAGATACAACTAAAAAGATGAACAGAAGTATATAGTTCCTTTATCCTAGCAACTATGTGATTGAGGAATTCTCTCCATCTGTTCATCAATCACCATTAAGTTATCGATGAATAATCCATAAATTTCGAATCATGTGAAAGCTTCACATGCATAACGTTTATTATCTAGATAAGGATATACCACGAACAAAGAAAAATTGTAGTCCTAGCTAGAGAAACAAATATCAGCGGGCAAAAAAAGAACCATATCATACTGGTATCTATAGGTGATGTTGAAGTATCTTTCAAAGAACACAACAAATCATACTTAAACCTGCAAACAATCTACAAATAAGTAAGAGGAACAGATAAAATATTTTAGCTTCAAGATGATAGAAGGACTCACTAAATTACCTTTTTTCTTAGCAAAAGGATAATATTTCTGTCCAATATGAAAGTTTCTGAGGCTGTGCAGAAAAGAAGTCCATGCAATGATTAAAGACTTGAAGGTGCAATTGCATTTTTTTTGAAAAAATAACGCTTTTATCTAACTCATCAGTTTCACATTAAAGTGATTCAAGCGATCTCTGTTGTTTTGAAAAAAATGCTGATGCCAATTGCCAAGTGAATTGCCACTCCACCAGCAGCAAGCCCGTCAACTTCTAATTGGAAGCGATGGTGTATATATCAAAGGAAGTAAACAAATCTGAATTAAAATGCTCGTACGAAAGAAAAGATCAGCAGAATCCTTTATAGAACCTTGGACTAAAGATTTTGTTACCAACGGAACAAATCGGGTCTAAGTGTAGATGATCTGCACTTAATGATTAACCCGAGCACACGTTCCATCTTCATATTTGGACAATGAACACATGTGCTTCATGACGACTGCTTGTTGTCATGGACAGAACGGTAGCACATCGGAGAGGTCGCCTGGCAGGTACACTCGAACAAAGGCAAGGCGATTTTCTAAGATTGGAACGTTGGGCTGCCGAGAGATCGGAATATGAATACTGTGGCACCATACGCGAGAACATGATCGGAGATCGGGATACAACGGCGACGGCACTGTAGGTCGGGATACAGCAGCGACAGCACCATAGGTATACACGCGACAATGCGAGGGCATGCTCGGAAGTCAGAATTCACCGGTGATGGTGCTGTACGTGTATGTGTGGACATATCGGCAAATCGGAATACATCTGCAGGTGTCATCGATGCCGTGATCGACCGGAATTCATACGCGAGAACATGATTGGAGATCGGGATACAACGGCGACGGCACCGTAGGTCGGGATACATCAGCGACGGCACCGTAGGTATACACGCGACAACGCGAGGGCATGCTCGGAAGTCAGAATTCAGCGGTGATGGTGTCGTGTACGTGTATGTGTGGACATTATGTGTGGACATACCGGCAGATCGGAATATATCCGCAGCGTCGTCGATGTTGTGATCGACCGGAATTCAGCGGGCGACGGCATCATACATGTACGCGTAGATATACCCGGAGATCGGAAGACATCCACGGCGTTGACGTTCCATCTTCATATTTGGACAATGAACACATGTGCTTCATGACGACTGCTTGTTATCATGGACAGAACAGCAGATTGGAGAGGTCGCCTGGCAGGTACACTCGAACAAAGGCAAGGCGATTTTCTAAGATTGGAACGTTGGGCTGCCGAGAGATCGGAATATGAATACTGTGGCACCATACGCGAGAACATGATCGGAGATCGGGATACAACAGCGATGGCGCTGTAGGTCGGGATATAGCAGCGACGGCACCATAGGTATACACGCGACAACGCGAGGGCATGCTCGGAAGTCAGAATTCACCGGTGATGGTGCCGTACGTGTATGTGTGGACATACCGGCAAATCGGAATACATCTGCAGTGTCATCGATGCCGTGATCGACCAGAATTCATACGCAGAACATGATTGGAGATCGGGATACAACAGCGATGGCACCTTAGGTCAGGATACATCAGAGACGGCACCGTAGGTATACACGCGACAATGCGAGGGCATGCTCGGAAGTCAGAATTCAGCGGTGATGGTGCCGTATACGTGTATGTGTGGACATACCGGCAGATCGGAATATATCCGCAGCGTCGTCGATGCCGTGATCGACCGGAATTCAGCGGGCGACGGCATCATACGTGTACGCGTAGACATACCCGGAGATCGGAAGACATCCACGGCGTCGTCAACGCCGTGACGATCCTCTTTTGCAGATATATAGAAACGCACGTATGTACAGGGTAAGCTAGCTCACCATCGATCAGTCCAGCTTTTGCAATAGCAACATGACTCATGCTCGTGAGGCAAGAAACCAACGCTGCTTTGCTTGTACGTGATCTGAAAATAAAACGTGATTTGCAAGACCTAGCCTACGGTAGCTTGTGCTAAGGCCGACCATGTGGTGAAGAAAAGGGAAAAGGGCAACTTAATATAAGATGAAGAGGTACGTGAAAAATTAAGTAATGGCATTGGTGGGTAATTATTGTGCATCAGTTTTTTTATAATCGGTTGGTTGTGGTTTGCCCATGTAGTAAAACAACGGCTAGATGTTTCTGATTTTTGTGGTAATTTCTAGTAATTCTTCTTTTTTCTGGTTAACCCGTAATGTACTTTTAATATATAATAGATATATGCATTATTCATATAATATGGCCAAATAATTAATATCTTGAAATCTATAAACCGGAATTGGACAAATAATATATGATTTATTATTAGAAAAATGTGAGTGATTTGAATATGAAATAATTATGTTTTTATTCATTTATTATTATTATTATCAAATAATATATGCATTTTTCATATAATATGGCAAAATAATTAATATCTTGAAATCTATAAACCAGAATTGGACAAATAATATATGATTTATTATTAGAAAAATGTGAGTGATTTGAATATGAAATAGTTATATTTTAGTTCATTTATTATTATTATTATCAAATAATATATGCATTATTCCTATAATATGGCCAAATAATTAATATCTTGGAATCTATAAACCGAAATTGGACAAATAATATATGATTTATTATTATAAAAATGTGAGTGATTTGAATATGAAATAATTATGCTTTTATTCATTTATTATTATTATCAAATAATATATGCTTATTTATATAATATGGCCAATTAATTAATATCTTGAAATCTATAAACCGGAATTGGATAAATAATATACGATTTATTATTCGAAAAATGTGAGTGATTTGAATATGAAATAATTATGTTTTTATTCATTTCTTATTATTATCAAATAATATATGCATTATTCATATAATGTGGACATGGAGGAGGCGGCGTGGAGTGAATATATTGAAAGACACATATATAGTTCATATACATTGAATGACACATATATAGTTCATATATATTGAAAGACACATAGTTCATATATATGAAAGACACATAGTTCATATATATTGAAACGATCAATTCATAGTTCATACAAGTATATAAGACCACCACTACTCATCATCTCTAAATATTGAGATGATCAACACGGCTATTGTAGCCAATTAGGATCTAATGCCTCCTAACAATCTCGAAGTCCAGGAGAGCGTTTAGAGCTGCATAGTGCACTTGCTCTTAGCTCAATGGATAATTGGCCCATACAAAAATGAGCTCATCTTATTTTTCTTGTGCGGTGCTTCCATCTTCTTCTTGTTGTACTTCTTCTTCTTCTTCTTCTCGAGGTTTGTTCCAATGGTATAATTTGCCAAATCATATAGACTTGGAGTGGGCTTGGTGGTGGGGTTCGGGACTACCTTCTGGAGGTCATACGCAGAAGTGATATAAATGTCGTAGGGACTTAGCATTTCCACATCATTGCCGATAACGGCGCCGCAGAATCTGATGTTCCCGTCCTGCAAGAAATCCTTGAGCACTTGTGGCACTTCATCGGCTTGAATAATCTGGAACACCAACGTCTTGGACGCCACCGAGAGTTGAAGGACGGCGGCGCGCTGATTACCCACGCGAGGGTCGGTGAACTCGCAGTCCAAGCCGATGCACTTGGTCGTTGCGGCGTCGAGGAAGTCCCTCTTTATGCCGCGGATCCACGTCTCCAGCCTTCTTGCACGGAGCGCGACCGTGACCTTGAACGCCATCCCTTCGGCCTTGAGGTGGTACACCCGAGTCCGAAGAGCCGGGTCGCGCACGAGGTGCTCCATCGACGAAGGGGAGAGAGCTTTTGCAATGGTGGATGAGAAGAGGAGGATGGACAGAGTGTGTGTGGCAATGGTGAAAAATGGTGAGCTTATAAAGCATTGGAAGAGGAAGATGAATAGTGGCTGGCCGCGCCGGCGGCTCGGATTCCACGCCGACGCTCGATTTCGACACGGCCAGTAATGGCGACGCTTGATCGGCCTCCGTCGGAAACGAACAGTTTGACTTTAGGTCCCGGTCTGGGATACGAGCCGGGATTAAAGGGGGTACCGCAGGCTCCGTGTGGCGCAAAACCCTTTAGTCCCAGTTTAGGAACCGACCGGGACATTTGGATTCTTACGAGCCAGGACCTATAGATACCGTATGCTATACCGTTTATAGGGCGACATGACCAGTCCTTGACACTGGTAGAAAAACAGGCTTCCGGGAAGCCCCATAAGTCGCGAAGGTAAAGGAACCGCGACTAATGGGGTCTTTAGTCGCGGTTCGTGTGGCGAACCGCGACCAAAGCACCGGGCCCGGGCGCACGGTGGCC
>NC_061514.1:90705914-90785498 GCF_022539505.1 Lolium rigidum | reverse complement strand
GCACATGGATTGACCGTAACGAGTGCCGCAGAACAAGCGGCCGACTTAGGTATCACTCTTCGTGCACTCGTTAGGCCTTGATGAGGCGCCAATGAAGGACGTAGTATTTACATATGTGAAGAATGGCCCTCTCATCGAGCCTGCGCAGGAAGAGGATCTACCTCGACAAATGAAAGGTTTGCTAAATTGGTACAAGGGTTACATAAAACATAAAAACGCCAAAGACTATATCTATGCGGAAGTTAGATATGAGCATCACTTCAAACGTTACTCGGTACAAATTCATCTGGGTGAATTGTTCCAGCTGTTCAATCTGCGCGACCTCGACAAATCTATCATCAGTTGCTACGTTCTGTAAGTGATTTATTAATTTCTACCCCATCTCGTTCATTGCCTGCACTATATATATATATATATTGTCCTAACTATCTTGTTGTGTACGCTATTATGCAGAATGAAGAAGCGGGAAATGCGAATAAGGAACATCCATGATGTTGGGTTCATTGACCCACACATCGTTAATTCATATGTGTTAGAACACCACCCCGCCGACGTGGAGGATGACCTGTGGCGGTTTATTAGAAAACAGCAACAGAAAAGTGATATTCTATTTCCTTACCATTTTGGGTGAGTGTTTCTGTCTTGAGCACATTCTCTTTTGTTTACTCCATGCATGATATGTGGCTAATCGATGAGTTATGCATGACTGTGCATGTATCGTGTCCGCAGGTTCCACTGGATTCTGATGGTAATTAAAGTTCAGACCTCCTCAGTTCTCGTCCACGACTCTCTGAATATGGATCCGGCGCTTTGGGGCGACATGAGAAAAATGATGCAAAAGTAATTATTTTCATTCATTTGCGCTCTATATCGATCGGCCTATTTCGTTCATCATTTCCTAATATCAAGTAACTAATTAATAACTCTCTTGTTTATTTAATTTTCTTTGCCTCGTAGGGTTTGGAGACGGTTCGTAGATACCAAGGTCGGTGAATTCAAAAAGAGCTACATTTTAAAATGGCAGTGCGGACGACTGGGGATATTCAGCCACCGGGGACCAATCTATGTGGATACTATGTTTGTGAGAGGATCCGGAGATACTGCAATGAGCGGGACCGAAGTGTGAGAACAACATCATGAGGAATAACCTCCGGAAGACGCTTAATCCGGAAGCTCGCTTCCGACCAATTCAAGAGGAACTAGCTGGATGGTTGAGCAGGGAAGTCATCGATCCTAGAGGAGAACACTATTACGATGACGTAGAACTTTATATGCACCAGAATTTGTAACTAACTTGTTCAAAATTGTATATGGTCATCCGATATTGAATATATATTGTATATGGTCATCCGATATTGAATATATATTGTATATTCCTCTTGAATTCTTTTTGGTTCTAATTTCAAATTTGTTTGAAATTGTACATTCATATGCATGTATGTATACAAGTACCGTAGAATATGTGAAACTCCTTCAAAATTAAAACCCAAAAGAAATAAAATAATACAAATTAAAAAGAAACCAGATTTAGGGGAGGGGGCTAAACCCTAAACTCTCGCGGAGGCCTTTAGTCGCGGTTGGCCAGAAGAACCGCGACTAAAGGTCCTCCGCCCGGCGCTCGCCTCGCGGCCCACGTGGACGGGCCTTAGTCGCGGTTCGTAAGGAACCGCGACTAAGGGGTGGGGGGGGGCCTTTAGTCGCGCTACTTTGGTCGCGGTTGCGCCACCGCGACTAATGCAGTTGCCAACCGCGACCAAAGCCCCTTTTTCCACCAGTGTGAGTCCCGGTCCAGGATACGGCTGAAACCAAAGGTATGTGACCAAAGACCTATTTTCTACTAGTGTCAAATCTATTGTGCCGGTTTGTGTCAGGACGTCATGTAGCGGCGAGGCGAACCTCGCATTTTCATCTAGTATAGTGTGTATCCCGCTAGCTGAGTTTGCTAGGCTAGTTTTCCATATTATGCGGCGCTATCCTACTGCGTAGATCCTACCGGGTCAGATTTGTTTCTTCCGAGTTCTGGCAAATCTAGCACCTCCTAGACAATGTTAATCATATCGGGTCTTTCCCGCGCAGCATCGATCACCCAACAGATCAAACACGTATGCACGTGCTTTCCCTGCCGATAACCTAGGTAGGTACTCTGTATTGAGAAAAATGAAAGCAACACGTAGTGAAGTCGTATTAGAAAAACAAGTGCTTGCCTAGCTACACTACGTAGTGTACACACACGCAGCTAATTTTGACGACTTCCGTGGCTTGTAGTTTCCTCTTTGCCTAGATTCCGGCCGGTCCCGAGGTCTTAGAGCATCCCCACTCGTTGGCGCTCCCCACGCCCAAATCCGGCGAAATTTTCGTCCGGATTGGAGGAAGATTTGGCGTGGGGAGTAGTAGTTTCCCAGCCGCGTGCCCAGGCGAAGTCGACGATGCGAATTTAAAAACGGAAACTTGACAAACTACGGCTAAAAACGGGTGAATATAGACTAAATTTAATGATATTTATTACATTACGGGAGGAGTTCATAGATAGAGGCCGACTCCGACTATATTTCGAATTCGGCTAGGGGAATGCAAACGCTAATTTTAAAACACGGCGCTCTACATGCCGAAATGGCGGTAGAACACCGTGTAGTCGCCGCCGTCGTCGCCGGAGCCGTCGTCGTTGGCCTTCGGCCGCGCGGCCTGGCTGCTCGCGCCCGGCCGGCGTCTCCCCACCCCGGGACGGCTTGTGCCAGCCGTCGTCCGGAGGACTCGAGGTCGACGACGGGGACAGCGACGCCGGATGGAGGTGTCGCAGGACGGCGGTACCGCGCGAGATCGTCGTTGGCGGTTGGAACGGCGCGGGCGGCGAGCTTGGCGTGCGGCGGCCGTGTCCGCGCAGCCGCCGCCGTCGCTCCTCCTCCTCGCGCTCCCGCCGCGCCGCCCAGGCCCAGAGGCGGCGTCGTCCGCGCGCTTCTCCTCCTCCATGTCGTGCAGCGACCTGGCGATCGCCTCCGCCATCGCGGCGTCCCTCCGCGCGCTCGCCTCCTCCTCGGCGAGCTGGCTTGCGGCGGCCTCTTTCTTCGTCTTCTTCCGGCCGCCCGCGGCGCGGAAGGCTGTTCTCGGATGACGAGGGCGCGCCGCTGCGCCCTTCGGTCGCCGGCGGAGACGCCGGCTCCTTCTTGACGCGCACCGGCGCCGAAGGCGACGTCGCCTCCTCCCTCTTCACCGGCACCAAGGATGACCTTGACGCCGATCCGGAAGACGACGAGCTGGCAGCCATGCGCCGTGGCTGCCGCACGCTTCCCCGACGGCGGCTCGCCGGTGCCCTCGATGCCGACAGAGGGGGCATCGTGAGCACCGGGAAGTTGCCGCCCTCGATGTGCGCGAGGACGTTCGCCAACGTCCTTTCCGGCGCGCTCCACCACCGCTCGGCGGCCCGCGCGGCGTTGTTGCGCGCAGGCGGAGGCGGCGGGCCGTCGTAGGCCGCGCGCTCCCGGCTCCCACCGCCGGAGGAAGTAGGAGTTCCACCGCGTGTAGTTGTCGGGGTGGTGGCGCGGGTCGGCGCGCTCCTCGTCGGTCATCGTCATCCTCGCCTCCTCGATGGCGACGTCGAGGGCATGGCCCCCGCGGCGGCGGCGGGATTGGAACGCCGCCAGCACTTAGCCGCCAGCCGCCTCCGGGAGGCCTCGTGTCCGGCGGGCAAGGGTACCCCGCCCGGTGGAGGAGGTGCCCCTCCCACGCGTGGAGCGACCGGCGGGGAAGCCGTTGTTGGCTGCGCCGTCGTCGTCGTAGAACGCCATCTTGGGAGTAGAGGGAGAGTGGAGGGAGAGTGGAGCACGGGGTACGCTCGCGGTGATCGGACCGGCGTATATAGGCGTGGCTGGCGCGGGGATTAAATGCCGCGTGGAATGCGACGCGCCCGCGGCGAGCTGACCGGCGGCAGCCTTTAGTGCGCGCGGAAGACGATGCGTGCGCGGAAGACGACGACATTAACTCGCCGCGTGGCCGGCGAATGCAGACCGGCGGCAGGCTTTTACAGCCGCGCGGAAGACGATAGCGATGAGGACGACGATCGGTTTCTCTCGCCGACAAGTTGGGGCCACCGTGATGCGCGGGAAGTTGCCTCGCCGTTTCGCGCGCTGCTTTCGTCCGGAGTCCCGAGCGCTCCCCGGGGGCCGGGATGGCGTGGGATCGCCGGATGGATTTAGGCCCAAATCCGGACGAAAACGAGGAACCGGGTGCGCGACTGGGCCGAATTACGCCGTCCGGATGGAAAAAACGCTCGCCGGGGGCCTGTTCGGGGGGACGAGTGGAGATGCTCTTATTGTTTAGTTATCGCATCACGTTGTAGTTCACTAATCATGCCTTGCATAATTAAACATCAACTCGGTACATCTTTATTACTACCTCAATTACTCCTACACACGGCTGCGAGAACAAGACTAACCGCGTTCCACATGTGGAAGTTTGAGAGGGTAGTATTATAAGCGGGCAGAGTCGCAGAGACGCGTATGGATCGACGAGCGTCTCGGCATATATATCCCACTTCATCCTACGCAGATGGGAAGAACACAAATGATCGAGAAGTTCTTCTGATCCTCTCTGACTCTACTCTTAGCTCGCTTATCCACTTCCAATTATTTTCACTTCCTAGCTCGCACTAGCAAGTTAGCTAATGGCGAGGTCATCGTCTCCAGTCAAGGCCTCGCTCCCGAAGCAGCGCCGCCTGCTCCGTCCTCGCCGTTCTCCAAAGCGCACCACCGCCCTGAGCCTCCCTGGCGCGGAGGAATTCTTTGCTGTCGCCGAGCACCTGGTGCAGCAGGACGCCGCCGCCGCTCCAGCGCCTGGGTATACCACGGCCTCTGACGAGACCCTCGCGGTCCACGCCGGGGAGAAGCTCCGGAAGAACGGCATGGCGGACACGGACTCGATCGCGACGCCGATCGTGAGCGGCACCACGCACTGGTTCAAGAACTCGGACGACCTCATCGCTTTCAAGGAAGGCAGGCGCCACAGCTTCGAGTACGGACGGTACGGCAACCCCACCGTCAGTGTCCTCGAAGAGAAGATCAGCGCGCTGGAGAGAGCGGAGGCGACGCTGGTCACGTCCTCCGGCATGAACGCCATCGTCGCCACGCTGCTCGCCCTCGTGCCGCCCGGCGGCCACGTCGTGACCACGACCGAGTGCTACAGCGAGGCGCGCGCCTTCATCCGGGAAAGGCTCTCCAAGATGGGAATCAGGGTAAGGACACAATCCAGCTCGCATCTCTAGCAAGAAGAGCATGCATGCTTGCCCGATCAGTTCTAATTATACTCTACGTTGTTCGCTTTGCAGTCCACCTTTGTTGATCTGAACAACATCGTGACGCTGAAAGCCGTTCTTGACCAGGGCGATGTAAGTTTCGTAACATAAATCATGAATTCATGATGATCATGTATAAGTGATACCGATGGTTTCTGACATGCTTAGCTACTTACGCAGGTGACACTCTTTTACACCGACTCTCCGACGAACCCCCACCTCAAGTGCATCGACATTAAACTCGTCGCCGAGCTGTGCCACCAGAAGGGTACTCTCGTGTGTATTGACAGCACACTTGCCTCGCCGATCAACCAGAAGCCCCTCACCCTTGGCGCCGACATTGTCGTGCACTCCGCCACAAAGTACATCGCCGGCCACCACGACGTGAGTATTTGCCTAGATCACATATCTTCGCTAGACAACCAGCACGTACTAGTACCATTTTGTTACTTTAGTGTCTAAACTATAAAATAACTAATGCATCTGTTCTTGCAATTTAATTTCAGGTCATCGCAGGATGCATTAGTGGCTCCGAGGCGCTCATCAAGACAATACGCGCATGGCACCAAGACCTCGGCGGCGCCATCAGTCCGGTATGTAGTAGTAAATCAAACAAAAGTTAAAATAGATGTAGTTTGTTCCACAATATTCACACGCTTGAAATGTTGGATTTGTCCTTCAAAACTAACAACTTCTACTCATACTTACTGCAGGATGCGGCCTACATGATCATACGCGGCCTCAAGACGATGGCGCTGCGCGTGGAGACGCAGAACCGCACATCCTTGCGCATGGCGCGCCTGCTTGAGAACCACCCGAAGGTCGAGCATGTGTACTACCCTGGGCTCAAGAGCAGCCCGTGGCACCACATAGCCAAGAGCCAGATGACCGGTTTCGGCGGCGTTGTCAGCTTTGAGGTGGCGTCGGACCTTCACGGCGTCATGAGGTTCATAGACGCGCTCGAGATACCCTTCATTGCGACATCGCTCGGCGGGTGCGAGAGCCTCGTGCAGCAGCCGGCAGTCATGTCCTTTTGGTACGTACGTTACGCGCGTTCTAGGATTGTTTCTGCTTGCAACGTACAGAATGCAGCGTGCTGCGGGCATGATGAAATTTTTTTACTTACATGCATTGGTTTCTGTTTTCATCAGGGGTACGAGTGACGAGGAGAAGGCCAAGAATGGGATCAAGGATAACTTAGTGAGGTTTAGTTTCGGGATTGAGAAGTTTGAGGATCTCCGAGATGACATTCTCCAAGCCCTGGAGAAGATTTAGGACTATATCCTCATCAACAATTTGTATAGTGATTTGAGAAAACTAGTTAGGCAGAAACCTTTTGTAGATGCTATAGCCTAACAATATAGGTAGTTGATTAATTTGTGCTGAAGATCAAAGAAGGATTCTTTTATTATTTTTTTGAAGGCAGACTAAAGTTTGATGATAGACAGAAATATATGCCATATGTACTCGATCCATTCTCAAATATGTGTACTTCTAACTCTTATCTAAGTTGATTTAATTTTTCACCAACTTTACTGAAAACATTAACAACATATATTAAGTGTGAATACATGAAAGAAACAATTTAAGATTCATCTAAGACTTGTAAAAATTTACTAGAACATGAACATGCCTTCCATTTGTTTAGTGAAATTCTAAAATAATTATTACGGTCTATCTCTACTATTATTTTTCTATGGTTTACATTATATATTTAAGTGATGATAAAAAACAACTTAGGGTGTTTTCATGAGTAAATATATTTTTCTACGGTTTACATTATATATTTTTCTATCGTTTACATTATATGTCCAAGCGGTGGTGTTATCGGCAGATATGCTTTGGGAGTTAAAGCTACTTGACCATACCTGCCAGTGAACACCATTGGCATCGATTGGTGGGAGATATGATGTAGGACACATGTGGACATAATCTCCCGCCATGGCTATTACAACATTTGGGCCACCGAAACCCAGTAGCTGAGTTTAAGAACCGTGACCTCCCTTCCTCCAAGAATGATGGAGGACGACCGAGGATCCCGGATCCGACCATGGCGGCACCATCCATCGCTTCCGACACCCAGGATCAATGTTGTGACCTCCACATTGCGGATTATCACCACAAGAGAAGAGAGTACTAGCAAGATGCACATGGGAGAGGGAGCTTTGTGCACCCGAGGAGCGGGCGTCGATGTCACCATGGGAAAAAGATCGTCGATTGATCGTGGGAACGTCGGCGGCGATTAGGTTTATCCCCCGCCACACGAGGGCGAGACGACATGGGTACAAGAGAGCATATAATAGATAGATTAGTTCATATACACATCTAGGAGCCAAAACACCACCTCTAAAAGAAAAACCGATACTATGTAAGTCCATAGTTTGACCCTAAGTATTCTCATACATCAAAATCTTTATAAAAATTGTAATGTATTTAGTTGGAAATTTATTTTATATTCAGTTATGATTTTCCTCAAGGTGTGTATGTGGGTTCTAAAAAAATTATATCAAAAAATGTAATGTCTTGGTAAAACACAATTCTCATCTTATGCCAAAGACCCCCCCCCCCCCCCGCCCACACACACACACACACTAGTTGTGACTACAATGATAGTAATGCCGTTTTCTTTTGCACTGATAACGTGATAAAGTTGTATTATTATTAGGGTGTGACTATTTATTAGTCGACTCATAACTAGTTTCGTTCTCAATCAGATGATGTCATCAAATCTCATTTGCAATTTATGTTGCAAATCCAGCACGAATCACGAAGCAAATCCAGCAGTGTAAAACTTGACTGAGCACGTCCTTATTATTATACCGTGAACCCCAATAGAATTGTCCCGCACTCCCGCCATAGCTATTGTAGCATTTGGGACACCCAAATCCAGCAGCTGGGTTTGAGAACCGCGATCTCCCCTCCTCCAAGGATGATGGAGCAGTACCGAGGATACCGGGTACGACGCTGATGGCACCGTCCATCGCTTCCGATGCCCAGGATCAATGATGTGACCTCCATGTTGCCGATTATTATCACTAGTTAAAATGCCCGTGCGTTGCACCGGGAGAAATAAGTCCTAAAATGCTACAAACCATCTTTGACACTTCTCCAACATAATCAATCCTAAAAATATTAGATTGCGAGTCCTGGCTACACCCACTTGAAATACCGCATAATTCTAATGATGGTGGATTCCACATTAAAATTTTATTAAGATATGGATTCAAAAAATAGAGTTATTACACACAAAAAATTAACCATAAATAATTTCATTAACGAAAATCGGGTTTATTATGCGCATTGATGAGTGGCCAAAAATAAAGTCGTACATCCATGTGTACATGTACGTAATAATCAGATCCTGGTGATGGGCCTCGACGCATATGCCGGTCAAGCTGCCATGGTGTTGGTGTTGCTGCCGGCAAAGTTGCACTTGTGTTGCCGATGGTGAGCTAACGCGTGGCCATGCCCCAAATTCAGACTTTAATATAAACAAGCAGCTAAATAAAATAGGGTACTGATAATTTACTTGTAATTTTCTATATTGGGAATTCCATCCACAAACAAATATAAATTATTTAATAAAAAATAATAAATCCCTAATAAAAATAAATAATATATAGAGAGTAATCTGAAGATGTACCTTTGCTTCATTCTGGGAGTGCCCTCGATTAGGAATCTCACTCCAACAGCAGGTTCACATGCATGATGTATCGTCTCCTTTGGTAGTGTGCACATCTGCTTGTTTGTTAACCAAACAAAGAATGGAGAATCCATCCATAAACTTTGTTAAGCATACGCAAATAAGCACATACCCATACTGTATCAGCATCCTGTATAATCCATAAAGCTAGAATAATTGAGATTCTTTGCCATGTGTCATCACACGGAGACCGAGATCAGTCGGCGTACAAGGAATACATTGGCTTGCTTCCGCGCAGTGCGTGATAACCTTTGTCTGTCTCTACTCCACATGCTTGTCCACGCCAGTCCCCGACGGTGCAGTCGCTGGCCCAAGACTACTACAGCACAAAGCTCAGATTGCCTGCGACGTTGTGGCTAGGATGGAGACCACAACCAGTGCATCGCAGCGCTGGCGACATCGGCGCATAGATGGTTCGGATCAGGACGCCATTGCGGCGACGGCGTGGAAGTCTGCCTTCGCTCTGTTTGCTCGCCGGAGCCGTGCTTGCAGGCCGCCGAGCTGCTACTTGCCTCGCGCGGACAGGGATCTCTGGTCGTGGTTGTTGCTGTTGCTTGCCTCGGGTGGACAGGGATCTTAGATCGTGGTTGTGCTCTCCTATATATGGAACCAGGGGTGGGAGTTTGAGGTCGTGATGGACATGGAGTTCTTTTCGTCTTTCGTATACGATGCAAACACGTGAAGCAATCAAGGTGGAGGTGAAACGTGCGACGTAAGAAACGCCCTACCGACGGACGAAAGCGTACAAATGTCGGACCAAAGCGTATTTTGATGGACGAAACCGCGGAAACGTTAGCTCCTTTATTATTAGGTATAGATTATTATTAGGTATAGATAGATATAGATAAGAGAAGATAATACTAGCAAGACACGGATGGGAGGGAGCTGCATGCACTCGAGGAGCGGACATCGACGTCACCATGAAAAAAAGGATCGTCGATCGATCATGGGAACGGAGGCGCCGCCGCCATCACGGGAGAGGACGAGACATACGTCCCATGGAAACCTCGGAGGGCGAGCTTCCCCACTTGCTTCAGCTGAGTTGGCTAGCGTAGTTTTCCATATATATTATGCTGTGGTATCCTGTTACGTAGATCTTACTAGGTCAGATGTTTTTTTCTGGCAAATCTAGCATCACCCAGACAAAACCCACAAAGTTAGCATCAATCACCCAACAGATCATATATATGCACATGATTTCCCTGCTGGTAACCAAGCTAGGTACTCCGTATTGACAAGCTGAAGGCAACACGTACCCAAGTCGCATGACAGAAATAATTGCTTGCGTAGCTACGCTACGTAGTGTACACACACGCAGCTTTTGACGACTTCCTTGTTTTCTCTTCGCCTAGATTCGTTCAGGTCCCCAGGTCATATTTTTAAGTGATAACATGACGTTGCAGTTAACTGATCATGCCTAGCTTAATCAAACCTCAACTACATTTTTTTTTCAATAAAGGGAATATATTAATATCAAAAGATATCAATTACATTCAGTCTCTGCAACAACGCACCACCCTAATGACACTACGGATGTATACAACAAAAAAATAGAAAAGAAAACTAAGAAACAAAAATCCTGATACAGTATCTCGAGTCTAACAACAGCAATACATCCACCACCAAGACAACACCTGAAATACAGACTCTCCAAAAACGACGCCTTCAAAAAGGGAACAATGCTCTAAGACCGTCGTCGTCCAATCAAAGATCTTAAGTTTTCACCCTGAAGATAGTCCCCGCTCTCAAAACCATGCCTCCAACAAGGTCATTGCCAGGCACAACCAGTTAAGGCCAGATCTTAGATTTTCACCCTGAAAGGTAGGACTCTGAACTTCACATGTGTTGTCGGCCCCACTTTCATACCGCTGTTGTGAAGCCCGGAACACCAAGCAAGTCCCTCAACAACGCGTAGACTTGAACCTCCCTTAGCTAGTCCTCCCATCCGGCCTTCATAAAATTCTCTTCTTTCGACTTTCATCATGGATCCATAGTCACTTGATGTCAACACAGAAAAAGAGCTTCCCGCCGTTCCCTCCAAAACTAAACGGTCGGAACAAAAGCATGGGTGCACGCGACCGAATACCACCCGATCCAGCGAACTCCAGACATAAGATGCACTGTTCCATCCGCTGGCGGCGCCTTCCGGAACTCATCACTCCGGCTCGATGAAGAAGATCAACATCTAGAAGGTCTTCGTCTTGGCACGTGAGGAACCCTAGGACCTCAACTACATATATACAGCTTTATTACTGTTGTGAAATGTATATGTGGATTGCCTAGCCCTTTCCATCAGTTCGGATTTTGGTTCAAGTGGCTAGTGCATGAAGCTTAACAATTACTACCTCAATTACTCCTACACACGGTTATGCTACTCCGTATCAAAAGACAAACTATAACTACACGGCTGCGAAGGCGAGACTGACCGTTCCACATGTGGAAGTTGGAGAGGGCAGTATTATAGGTGGGCAGAGACGCGTATGCATCGACGCGCGTCTCCGAACAGCTGCGGCATATATATCAGAGTTCATGTACGATCGAAAAGCTCATCTCCGGAAGATTAGGGGCATTTTGAAGTGCCACAACTCCTGTACCGTGATGTAGTGAGGATGACGCCGCCGCCGCTCCAGCTCCGGGATACACTAGTGCCTCCGACGAGACCCTCGCGGTCCACGCCGGGGAGAAGCTCCGGAAGAACGGCATGGCGGACACGGACTCGATCGCGACACCGATCGTGAGCGGCACCACGCACTGGTTCAAGAACTCGGACGACCTCATCGCTTTCAAGGAAGGCAGGCGCCACAGCTTCGAGTACGGACGGTACGGCAACCCAACCGTCAGTGTCCTCGAAGAGAAGATCAGCGCGCTGGAGAGAGCGGAGGCGACGCTGGTCACGTCCTCCGGCATGAACGCCATCGTCGCCACGCTGCTCGCCCTTGTGCCGCCCGGCGGCCAGTCGTGACCACGACCGAGTGCTACAGCGAGGCGCGCGCCTTCATCCGGGAAAGGCTCTCCAAGATGGGAATCAGGGTAAGGACACAATCCATAAATTAACGGGATTTGCTAGTTCTTAGCTAACCAAGTCAATAGCATAAAAACACCACATTGATGATGAAATTTACCATCTATCACCACTTTACGTTTGTGGGATAAAAACCCACCAAATTTTGGTCAGTTTTTTGCGGAATACGCTAAACGTGAATTGACAAGAAATTTGACCACTAGTCAGGGCTGAGGTGGCATAATTTGGTGATGTGGACTGGGTCCCACATGTCAGCTCAATTAAAAAAATATTAAAATCCTAGAAAAACAAATGTGAGAAGAAATTAAAAGAAACTGGGAAGGCCCCTGGCCCCTGCCGCGCCCAACTCCTGCGAGGCTCCGACGGCGCGCGTAGCAGGCTCGGCGGCGCGCGGCTGCGGAGCAGAGCCGGTGGCGTGCGGGCGGAGCAGGGCCGGCGGCGCGCGAGCGGAGTAGTTCCAGCGGCGCGCGAGCGGAGCAGGGGGCCGGCGTCGCGCGTGCGGAGCACGGCGGCGGTGGCGCTCGAGCGGAGCACGGCCGGCGGCGCGAGCGGAGCAGGGACCGGCGGTGGTGGTTGTCGGATGGGGAAGGGGATGACCTCCCCACATTTGTTTTTTTAGGATTTTTTAATTGAGTTGACATGTGGGACCTAGTCCACGTCACCAAATTATGACACCTCAGCCCACGTTTAGCGCATTCCGCAAAAAACTGAGCAAAATCTGGTGGTTTTTTGTCCCGCAAGCATAAAGTGGTGGTAGATGGTAAATTTCACCATCAAAGTGGTGGTTTTATGCTATTGACTCTAGCTAACCTGAGAACAAACTTCATGCTCAGTTAAGTTCTACATCATTTAATTTGCATCGTAATTTGTGTTAGACATGAGTTGCAATTGAGATTTAATGACATGATGAGAACGAAGTTAATTCTCAGTCGACTGAAGAAATAGTCACACCCTCAATTAACTAATGCATCTGGTCTTGAAATTCAATTTCAGGTCATGGCGGGATGCATCAGTGGCTCCGAGACGCTCATCAAGACAATACGCGCATGGCACCAAGACCTCGGCGGCGCCATCAGTCCGGTATGTATACTTCGTAGTACTCTCTCCGTCCTAGTTTGTAAGTCACAATTTTTGAATATCTTAGCTCAAGGTACTAGCTGATTGGGTTTCATTTTCCCTCTCTTATTGGTGTATGCAGTCCCTTTTTCTCTCTTATTGGTGCATGCATTCTCTTTCTCTCCCTCATTGGTGCATGCAACTTCTTTGGCTCCCTCATTAAATAAAATTATGCCTTAGAGGTGGGGTTATGGAACAAATAATTTTGCGGAATATGACTTACGGAGGGAGTACGTACATCAATTAGACGTTATAAATTGTATTGATGTGTGGTACAGTTGTAGTTTGTGTTAGATGTATATATTTGTCTATTGTAGTTACCTCATATGTTAGGGAGCTTTCTGCATATGTGCACCTGTACATGTACTATATATTGTGGCCTTTGGCCCCCTGGTAATACAACAAGCATATTTCCCTAACATGATATCAGAGCAAAAAAAAAATCGATCCGCTAGTCCCGGCCGACGTTGCTTGTTCCCGTCGTCCGTCCCCTGCTCCGCTCGATCTTTGCCTGCTCCGCTCGATCTCTGTCTTCCCCGCCCCGGCCGATTCTTCTCCCGCCCCGGCCGGCCGATCCGCCCGCATCGCCCGCCCCGGTCGATTCTCCTTCAGCGCCCGGGCTCCCGATCTCTCCCCTGCTCTGCTCATCATCCTGACGCCCCGGCCGATCTCCACTCCGCCCCGATTCGCCCGCGTGAGGCCGCCCGCCTGCTCCCGATCCGCTCGATCTCCAGGCCGTCCGCCCGACGCCCGCCAGCCTGTGATCTCGAGGCTCCGCGCCGCCGGCTTCGCCTCCTCTCCGCGTCGCCAGATTGGGCCGCTCCAGATTGGGCCCGTTCCCAGCAGTTGATTTCAATCTGAGATTAAAAAAAAATAAAAAAAAAACCGAAAAAAGAAGAAAAAAATACTCGTCGTCGGCTGTTGTTATCCGATGTCTTCTTTCGCTGATCCCGCCTTATCTTTGGGCCTCCCTTCGGTACTTGGTCTTTGTCCTCTGCCTCCGTGTATGACAGCTAGTGACAAGGTATTAACTTGTCAATTCCTACGAGTAGTAGACTAGGGTTTCGTTGGATGTAGAGGGCAAGTAGATCTCGAAGGTTTCAGTCAAAAAGTACTCGACGATGTAAAAGCTAGGGCTTGTGAAATAATGATCGATCATTTCTTTGTCCCTCGACCCCCCCTTATATAGGAGGTGGAGCCGAGGGATTCGTGATACATAAGTTTACAGAGTCCGGGAGGGTTTCTAACCCGTCCCGCAAGATTACAAATAATGCCTCCTATTACAACTCTAGCTTTCCTTAATAATATCTTGGGCTTCCGAATCTTCTTATCCTTCGGGTCGTGGGCCTTCAGTAAACCCCGGGTACCTTCTTCGGCAGGCCCATTGGGGATGCCTATGTCAGTAGCCCCCGAGATTTTGCTTGAATCGCAGAGTCAGGGAAAATCTCCAACTTTATATTTCTTCAATAACTCTGAACTTTATCATATATCCTTGAATATGAAATTATATATTGCACAGGGATAATGGTAGTTGGGGCTAGTTCATCTGACGGATCAGGTACTAGTTAACTGCTCTAGTGGCAATCCGCAAAAATCTACTTCAAGATCACATCCCTGGACATGATCTCGGGATACTGGTGTAAACTTCGACAGGTGCCGCTTAAGGTCTTACCATTCTGTCGAGTCCCAGTCATATTTTATCGGGTACCTAAGGCGTCCGTTAGGATTTTTCTTCGTATCTGTTGATACGGAAAAAAGTAGCAAACCGACGTCAGAGACGGCGCCACGTCGCTCAGAACGGATCTGGGGTCTTACCTTCGCAAAGTTTTGCGGCATTCAGAGATTATTCGCTACTTTGGCGCTCTGAGAATATATTGTCGAGTGTTTTTTCGGCTGCTGGAATAGCACATTTTATTGAGTCAACGGATGACTTATTTTGCCTTCCCGATGGGAGTATATGTAGAGTTATTTGTATAACTCGAAATATACTCACTTCTTCTTTCTTTCTTTCTTTCTCCTTTCTTTTCTCTTTTTTTTATAATTTCATCGGGCACGCGAACAGCGTTCCCGATGGGAGTAGCCCCCGAGGCTACAGCCAAGGACTAGTGCTTGGTTGTAGGCTCAACACTCTAGTTCATCATGTCGCTATATTGTCATTCTTTCTTCGAACTTTTATATCTATCGGGTGCGCGAACAGCGCTCCCGATGGGAGTAGCCCCCGAGGCTATGGACAAATGCTTCCATTTGGGCATAGGCTCTCGCCTTTTCTATTTTGCCATACTCAATTTTTTTTCTTTTTTCCAAAGTAGCCCCCGAGCATTTGGGCAAAAACTTGTATTTGATCAAAAGCTCTCGAAATAATCAACAATCCTCTGCTGTCGCCATTCTTATAAACCTTCGTAACCGAGATTTTTTCTTGCCAAGGTGACATCATTGCTGACAATAGCCACGATCACTTTATCGGAAAAACGCGAGAACTTCTCTCTCACTGTCTTGCGGGCCCAAATTACGCATTGTATTGACATGTCGTGTAAGTGGGGGACACACGTCCTCCGCTTTTCCTGGCGCACGTACTGTAGCTCCTGTGCTTTCTCGTCTGTATGAAATTACTTTTTACCCCTTGTCCACGTGTACACCATCTGTCCCGTAATCTCTCAATCCAACGGCGCGTCGATTCACCGCACCTCTATATAAAGGCATCGTCTTCCTCCTCTAGTCCTTTCGCTCGCGCCGCACCTCTGCTTCTCCTCTGCAAAATTCTCCCTTGCGCCCCATAGTTCTTGGAGCTCCACCACGTTCGCACCGTGCTCTCGCGCCATTGTTGATGCCACCGCGCAGTGCTCACCAGACACAACACGCCCGAGTCTAAGATGGCGACCGAAGATCTGGGCAATATGGAGTGGGAGAGATCCAAAATCTCCCCTCAGGACATCAATCTACTGAAGAAACTGGGGATCAGCAAGAAAGAAGGCGCGCTTCGCTTTCCCAGCGAAGAAAGCTACCCAACCCCTCCAATGGAGTATCGGGTCAGTTTCGTCGACCACCTCATCCGTGGTCTTTCCGCCCCCATTCACAATTTCTTACGGGGTTGCTTTTTATGTATGGACCGCAACCGCATCATCTTACTCCCAACTCCATCCTCCATATCTCAATCTTCATCACGCTTTGTGAAGCTTTCCTTGGAGTCCAGCCTAACCGGGCTCTATGGAAACGCATTTTCTTCGTCGCCGTAATGGCTCTCCCAATGTTTCCTACAACATTGGCGGTGTTGTCATCTGCGTCCGCCCCGACGTCGAGTACTTTGACGTCAAATTCCCTGACTCAGTACAAGGGTGTCGCAAAAAGTGGTTGTATATTCATGAGGAGAATCATGGCTCCGTTGAAGACAACATCCCTCCTTTGATGGCACCGAGAAAATCTGTCGCCGTCGTTCCCGGGATGCAGAGGCTACCGACGAAGAAAAAGCGGCGACGAAGCCTTGATGACACGCATCCACCAACTCCAAAATACCCGAGGACAAGAACTATCGGGTATCCAAATCACGGCTTATTTCCTTAGGATTAGAGTGCAGCCTCTGCAAGCTCGCAAAAATCCCCTCTGGAAGTATGATGGCGATAAAGATGTGGATCGCTTGTCGGTGGATTTGTCGGTCAAGGATTTAGAAAAACTTGTCCGAAAAATCTCCTCCCTCAACAAGAAAGATCCTGTCCCCTCATCTTGTCGCGTAAAGCCGTATAGCGCCACCAACGCGCTCCCTGAGGTAATTTTTGTATGAACTATTTTTCTCGAGTACTTATTTTTGTTGACATCTTTTGCATAACTTTCTTGTCGACTGATGGCGTGTAACTCACACGTTCGTTGGGAACCCCAAGAGGAAGGTATGATGCGCACAACAGCAAGTTTTCCCTCAGAAAGAAACCAAGGTTTATCGAACCAGGAGGAGCCAAGAAGCACGTTGAAGGTTGATGGCGGCGGGATGTAGTGCGGCGCAACACCGGAGATTCCGGCGCCAACGTGGAACCTGCACAACACAACCAAAGTACTTTGCCCCAACGAAACAGATGAGGTTGTCAATCTCACCGGCTTGCTGTAACAAAGGATTAACCGTATTGTGTGGAAGATGATTGTTTGCGAGAAAACAAGTAAAGAACAAGTATTGCAAGCAGATTTGTATTTCAAGTATAAAAGAATGGACCGGGGTCCACATTCACTAGAGGTGTCTCTCCTATAAGATAAAAGCATGTTGGGTGAACAAATTACAGCCGGGCAATTGACAAATAGAGAGGGCATAACAATGCACATACATGTCATGATAAATATAGTGAGATTTAATTGGGCATTACGACAAAGTACATAGACCGCTATCCAGCATGCATCTATGCCTAAAAAGTCCACCTTCAGGTTATCATCCGAACCCCTTCCAAGTATTAAGTTGCAAAACAACAGTACAATTGCATTAAGTATGGTGCGTAATGTAATCAACAACTACATCCTTAGACATAGCATCAATGTTTTATCCCTAGTGGCAACAAGCACATCCACAACCTTAGAACTTTCTCGTCACTCGTCCCAGATTCAATGGAGGCATGAACCCACTATCGAGCATAAATACTCCCTCTTGGAGTTAAGAGCAAAAACTTGGCCGAGCCTCTACTAATAACGGAGAGCATGCAAGATCATAAACAACACATAGGTAATAACTTGATAATTAACATAACATAGTATTCTCTATCCATCGGATCCCGACAAACACAACATATAGTATTACGGATAGATGATCTTGATCATGTTAGGCAGCTCACAAGATCCAACAATGAAGCACAATGAGGAGAAGACAACCATCTAGCTACTGCTATGGACCCATAGTCCAGGGGTGAACTACTCACTCATCACTCCGGAGGCGACCATGGCGGTGAAGAGTCCTCCGGGAGATGAATCCCCTATCCGGCAGTGGTGCCGGAGGAGATCTCCGTGAATACCCCGAGATGGGATTGGCGGCGGCGGCGTCTCCGGAAGGTTTTCCGTATCGTGGCTCTCGGCATCGGGGGTTTCGCGACGGAGGCTTTAAGTAGGCGGAAGGGCAACGCGGGGGGCCACACGAGGGCCCCACACCATAGGTCGGCGCGGCCGTGGCCGGGCCGCGCCGCCCTAGTGTGGCGGCGCCTCGTGGCCCCACTTCGACTCCCCTTCGGTCTTCCGGAAGCTTCGTGGCAAAATAGGACCCCGGGCGTTGATTTCGTCCAATTCCGAGAATATTTCGTTACTAGGATTTCTGAAACCAAAAACAGCAGAAAACAAAGAATCGGCTCTTCGGCATCTTGTTAATAGGTTAGTTCCGGAAAATGCACGAATATGACATAAAGTGTGCATAAAACATGTAGATATCATCAATAATGTGGCATGGAACATAAGAAATTATCGATACGTCGGAGACGTATCAGCATCCCCAAGCTTAGTTCTTGCTCGTCCCGAGCAGGTAAAACGATAACAAAGATAATTTCTGAAGTGACATGCCATCATAACCTTGATCATACTATTTGTAAACATATGTAATGAATGCAGCGATCAAAACAATGGTGATGACATGAATAAACAAGTGAATCATAAAGCAAAGACTTTTCATGAATAGTACTTCAAGACAAGCATCAATAAGTCTTGCATAAGAGTTAACTCATAAAGTAATAAATCAAAGTAAAGGTATTGAAACAACACAAAAGAAGATTAAGTTTCAGCGGTTGCTTTCAACTTGTAACATGTATATCTCATGGATAATTGTCAACATAGAGTAATATAACAAGTGCAATATGCAAGTATGTAGGAATCAATGCACAAGCTCACACAAGTGTTTGCTTCTTGAGGTGGAGAGAAATAGGTGAACCGACTCAACATAAAAGTAAAAAGAATGGTCCTTCAAAGAGGAAAGCATCGATTGCTATATTTGTGCTAGAGCTTTTATTTTGAAAACATGAAACAATTTTGTCAACGGTAGTAATAAAGCATATGAGTTATGTAAATTATATCTTACAAGTTGCAAGCCTCATGCATAGTATACTAATAGTGCCCGCACCTTGTCCTAATTAGCTTGGACTACCGGATCATCGCAAGTACACATGTTTTAACCAAGTGTCACAATGGGGTACCTCCATGCCGCCTGTACAAAGGTCTAAGGAGAAAGCTCGCATTTTGGATTTCTCGCTTTTGATTATTCTCAACTTAGACATCCATACCGGGATAACATGGATAACAGATAATGGACTCCTCTTAAATGCATAAGCATGTGGCAACAATTATTATTCTCATATGAGATTGAGGATATATGTCCAAAACTGAAACTTCCACCATGAATCACGGCTTTAGTTAGCGGCCCAATGTTCTTCTCTAACAATATGTATGCTCCAACCATTAAGGTGGTAGATCTCTCTTACTTCAGACAAGACGGACATGCATAGCAACTCACATGATATTCAACAAAGAATAGTTGATGGCGTCCCCGAAACATGGTTATCGCACAACAAGCAACTTAATAAGAGATAAAGTGCATAAGTACATATTCAATACCACAATAGTTTTTAAGCTATTTGTCCCATGAGCTATATATTGCAAAGGCGAATGATGGAATTTTAAAGGTAGCACTCAAGCAATTTACTTTGGAATGGCGGAGAAATACCATGTAGTAGGTAGGTATGGTGGACACAAATGGCATATTGATTGGCTCAAGGATTTTGGATGCATGAGAAGTATTCCCTCTTGATACAAGGTTTAGGCTAGCAAGGTTATTTGAAACAAACACAAGGATGAACGGTGCAGCAAAACTCACATAAAATACATATTGTAAACATTATAAGACTCTACACCGTCTTCCTTGTTGTTCAAAACTCAATACTAGAAATTATCTAGACTTTAGAGAAACCAAATATGCAAACCAAATTAGCAAGCTCTATGTGTTTCTTCATAATGGGTGCAAAGTATATGATGCAAGAGCTTAAACATGAGCACAACAATTTCCAAGTATAAAATTATCCAAGACATTTTAGAATTACTACATGTAGCATTTTCCAATTCCAACCATATAACAATTTAACGAAGAAGAAACTTCGCCATGAATACTATGAGTAAAGCCTAAGGACATACTTGTCCATATGCTACAGCGGAGCGTGTCTCTCTCCCATACAGTGAATGCTAGGATCCATTTTATTCAAACAAAACAAAAACAAAACAAACCGACGCTCCAAGCAAAGCACATAAGATGTGACGGAATAAAAATATAGTTTCAGGGGAGGAACCTGATAATGTTGTCGATGAAGAAGGGGATGCCTTGGGCATCCCCAAGCTTAGACGCTTGAGTCTTCTTAGAATATGCAGGGGTGAACCACCGGGGCACCCCCAAGCTTAGAGCTTTCACTCTCCTTGATCATATTGTATCACACTCCTCTCTTGATCCTTGAAAACTTCCTCCACACCAAACTCGAAACAACTCATTAGAGGGTTAGTGGACAATAAAAATTAACATGTTCAGAGGTGACACAATCATTTTTAACACTTCTGGACATTGCATAAAGCTACTGGACATTAATGGATCAAAGAAATTCATCCAACATAGCAAAAGAGGCAATGCGAAATAAAAGGCAGAATCTGTCAAAACAGAACAGTGCGTAAAGATGGATTTTATTGAGGCACCAGACTTGCTCAAATGAAAATGCCCAAATTGAATCAAAGTTGCGTACATATCTGAGGATCATGCACGTAAATTGGCTTAATTTTCTGAGCTACCTACAGGGAGGCAGGTCGAAATTCGTGACAGCAAAGAAATCTGAAACTGCGCAGTAATCCAAATCTAGTACTCACTTTACTATCAAAGACTTTACTTGGCACAACAAAACTCAAAACTAAGATAAGGAGAGGTTGCTACAGTAGTAAACAACTTCCAAGACTCAAATATAAAACAAAAATACTGTAGTAAAAACATGGGTTGTCTCCCATAAGCGCTTTTCTTTAACGCCTTTCAGCTAGGCGCAGAAAGTGTATATCAAGTAACATCAAGAGACGAAGCATCAACATCATAATTTGTTCTAATAATAGAATCAAAAGGTAACTTCATTCTCTTTCTAGGGAAATGTTCCATACCTTTCTTGAGAGGAAATTGATATTTAATATTACCTTCCTTCATATCAATGGTAGCACCAACGGTTCGAAGAAAAGGTCTTCCCAATATAATGGGGCAAGATGCATTGCATTCAATATCCAAGACAACAAAATCAACGGGGACAAGGTTATTGTTAACCATAATATGAACATTATCAACTCTCCCCAAAGGTTTCTTTTTAGCATTATCAGCGAGATTAACATCCAGATAACAGTTTTTCAATGGTGGCAAGTCAAGCATATCATAGACTTTCTTAGGCATAACAGAAATACTTGCACCAAGATCACATAAAGCATTACAATCAAAATCATTGACCCTCATTTTAATGATGGGCTCCCAACCATCCTCTAGCTTTCTAGGAATAGAAGTTTCAAGTTTTAGTTTCTCTTCTCTAGCTTTTATGAGAGCATTTGTAATATGTTTTGTGAAAGCCAAGTTTACAGCGCTAGCGTTGGGATTCTTAGCAAATTTTTGTAAGAACTTTATAACTTCAGAGATGTGGCAATCATAAAAATCTAAATCATTACAATCTAAAGCAATGGGATTATCATCCCCAAGGTTGGAAAAAATTTCAGCAGTTTTATCACAAGCAGTTTCAGCAGTTTTAGCAGTTTCAGGTAATTTTGCGCGCTTTGCACTAGGAGTAGAAACATTGCCAACACCAATTATTTTACAATTAATAGTAGGAGGTGCAGCAACATGTGAATCATTAGCATTGCTAGTGGTGGTAATAGTCCAAACTTTAGCTACATTTTTCTCTTTAGCTAGTTTTTCATTTTCTTCTCTATCCCACCTAGCACGCGAGTTCAGCCATTAATCTTATATTCTCATTAATTCTAACTTGGATGGCATTTGCTGTAGTAACAATTTTATTTTCAATATCCCTATTAGGCATAACTTTCGATTTCAAAAGATCAACATCAGAGGCAAGACTATCAACCTTAGAAGCAAGAATATCAATTTTATTGAACTTTTCCTCAACAGATTTGTTAAAGGCAGTTTGTGTACTAATAAATTCTTTAAGCATAGCTTCAAGTCCAGGGGTGTATTCCTATTATTGTTGTAAGAATTCCCATAAGAATTAGCATAACCGTTACCATTATTATAAGGATATGGCCTATAGTTATTACTAGAATTGTTCCGATAAGCATTGTTGTTGAAATTATTATTTTTAATGAAGTTTACATCAACATGTTCTTCTTGGGCAACCAATGAAGCTAACGGAACATTATTAGGATCAACATTAGTCCTATCATTCACAAGCATAGACATAATAGCATCAATCTTATCATTCAAGGAAGAGGATTCTTCAACAGAATTTACCTTCTTACCTTGTGGAGCTCTTTCCGTGTGCCATTCGGAGTAATTAATCATCATATTATCAAGGAGCTTTGTTGCTTCACCAAGAGTGATGGACATAAAGGTACCTCCAGCAGCTGAATCCAATAAATTCCGCGAAGAAAAATTTAGTCCCGCATAGAAGGTTTGGATGATCATCCAAGTAGTCGATCCATGGGTTGGGCAATTTTTAACCAAAGATTTCATTCTTTCCCAAGCTTGAGCAACATGTTCATTATCCAATTGTTTAAAATTCATTATGCTACTTCTCAAAGATATAATTTTAGCAGTGGGGATAATATCTACCAATAAAAGCATCCTTGCATTTAGTCCATGAATCAATACTATTCTTAGGCGAGAGATAGCAACCAATCTTTAGCTCTTCCTCTTAATGAGAAAGGAAACAATTTCAATTTAATAATATCACCATCTACATCCTTATACTTTTGCATTTCACACAATTCAACAAAATTATTGAGATGGGCAGCAAGCATCATCGGAACTAACACCAGAAAAATGCTCTCGCATAACAAGATTCAGTAAAGCAGGTTTAATTTCAAAGAATTCTGTTGTAGTAGCAGGTGGAGCAATAGGTGTGCATAGGAAATCATTATTATTTGTGGTTGTGAAGTCACACAACTTAGTATTTTCAGGGGTGGCCATTTTAGCAGTAGTAAATAAAACAAACTAGATAAAGTAAATGCAAGTAACTAATTTTTTTGTGTTTTTGATATAGCAAACAAGATAGTAAATAAAGTAAAGCTAGCAACTAATTTTTTTTTTGTGTTTTGATATTATGCAGCAAACAAAGTAGTAAATAAAATAAAGCAAGACAAAAACAAAGTAAAGAGATTGGATTGTGGAGACTCCCCTTGCAGCTGTTGACTGCCAAAACCCACCGGCGGGCAGCGGCCTTGTCAACACTGTAGAGCCGGGGGGAGCCTAGAGCTGCGGCTGGCTGAGACCCCTCCGAGCGACGGCCCGCAATGCTCTTCTGGTCACACGCGGCGTTGCGAAGTGCAAGGGCGTGCCACCTCGACCTATACCCGGTCGGTGAAGGTGATGAGATTGCCTCGCTTAGTTTCTCGCGGAGGCATACATGTAAACGTTAAACACGAGCCTCGATCGGCTCTCGAGGTTATCTCCGTGAATCGGCTCAAAGAGCCGATCCACCCATGATCCGTACGGGGTGTACGAATACTTGGTGGTCCCGCTTGATCAAGATGAAGCTAATGAGATCTACGACGATTTAGGGTTTTCACCACATAATCGGATCATCCTACTCCGAGGTTGGGCCGGATGGCCACGCACGGTGCTCGTAAGCCGATCCTAAACAAGGCCAAAAAACCAACATGAAGTTGATCCTAGGAACATCCCGTTTAGGACTTGCGAACGCCACCCTACGTGCCACAGGATCCTCCCCCTTTGTAAGGCCAAACTATTGCGAGATATTAAACTAATCCTTGTAGAACAAGGAGCAATCGTAACGGACCAGATCTACTAAATAATGATCAAGCGGGGTGCCGCCCCCACACCTGAGATAGGCGTGAGGACGGCTAGATATGCAAGGGTTGCACTACGTAAGCATGCTTAAACGAAGAACAATGCTAACCCTAACACATCTAATGATAACTACGTTGCTCGCCATCAAAAGCGCTTCAAGTACGAGCAACGCATGAACAACGTGGGGCTTAGTGCTGCCTAGATCGCAAGATGCGATCTAGGCGCATGTCGCTTACCCGATAGAAACCCTCGAGACGAAGGAGTTGGCGATGCGCCGAGATTGGTTTGTTTTTGGGGTTGAACGTGAGTTGTTGTTTATTCCATAAACCCTAGGTACATATTTATAGTCCAGGGGACTTTCTAATGTGGGCATGCACTAAACCGTGCACGACTAAGATTCTATCTCTAAA
Source organism: Lolium rigidum (assembly GCF_022539505.1). Classification (NCBI taxonomy): domain Eukaryota; kingdom Viridiplantae; phylum Streptophyta; class Magnoliopsida; order Poales; family Poaceae; genus Lolium; species Lolium rigidum. Next base: position 90,760,979 of record NC_061514.1, on the reverse strand, counting down.
CTAAAATAGATCTAATATGTTACGTATACACGGGCAATTAAACCCAACGAGGCCGATTCATAGAATTCTCCACGTATATTTCCTTAAGCCCATCTTGATCGCGGCCCACCGCCGACTCGGTCAAATCTTGGTGATAACACATGCCCCCCTGGTTTTGGAATTGGTAATTCCAAAATCACTCTGCTTTCCTTCGTCGGGTCATGTCGTGGCGTAACCGTCGCAAGTATTCCTCATGATGATGCCTTGCCTTCTCAACTTCTCCGCGTGACTCGGCAGCTTTTTTTTTTTTTTTTTAGGCACCACTTCCTCGAAACCGCTGTGGCATTGAATTTCCACTATATCCTCCTTCGATTTAACCGCTCCGAACGAGTTCTTCTTTGTATCTCCTCCGCACTAGCACTCCGAAAAAACCCTCCCAGCCACCATGTCTTCCTCCTCCTCTCGCTCCATCGGATCTTGCTAGCCAATCCTCCACGTCCCGTGAGCCGACGCCGGAGTACGACGCGGCGGCGGTCCACGCGGCCAACACCCGCCGCGCCATTGCGGCGGGGAGGAAGCGGACCACGACTTCTCCGTCCGGTCCGAGGACGACCAGTCCTTGACGGACGGGGAGAGCGACCTCCGCTTCCTCGCCGTTGGGGAAACGGAAGAGGGGAGTGACGACGACGAGCTTCTCCTGCGACTTCACCTCTCCCGGGGAGGAGGAGGAGCAGGAAGAGGAGGAGGAGGACGACGACGAGGGCTCCTCCGACGAGCCGCCGGCCAAGCGGTTCGGCCCTTGGCCGGGCAATCTTAGCGACTTCGACAGCGACGAGGACGACGCTGACGAAGAAGATGAAGACAACGAGGGCCCGGTCGGCGGCCATTGGAGCGACGACGAGCCCGCCGGGAGCAGCGCCGACAATGGCGACGACAGCCGACGACGAGGGCAGTGATGGCCCATAGATAGGACCTCTAGAATAGGGCCAGTAGTAGTAGATGGGGCAATGGAACCCCTAGTATTCCCCTTTTGAGAGCAATTAGCTCCTCATGTAAGAAATCTCCTCTTAATCAATGAAGAACTTTTCCCCCAATCTTGATTTTGCCGATTCCTTTTAATTGAGCCGATTCTCTCTTCTACCGACCTTGCCGATTCGTCCCCTTTGCCAATGCGTAATGAGCCGATCGCACCGCATCGGTCCTTTGAAATTCACCCTTCTCTTCTTCAACCGATGATTTTCTAAATCTGGTGGAAGGTGCCGGACTTTCGAAACAACCTTCGAATTTTTCCAACCAAACCAAATAATCCTTTTCGGTACCCATCATTGTGAAGAGGGTTGCAATGAAGGATCAGCCGATGGTATCCTCATCGGTTCTTAAACAGAGTATCCACTAGGTCTGTTGCCCCCGAGCCTTACTCGAGGCGAGAATGTCGAGAGAGAATGCGCCACGGCCGATCCTCTTTCTTCCTCCGAGCAGCCGATAATCCTCCGTTTCCTCTTTGACGGAAAAGGTTCAGGAACCCGGATCGGCTCGAAGCAGCTGGAGAAGTTTCCATTGCTTTACTCCCTCGAGGCAACGAAAGCACCACCATTGGTCTAGATTTGGTGGAGACTCGATAAACACTGCATAATTCCACTAAAGTCGATGGCTGCGCATCGGCTGCCTCTCAATTCTAAAGTCGATGCCCTCGCATCGGCTGTAAAAAAAAATTTTTTATTTTGGCCGATTTTTCTTAATCGGCCCCCAATGTTTCATTGCACGTATGTTCTCACATGTTCCATCCGATTATATGCCCCCCGAGCCGATACCTGCTGGATGACTGCAGATATCGGCTTGTATGGATAGCTAGGGCTCGCACTTGTGCGTTGGCTCCGCGAAAATCCGAGCTAACTCTCGTATGCCGACGTAGTCACCGCCCAATAGATCGGTGCTGAACGCAAGCGTGAACATATGGTGAAAGTATTTTTGGCCGATTGCTGAAATCGGCCTCCATATTCATTGGAGAGCCGATCGAAGGTCCTGTAATGTCCCTTCATGAACTTTTGGGGCCGATCACAAGGATCAGCCTCTCCTGGTTTGCTCATTGGTTTGATCTTGCTACTTGGTCGGGCTGGATGAAACCAACCCAACCTCCGACTTGATGCGCCTGCTGTCGTCCACCTTGTGTGCTCCGTAGAGTCGTGGAGCGCTACGCTCCGTCGGCAAGACGAGTACCATGTTTGTGCCGGCCGATGTCTCATCATCGGCTTTCCTCTGTTTAGGGCGCCACTCCATTTTCCGTGGACGACCCTCTTCATCCAGGGTTCGCTGAACCTTTGCAGCCCGATCGGGCCGTGCCTTTCTTAGCGTATGCAGGTACAACCTTTCGGCTTCCTCCAGGCCGCGCAATCGCTGAACCCTGCGCTTCGGGAACGGCTGAGTCCGTCGGGGCACCACCTTGGCCGGTGGTACCTGTCTTCTTTCACTTCTCCCTCGTCTTCCGAATCTTCAAGATCTGCCCAACGAGGTGACTCAGCACGTTTGCTTTGTGGTGGGAGAGGCCCTAAGCGCTCGAACACGGACACGTTGGCTGCCTCCTTCTTTTTCTTATTGCATTGCGGGCAATTGCCGATTGTGGGCAATCGGCTCATTCCTGAATCCCAGCGATGTACCGAAGAAGGGGCAGTCCCAATGCCCGGCGTTGTCGTCTTGCTCCCTTGATGCTTCCGTGGCATAGCGCTCATGCTCCTCCTCATCGTGATCCTCGCCGACGATATCTTCTGGCTTCTCTAGCCAAACGATCTTCTCTATCACCGTAATAGGGTCGCCGGCGTTGACCATACCGATTCACATATTTGTTGAGGAGGTGATCGGAGAGGGGTCGCTGATATCTTATATTCTTCACCTCTCCTCTCGTGACGTAGCGCTTGCCATCATGACGGAGCCGATCGCATGGGGCGGCCTCATCCGTATCCTTGCCGTGAGAGCAGCTGCCCTCATCTCTATCTTTGCCGGAGTGGTTTCCGGGCCCTACCATGTTGATGCTCGAACGAGGGGCCCGGGCGGCAACCTTCGTGGTAGGTGATTCCTACCATGTTAACGGCGGGGAAGGGTTGGGTGTCGACCTTCATGGCGTACTGGTTGAAAATTAGCCGCCCCTTCTCTATCGCCGCTTGGATGTGCCGACGCCACACCCGGCGGTCGTTGGTGGCATGGGAAAGCGAGTTGTGGAATTTGCGATACGGCTTTCCGTTTAGCTCTTTCGCCGTGGGGAACTTGAGACCTTCAGGAACCGTCAACTCGTTTCTCCTTGAGCAGGAGGTCGAAGATTTGTTCGGTCTTGGTTACGTCAAAATCAAATCCCCTGGGCGGCCCCGGTGGCTTTACCCATTTGCGAGGCCACGGGGTTCCTCCTCGAGTCCACTCAGCCACTGCTATCTCTTGGCCTCCCGCGAGCACTTCATCCTCCTCCGTATCGACCATGACTACTGCACGCTTGAACTTGTCTTGGTACGGGTCGGGGTGGCGCTGTTCATATGCCGATAGTTTCTGAACCATGTGCGCCGGTGAGGGATAATCGCTTGGGAGGCCATGTCCTTGATCTGTGTTGCAAGGCCTGCTATCGCCAACTCGATCGCTTCCTTTTCGGTTATACGAACCGAATAACATCGGTTCCTAAGATTCCCGAAGCGCTGGATGTATTCCGTCACCGTTTCCCGCGCTTCGACGTAGTTGTGCTAGATCGGCAATGCCGGACTCGGAAGCTTCGTATGGTATTGCATATGGAACTGTTCTTCCAATTGCTTCCAAGACCGGATGGAGTTCGCTGGTAGAGAGGTGTACCATCCAAAAGCCGATCCCGTGAGGGACCGTGAAAAGAGCCTCACGCGTAGCTGATCCGACACCGAAGCCGGTCCTAGTTGAGCCAAATATCGGCCGACGTGTTCGATGGAGCCGGAGCCATCCGATCCACCGAATTTGGAGAAGTCGGGGAGCCGATATTTTGGTGGCAGCGGGATCATCTCGTAATCGTCGGGTACGGCTTGGAATAGCCGACCGCCCTTCTTTTCGGCATCATGCCGAACTGGTCTCTCGGTATGGTACCGATCTGATCCGCCGTGTCGGCCGTAGGAGTTGCACTGCGAAGATTCGCCGGGGTGGCGTACTTGGCCTGCCACGTTTGCTTTTCCAGCTCCGAGCCAGCTGCGGGAGCCGGGCTCGGGAGTTTCGTCGGTGTGGCGTATTTAGTTAGCCACGTCCGCTCTGCCGCCGACGTTCCTCCTGTCTTCGCCGGAGTCCCCGATGTTGTGGCCTGGTTTGTGAGTGCCCGGTCACCACAATCCGGCACATACATGCATGCGTACCCATGAGGGATCTCCTTAGGCGCTTCCATTAAGAACCGGTAGTCACCGGGGTCGCCACCAATTCCGTAGACGAGGAATGCCGGTGTAGTCGGCACTTCAGCGAGTGCTGCCAACGCAAATGGCAGCGGTGGACGGGACCGGAATGGCAATTCTCCTTGATGCGTCCCGAGAGCTGGTCCCGACGGCGAGTACCGGTGGCTCATGATCTCCTGGATCACGCGCGGAGCGACACGCTCCAGACACGTTAACCAAGTTCTCGAGTGGCGGTGTAGCGAGTGAGCCACCGGGTAGTTGATCTCCCGCCGCGCACCCCTGGTGCGTTCCTCCGACGGGGAAGAAAGGTCTATCCCATCGAGTGCACCTTACGGTGAGAACCCCTTCCATCCGATGCCACCGGAACGGGTTCTGCGAAAAGAGCCGATGAGGTCGGCTTCGAGGGTAGCCTTGATCTCATTGTATTGCTTCTTGAGGTCGTCGGGCGGATCCTCGTAGGTGATCGGCGTGCCGTCCGCCATCTCGGATGTAGATGGCGATGTGGTTGATGTAGACGATTGTCCCACCGGGCGTGCCAGAATATGTTGACTGCCAAAACCCACCGGCGGGCAGCGGCCTTGTCAACACCGTAGAGCCGGGGGGAGCCTAGAGCTGCGGCTGGCTGAGACCCCTCCGAGCGACGGCCCGCAATGCTCTTCTGGTCACACGCGGCGTTGCGGGGTGCAAGGCGTGCCACCTGACCTATACCTGGTCGGGGAAGGTGATGAGATTGCCTCGCTTAGTTTCTGCAGGGCATACATGTAAACGTTAAACACGAGCCTCGATCGGCTCTCGAGTTATCCCGTGAATCGGCTCAAAGAGCCGATCCACCCATGATCCGTACGGGGTGTACGAATACTTGGTGGTCCTGCTTGATCAAGATGAAGCTAATGAGATCTACGACGATTTAGGGTTTTCACCACATAATCGGATCATCCTACTCCGAGGTTGGGCCGGATGGCCACGCACGGTGCTCGTAAGCCGATCCTAAACAAGGCCAAAAAACCAACATGAAGTTGATCCTAGGAACATCCCGTTTAGGACTTGCGAACGCCACCCTACGTGCCACAGGATCCTCCCCCCTTTGTAAGGCCAAACTATTGCGGATATTAAACTAATCCTTGTAGAACAAGGAGCAATCGTAACGGACCGGATCTACTAAATAATGATCAAGCGGGGTGCCGCCCCCACACCTGAGATAGGCGTGAGGACGGCTAGATATGCAAGGGTTGCACTACGTAAGCATGCTTAAACGAAGAACAATGCTAACCCTAACACATCTAATGATAACTACGTTGCTCGCCATCAAAAGCGCTTCAGTACGAGCAACGCATGAACAACGTGGGGCTTGTGCTGCCTAGATCGCAAGATGCGATCTAGGCAGCATGTCGCTTACCCGATAGAAACCCTCGAGACGAAGGAGTTGGCGATGCGCCGAGATTGGTTTGTTTTTGGGGTTGAACGTGAGTTGTTGTTTATTCCATAAACCCTAGGTACATATTTATAGTCCAGGGGACTTTCTAATGTGGGCATGCACTAAACCGTGCACGACTAAGATTCTATCTCTAAACTAAAATAGATCTAATATGTTACAGATACACGGGCAATTAAACCCAACAGGCCGATTCATAGAATTCTCCACGTATATTTCCTTAAGCCCATCTTGACTGCGGCCCACCGCTGACTCGGTCAAATCTTGGTGATAACAGCAGCGTGTCTTGATCTCCCCGGCAACGGCGCCAGAAAAAGAGCTTGATGGCGTGTAACTCACACGTTCGTTGGGAACCCCAAGAGGAAGGTATGATGCGCACAGCAGCAAGTTTTACCTCAGAAAGAAACCAAGGTTTATCGAACCAGGAGGAGCCAAGAAGCACGTTGAAGGTTGATGGCGGCGGGATGTAGTGCGGCACAACACCGGAGATTCCGGCGCCAACGTGGAACCCGCACAACACAACCAAAGTACTTTGCCCCAACGAAACGAGTGAGGTTGTCAATCTCACCGGCTTGCTCGTAACAAAGGATTAACCGTATTGTGTGGAAGGTGATTGTTTGCGAGAAAACAGTAAAGAACAAGTATTGCAGCAGATTTGTATTTCGAGTATAAAAGAATGGACCGGGGTCCACAGTTCATTAGAGGTGTCTCTCCCATAAGATAAAAGCATGTTGGGTGAACAAATTACGGTCGGGCAATTGACAAATAGAGAGGGCATAACAATGCACATACATGTCATGATAAATATAGTGAGATTTAATTGGGCATTACGACAAAGTACATAGACCGCTATCCAGCATGCATCTATGCCTAAAAGTCCACCTTCGAGGTTATCATCCGAACCCCTTCCAGATATTAAGTTGAAAAACAACGAGACAATTGCATTAAGTATGGTGCGTAATGTAATCAACAACTACATCCTTAGACATAGCATCAATGTTTTATCCCTAGTGGCAACAGCACATCCACAACCTTAGAACTTTCCGTCACCGTCCCGCGATTCAATGGAGGCATGAACCCACTATCGAGCATAAATACTCCCTCTTGGAGTTAAGAGCAAAAACTTGGCCAGAGCCTCTACTAATAACGGAGAGCATGCAAGATCATAAACAACACATAGGTAATAACTTGATAATTAACATAACATAGTATTCTCTATCCATCGGATCCCGACAAACACAACATATAGTATTACGGATAGATGATCTTGATCATGTTAGGCAGCTCACAAGATCCAACAATGAAGCACAATGAGGAGAAGACAACCATCTAGCTACTGCTATGGACCCATAGTCTAGGGGTGAACTACTCACTCATCACTCCGGAGGCGACCATGGCGGTGAAGAGTCCTCCGGGAGATGAATCCCCTCTCCGGCGGGTGCCGGAGGAGATCTCCAGAATCCCCCGAGATGGGATTGGCGGCGGCGGCGTCTCTGGAAGGTTTTCCGTATCGTGGCTCTCGGTACCGGGGGTTTCGCGACGGAGGCTTTAAGTAGGCGGAAGGGCAACGCGGGGGGCCACACGAGGGCCCCACACCATAGGTCGGCGCGGCCAGGGCCTGGGCCGCGCCGCCCTAGTGTGGAGGCGCCTCGTGGCCCCACTTCGGCTCCCCTTCGGTCTTCTGGAAGCTTCGTGGCAAAATAGGACCCTGGGCGTTGATTTCGTCCAATTCCGAGAATATTTCGTTACTAGGATTTCTGAAACCAAAAACAGCAGAAAATAGCAACTGGCTCTTCGGCATCTTGTTAATAGGTTAGTTCCAGAAAATGCACGAATATGACATAAAGTGTGCATAAAACATGTAGATATCATCAATAATGTGGCATGGAACATAAGAAATTATCGATACGTCGGAGACGTATCATCGACATTCTTCTTTTTGTAGAACCATCCAGATCTTGTTTCTCTTCCTCCCCTTCCTGAAGGTGGAGAAGTCGAAGAACGGGCCGTTGTCACCGACGACAACCAGGGTACTTCTCGCCCTGAGAGTGAAGCCGCGGGTTCTCGAAAATCTGCGGTATCCTCTGAAAAGGAAGTTGACTCCGAGGCTACCGGATCAGCACAGTCTCCTCCCCCAGTTGTTTCTCCCAAGAACAAGAGAAAAAGGGAGGAAACTGTCAACTCCGGCCCTTCCAAGGCCGGCACACCTCCTGTCGAAGAGGTTGCTCCTACTGAAAAAAGGACAACTTTCGACCCTTATATCGATGCTCTTATCAGCTCGTAAGTTCTTGTCGTTATTTATTGTTTGCCATTGATTGTTTCGACTATATTTTCTTAATGTCTTGTCGCGTTTTTGTAGTGATGATGACGATGAAACTCAACCTATTGACGCGACTGCTCGAACGAGTACGTCTCGTACTTTAGTTATTTCTGAAGCTCATGGGGATGAAACTTCGCCTCCTCAATGAGATGAAGAGCATCCTACTCCGATTGCCAGCCCCCGAGCCTCTTCGCCAAAGAGAGCTAGGGTAGAAGCATCCAAGGAACCTTTCCTGCTGGCTGGTAGTTCCACGATTCCGTCATTGGATGATGTAAGTTGTTCTCTATTCTTTTTCCGAACATTTCTATATTTGTCGATTCCCCTTTGTTTCTTACATAAGTTCTGTCGAACTTTTCCTTCCTACATTGACTTTTCTTTTTTTCTTTTGTTTTCTCTTCAGCCTGTGATGAAGGAATTTATTCGCCTCGGTACCCAAGTCGTTGGGTACCGTGATCATGCGAATAAACTTGAAGGTACTATTTTTCCTTGCCCTCTCTGCTGTTTTTACTCCTTTATTGTTTTGTCGTGACATTTACCGTTGTTTATTTTTTCCAGAAACTCTTGCCGAAGCCCTCCAACGCGCTGACGCTCTTGCTATTAAGTTAGAGCAAAGCGAGGCATCTCGGAAGAAAGCTGCAGCTGATACCGCCGCTGTCGAAGACCTTCGAAAAAGGCTTCATGAGGCGGAAACTGCCTTAGGCGACAACATATCCGAGCAAACTATTCGAGAAGCTGAAATCCTCAGTCGCTTGCAATCGCAAAGTCGACGTTTTGTCAGTAAGTCCTTAATCCTTTGCTACTTCTTCGGGTTGTCTAATTTTATCCTTGCGCAATTTTTGACGATCTTCCTTTTGCTTCTTTGTAGGGAAAACTCATCAGGATTTTGACTTGGAGTGTCCTGAAGGCGATCAGCTGCTTGGTGAGCTTTCCCTTCTTGAATTTCATGCAGAGGAAGCACGCGAAGGCCTTGCTGAAGCCAGAGCAGGTCTGTCGCGTCTTTTCCCTTATTTCTTCCCGAAGACACAGGAGCCCAAGATTTTCACAAAACTTGCCAAGCACTTCAACTCCCAAGAAGATCTTGGGCTCAAACTTCACCAAGAAGGTTTGAAAGTTGGCGTCGAGGGCACTATCGCCTTGGTTGCTGACAGCCAACAAGATGTCGACTGGACGAAAGTTGGCGACACAATGACAATGGAAACGAAGAGGTGGCAATCTTTGATCAAGGCTGCTAGGCCTAATGCGAAGAAAATCCTTGCCTACCTCGGATGCAAGCCAACTCCTGCTCCCAGCTCATCCAAGCCGGAGGTCAAGTAGGCCACCCTGTCTTTCCTTCGTTTTTCTTTTTCTTTCTTCCTTTTGATGCTGTCGCCAAAGTAGCTTTTGGCGACACTTATCCCACTAGCTCGTTAGGGTGTCCTCCATTGTAATGCCTTGTAAATATTCTGAAAATCAATGGAATTCTATTTTGCTTGATGATTGATGTCGAACCTTTTATTTTCAGTTGATATTTGATAACTATACTCCAACTCCTGCTCCTTCCGATATTTTGCCTACTTCTTCTTGCTCGAAGAAAGCGCTTGTTAATACTGAACTTGGTGAAGATTCCTCGAGTAAGAATTTACCGCAATACTTGGAAGAACTTCGTCAACAACTTCAGTATGCGAAGAAGCAAACACTTGTGATGATGGAGCAATCTCGCAAGGCATCCGAAAAAGAAAAAATTGCACTTCAACAAGCTCAAGAAGCCATAGCTGCCAAGGAAGCCGCCGTTTCTGAAGCTGAAAAGGCAACCACTCGAGAGAATTTTATGCTCGAATTGATGAATGAAGCCAGTGTGGATATGTCAGGTATGCCTTTTCAAATCAAAACTTTTTCTATCTTCCTGTTGTATCCTTTTTTGTGAGATTCTTGTTCCGTCGCCAAATAGGTTCCTTTCTCGATGCTGCTGCTGAAGACGAAAGGGTAAACGCAAGGACAAATCTTCTCGTTAACCTTTCTCTTGATCATGGTTCTCTATTCTGGGCCACCCCAGAGCGGACCCGACAGATTGTCAGATTTCAAGACCGCGCCTGTCAGGTTCGCGAGTTCCTTGATTTCTGCACTAGAATATTTGTCCCTGGTTTACAAGACGATGTTTCCTCGGAACGAGGCGCCCGACACTCTTCTTGGTTTAATGGAAAAATTTCGGGATGCTCCTCAAATCCATGGGTTTGTTCGGGCCCAACTATCTGCCGGCGCCAGGTTTGCTATGATGATGATCAAAATCTGTTATCCCAAGTTTGACATGAGTCAAATTGTGACTAAGTGCCTGGCGAAGATGGCGAAAAGAAAGAGGGATGTTGGCAAAATTGATGATCATGTGACTCCTGTAGCAGAAGATATGATGGATGAACTTCTTCGGATGAACGCTGAGTTCTTCGTGAAGGGCAGCTATGCTGAACACAGTACTCGTACTGTAAATCGGATGACCATAGATAATATACTAGGCCGCAATTGACTTTCTTTTTCTTTGAACTCGTTGAGTTTTCTCAGGAATTGCCTCTTGTATGTTGTAGACATATTCTATATTGTAAAGTCAATAAATGTTTCTATTTTTCCTCCTCAAGCCCCCGAGTGTCTCGGTGGTGAATTTCTTTATTGTATGTGCGAGGTTTTAAACCAAGGCAACTAAATTATATTGAATATGCTATATTTGCGGGTACGCGCCCCCGGGCCTTGTTGTTGATCGCTATTTTGTATCTTCGTTTATTTTGCGAGGTGTTTTTGCACCCAGGCGAAATATTTTCGGCAATATATATTGTGAATCTTGAGCACAAGCCCCCGAGCCTGTTGAAGAAAAAGATATATATCTCAACTATCTTTATTATATTGCAGCACCGCGAGCCCGCCTCATCAAAAACCTTTTCCGGCCCCACTCGGTGCCCCGAAAAAGGAAAAGAGTGTGAAAACTCGCGGGCGTTTCAGTACATTGTATTTTTACAAGGAGGACTATATTTCGACACTAAGCGTAAAAACGCCTTAGTTGTGCCACATTCCAGGGGTTTTTCTCGGGAACCCCTGACTTCTTATCCTTGATCCTGTATGCTCCTCCTTCAATGACTTCCGTGACGATGTAAGGGCCAAGCCATGGTGACTCGAGTTTTTCAGTACTCTGTTGATTGAGTCGTAGGACTAGATCTCCCACCTGAAAGGACCTTGGTCTCAAACGTCGGCTATGATAGTTTTTCAAGTCTTGCTGATACTTGGTGACCCGTGATAGTACTTCGTCTCTGGCCTCATCCAATGCATTGACATCGTCTTCCAATGCCTTTCTAGAAACTTCTTCATCATACTCCATAACTCTTGGGGAATCATGCTCTATCTCTATTGGCACATCGCCTCAGCTCCATGGACCAGAAAAAACGGAGTTTCCTGTGTCGCCGTATTTGGTGTTGTTCGAATACTCCACAATACACTCGGTAGTTCCTCTGGCCAGGTGTCGAGCTTTTTCCAATGGTCCTAACAAGCACTTCTTGATACCGTTGCAGATGATACCATTGGCTTTCTCGACTTGGCCGTTGGTTTGTGGATGTGCGACTGACGCGAAGTGCAACTTGATGCCTACCTCTGCACAGTATGCCTTGAATTCCTTGGATGTAAAGTTACTGCCGTTGTCTATGACAATGCTGTGAGGTACTCCAAACCGGAAAACAATGCTTTTCACGAACTTTATTGCAGATGCTGCGTCTGGTGAATTTATCGGCTTGGCTTCTATCCACTTGGTAAATTTGTCGACAGCGACGAGCATATACTCGTATCCTCCTGGCGAAGCTTTATGTAACTTCCCCACCATATCGAGGCCCCATTGAGCAAAGGGCCAAGACAATGGTATTGGCATCAGCTCTGCTGCCGGAGAATGAAGTTTCGCGGCAAATCTCTGGCACGCGTCACAAGTTCGTACTATCTCCTTTGCATCCTCGATTGCTGTCAACCAGTAAAATCCAGCTCGAAAAACCTTGGCGGCAATAGCTCGACTGCTCGCGTGATGACCACATATTCCCTCGTGTACGTCCTTCAAGATTATCCTTCCTTCTTCGGGTGTTACGCATCGCTGTAACAATCCCGAAATACTGCGTTTGTACAGCTCCCCTTTGACCACTGTGAAGGCTTTGGATCGTCTAATAATTCGCCTTGCTTCAACTGGATCGTCGGGTATTGTTTTCCTTAGGATGTATGATATGTACGCTTGCATCCATGGTATTTGTACCATCAATACTAGATCTTGTTCCTCTTCTTCTTCTAGTGTTTCTTTTGCGGCCCCCGAGGATTTCTCCTCTTTCTTCTTCTTCTTTGGTTTCTTCGGCTTTGTAGATCTCTCTGTTATTTCCTCCCAGAACACACCTGGTGGAATTGCGAGGCACTGCGACCCGATATTTGTAAGAACATCGGCTTCATCGTTGCTCAGTCTGCTGATATGATTTACCTCGCATCCATCAAATAATTTCTCGAGCTCGTTGTACACTTCTTTGTATGCCACCATGCTATCATTGACTGCATCACATTGGTTCATGACTTGCTGGGCCACCAATTGTGAGTCGCCAAAGATTTTTAGTCGAGTTGCACCACAAGCTTTCGCCATCTTCATCCCGTGTATAAGAGCTTCATATTCTGCCTCATTGTTAGACGCGTTTGGGAACGTCATCCGTAAGACATACTTTAATTTGTCGCCTTCAGGTGATATGAGTATCACGCCTGCTCCAGCTCCATCTAACCTTTTGGACCCATCAAAGTTCATAGTCCAGGTTCTTGATAGACCCGGGGGTCATGTATTTTGCAACTCCATCCATTCTGCGATGAAATCTGGCAGAATTTGCGACTTTATTGCTTTTCTTTTTTCATACGTGATGTCCCGAGGAGAAAGTTCTATTCCCCAAAGGGAGACACGACCTGTAGCTTCTGGATTGTTTAGTATATTGGATAAAGGCGCCTCGTTGACCACTATTATCGGATGCGCCGAAAAATAGTGCCGCAGTTTTCTTGCGGTTTTAAACACTCCATATGCTAGTTTCTGGTACTGCGGGTACCGCTGTTTTGAAGGCGATAGAACTTCACTGACGAAATATACCGGCCTCTGCACTCCATGAAGTTTTCCTTCTTCTTCTCTTTCGACAACGAGTGCTGTGCTGACCACTTGGGGTGTAGCCGCAATATATAACAGGAGGGGTTCCTTCTCTTTAAGCGCCACCAAGATTGGTGGTGTCGATATTGTGCGTTTAAGATCCTCGAAGGCTCTATCTGCATCTTCATTCCACTGGAACTTCTCTCCTTGTTTGATTAAGGCGTAAAACGGTAACGCCTTTTCTCCCAACCTGGCGACGAATCTGCTTAAAGCTGCGACTCGCCCAGTTAGCTGTTGTATTTCTTTCAACTTTGTTGGCTTCCTCATTGTTACGATGGCTTGGATTTTTTCGGGATTTGCTTCAATCCCTCTTGCTGAAACTAAGAACCCGAGAAGTTCTCCTGCGGGGACGCCGAAAGAACACTTCGTCGGGTTCAGCTTGAGACAAAACTTGTCGAGATTGTTGAAAGTTTCCTTCAAGTCCTCGATTAGTGTGTCCCCCTTTTTTGATGTTATGACGACGTCGTCGATGTACACTTGTACATTTTTCCCAATCTGTGTTGCTAGGCACTTCTGCATCATCCTCTGGTACGTTGCTCCCGCGTTTTTCAGGCCAAAAGGCATTGTTCGATAGCAAAACACGCCATAAGGTGTGATAAATGCTGTTTTGACCTCATCCTCTTCTTTCAGTCTGATCTGGTTATAACCAGAGTAAGCATCCAGGAAGGAAAGACGTTCACATCCTGCCGTGGAGTCGATAATTTGATCGATCCTCGGGAGGGGAAAGTGATCCTTTGGACAATGTTTGTTGAGACACGTAAAGTCGACACACATGCGAAGGACTTTAGTGTTTTTCTTTGGGACCAATACCAAGGAAAAAAATAGCTGGCTATAGCTTCGCTATAGCACCGCTATAGCTTCTCAGACATCCTTCCGCGACGCTAAGCCTGTTTCTTCCGCTACAGGCGCTACGTCCGCTAAAGCGCCGCTAATTACCGCTAAATTGTGTAGCCGCTAGAGGAGCTAGTGCGCCGCTAACAGAATTGTCCGATGACACTAGAATTTGAAGCCCAATACATGTTTTCGTCGGGCTGCTGCGCCGAGGACACGACGCCTTGGCTTGGGAGTCACGGGCTGAATCGAGACGACCGACCACGTCCGAAACTCAGGCTGGATTGTTTATACTCCTTTTTCATTTACTCTTTGTTTGATGGTGAATTGTTTCAGCTGTCAGCCAAAAATAATTTGTAGATAGAAGCTTGATTGTCTGTTCAAGCACTAGAACTGCTACGTCTTTCCTCCCTGTTACATACTTCCCTGCCTATTCAATTCCATTTCATTCCATCCCATGTAATTTTTTTAGAAATAAGGATTGTATATAGAATTGGCATATCTAGTTTAGTTCCTTAGCACATTATAAGCAATGCAATAATCCTGAAGACAAAGACAAATATTATTTTTCATGATATGTATGCTGCAATTTTTTGTTTCTATGACATATATTGCTTTTATAGAGAATACCGCTAAATGGTTTAGCTTCCGCTATAGCTGCGCTATAGCTTCAATAGCTTCTGGACGAGGTGTCCGCTAAATCAAATAGCCCGCTATTTTTTTCCTTGACCAATACTGGGTTTGCGACCCACGTGGCCTCTGTATGCAGCTCCTTGATGAAACCAGCTTCTCTTAGTCGATCAATTTCTGACAGCATAGCTTTGCGGTTTGGCTCCGAAAAACGTCGCAAAGGTTGTTTTATTGGTCTCGCTAGTGGATCCAAGTTTAGGTGGTGCTCGCCAAGTTCCCTGGGTACTCCTGGCATGTCAGCTGGACACCATGCGAAGATTTTCCAGTGCTCACGGAGGAACTTGACGAGCGCGCTTTCCTATGCGAGGTCCATGTCTGTCGCGATGGACGACGTCTTCTTCGGATCTGTCGGGTGAATTTGCACCTCCTTGGAATCCTTTGCAGTGTTAAAGGTTGGCTCCTTGTTAGGCCTCCCTACATATGGTAGTACATCATAATCAGTCGTAAGCCTTGATTCCATGTATTCTGCTTGCATCCCGAAAGTTTCTGACAGTCGATGAAAATCCTTGTCACATTTATCGGCTAGCGCAAAGCTTCCTTTGACTGTAATTGGTCCCTTAGGTCCGGGTAACCTCCACAACAAGTATGTATAATGTGGTACCGCCATAAACCTGGCATATGCTGGGCGCCCCAACAAAGCGTGGTACTATGATGGGAAATCTACAACTTCAAACTCCAACCTCTCTATCCTGTAGTTTTCTCGGGTCCCGAACTGAACGTCGAGATTGATCTTCCCCAACGGATAACTTGGCTTCTCCGGCGTAATTCCATGGAAACACGTATCGGTTGGCTTCAGATTTGCTAGAGATATGTTCATCTTCCGTAATGTATCTGCATACATAAAGTTTAAGCTGCTGCCTCCATCTATGAATACTCGCGATACGTCGAATCCCGCGATTACTGCTGGTAGGATAAGTGCTGACTGCCCTGGTCGAGGAACTTTCTGCGGATGGTCCGCTATTGTGAAGCCAATGTCTTGTCCTGATCAATTGAGGTACTCAATCGTTGGTGGAGGCATCTTCTCTGCCATGAACACATGTCGCGAGATTACTTTCTGAGCTCTATTGGATGGCCTGCCTTTCTGAATCATCGAGACCGCTCCATTGGAGTTGGGATCGACGTAAGGTGGTGGCGCTGGTGCTGCCGCTATTCTGAGCTGATGTCGATTTTCATCCGTAATTGCGGGAGGAGGTGGCAAGTGAATCTCACTCCTGGGCCCTTGCGGGTTTCTATTTGTCGCCTGGGCATTGGCATGCCCTGCCCACCTTAGCATTGCCTGAAAATTTCAGCAATCCTTTTGCAGGTGTCCTAACTGTCTCTTTCCAATCGTTGTCGAGATAAAAGTGCATCTGGCATGGCCCGTTCATCATCTCCTCAGGGGACAAGAAAGGTCTCTGAAACCTAGGTCCATTGTTTGGCCTGTTATTTCGGGAGTCATCTCTATTGTCGCCTCGCTGCTCGTTGCTCCTTTAATAATCATCTCTATTGTTTCCTCTAGCGCTTGCTCGAAATCCAGCCGAGATTTGGCCAGGTGCATCGTAACTCGAAAATTGTCGAGAAAATCGTCGTCTATTTTGAAAATTTCGACTGCGGTCCTCCTCTGGTGACCTGTGTCGTTTATTATGTACAGCATCCTCGCCATCTGCCCATCTGTTTGCTATTTCCATTAATGCTGATATTGTCCTTGGGTTGGTTCTTCCCAAGTCCTCCACAAAATCTCCTCGTCGAACTCCTGCCACAAACGCATATATCTCTCTCTCGTCAGATATATTTTCTGCCGAGTTTTTGATGATGTTCCACCTTTGAATGTACTTCCTCATTGATTCATCATGCTTTTGTCGACATGATCTCAAATCCTCTAGTGTCGCAGGTTTTTTGCAGGTTGATCGGAAGTTCTTGACAAACACATCCTCAAAACTGTCCCAGCTGTCGATGGAACCTGGGGGAAGCTTCTTTATCCATGATCTTGCGGCTCCGCTCAGGTGTATTTGAATGCTCTGCATGCCTGTTGCTCTGGTTCCACCTATCAATTTTACTGTCTCGAGGTAGTCGACTAGCCAATCCTCGGGATCTTGCACGCCATCAAATTTCTTGAAACTATCGGGTAGCTTGAATCCTGATGGGACTCGAGTTTTTCGAACTCGTCGCGTAAAACACGGGAGTCCACACATATCTTCTTCAGCAAGTTCTGGTGACTGTCGATGTTCTCTTCTATCTTGTCGCGCTCTATCTACCCTGGCTTGAGTCGCCGTATCTCTGACTCCACTTGCTCTTGGTGGATCTTGCACTGCGGCAGTAGGTCTCGGGCTATTTTGTCTTGCAATTCCTTCGGGAGGTGTGGCTGCGAACGCTGCTCCCATGGCTCCGCACCCTGCCATGGCCATGTTATACAACGCTTCTCTTGGATCCCCTGGAGGTGTCCTGGACGCTAGGATGAAAGCTTGCGTTGCCATGTATCCTGCTTCCGGTGTTTTTGGAATGATATTCCCCCTCGTGTCGATTGACATAAAAGACATATCCAGGTTTTGAATTAAAGTTTCTCTTTCAGCTTCAGGTATATTTTGCGTGCCGAGATCTTGCTCTCCTTCGAGCTTCCCTGTGACTGTCTCCCGAAGTTCCTGATTGTCGACTTAAATCCGCTCTTCGCCTGCTTGATGCGGAAGCTGCCTCCCTTCTTCTATTCAGAGCAGCTGTCTGTTTTTCCAATTCTCTTCCAGCTCGAGCGAGCCTATACTGGTAGGCCTGTAATTCTTCAGTTGTAGCAGTTGTCGCCATTGGTTCTGAACCATCCATAGCTCTTGCGGCTCTATCCCATGCTGCTTGTGGGAGTTGAACCCTAACACGTGGTGTAGGCCCGACATATTTGCTGTCCAAACCTCGCCTTAGGTCAGAGGGATCGACATATGGATTTCCCAATTCGTCGAAAGCCTCTGATGTTTCCTCCTGATCGCGACTTGCTTCTCCAATGGCGTAAATCTGATGATATTTTGGATTCTGAACCTTGCTGGGTTTGGTGACACCATCGTAGAGATTGGTGAAGACCTTTCCAACAGTGATGGATTTGTCGATGAAGTTGATGCTGTCGGTGTCACTCGAGTCATCGCTATATAGGAGTCCGCGGATGACTCGAAGGACATGTCGCTGAAGATCTTGGCGAGTTTTTCGCTTGCCTTGGTGCTGATGAAGCGTGGCGACGAAATCTCCTCGTCGCTTGACTCGATGGATGATGCTGAGCTTGAAAATCGGGATCGACCGCCGATAATCCCGACGAGATCGGAACTTCGAGACGATACGCTCCTTCTTTCTCGACGCGGAAGTGGAACTTTCCAAACGTCATCTCCATGGGCTCCTCCAGATAAGCATATGCATCCAAACGGGAGGGCGGGTGAGGAACAAAATCGACTAGACCAGTTTCGATCTGTTTACCTCTGTCCAAAGCGTTGCTTGCAGTTGATGAAGTCGACGATCTTGAACGTGCCATCGAGATCAGCTCCTTGTCGCCTCTAAATCCCACAGACGGCGCCAATTGACAAGGTATTAACTTGTCAATGCCTACGAGTAGTAGACTAGGGTTTCGTTGGATGTAGAGGGCAAGTAGATCTCGAAGGTTTCAGCCGAAAAGTACTCGATGATGTAAAAGCTAGGGTTTGTGAAATAATGATTCGATCATTTCTTTGTCCCTCGACACCCCCTTATATAGGAGGCGGAGCCGAGGGATTCGTGATACACAAGTTTACAGAGTCCAGGAGGGTTTCTAACCCGTCCCGCAAGATTACAAATAATGCCTCCTATTACAACTCTAGCTTTCCTTAATAATATCTTGGGCTTCTGAATCTTCTTATCCTTCGGGTCGTGGGCCTTCAGTAAACCCCGGGTACCTTCTTCGGCAGGCCCATTGGGGATGCCTATGTCAGCTAGTCATTCTTCGTCGCCGTTTGCGGCCTCTTCACGCGGGTCTGCCCGCGCTTCACCGACTCCGTCTACGTCGGCTCGCCGCTCTACACCGACTTTCGCGGCTTCTTCCCGCGGCTCTGGCCGCGCTTCGCCGATTTTGTCTCCCTCGGCCTGCCGCTCTACATCGACTTTTGCAGCCTCTTCATGCGGCTCTGTCCGCGCTTCGCCGACTTCGACTACGTCGGCCCGCCGCTCTACATCGACTTTTGCGACCTCTTCCCACAGTTATGGCCGCGCTTCGTCGACTCCGTCTACGTCGGCCTGCCGCTCTACGTCGACTTTCGCGGCCTCTTCACGTGGTTATGACCGTGCTTTGCCGACTGTGTCTTAATCGGCGTGTTGCTCTCTGTCGCCCCCTTTGGTGGCCTCTGTACGTGTGGGTGATAGCTCCTCGTCGGCACCTGATTGTATGTCGACCTCTCCAGTCGCGCCCCTCTCTGCGCATGAGATAGCGCAGCTTCACTGCCTGCTTGATGCTTGGGATTCCAGTTTACGTCAGCAGCCTCGCGGTCCGAGTCTCCACCCTCGTCCTCATTGCACCTACCGTGGCAAGGTTGGCCACACTTCCTCCACCTGCTGGACGCGGGATCCCAGTTTACGTCCGCAGTTCCAGGATCGTCAGCAGGCTGGCTCTTCGAGATCTTCTGCGGTTGCACTCTCCGATCGGGACATTCTCGTGGGTCTTCGTGGTCCGCTCGCTACTACGGACTCTTCCTCGCCGGCGCGCTGCCGGTTCCGTGATCGGCTCTTCCGGCACTCGCGTGACCACCACTTTCTACACGGTCGGGTACGTCCCCGTGGTATCCGGATTCCGGGGCTTCCTTTCATATGACCTCCGAGTCCTCTATTCTCGTCCGCTCTTCGGTCTCTTATTTCTCCCCGTCCGTGTTGTCACGGCTGATGGTACCTCTATTCCTGTTTCTAGTAGAGGCACCCTTTTTCTACTCCCTCTTTCTCTGTCCCTGATGTTTCTCATGTTCCTCGCCTTCAGATGAACCTTTTCTCTGCTAGCCAGCTCACCGATTCTGGTTGTCGCGTCATTCTTGACGCTGAGTCTTGTGCGGTTCAGGATAGTCGCACACAGGCCCTGGTTGGCGCTGGCCCTCGTAGCCGTAAGTCTCCGGGGCTTTGGGAGTTAGACTGGCTTCGTGTTCCTTCCGCTGCCACTTCATCTGCCAGTTCTCCTCCGGTTGTTGCCTCTGTCACCGGCTCTTTTCAGCAGTGGCATCATCGTCTTGGTCACCTTTGTGACTCTCGCCTGTCGTCTTTGGTTCATCGTGGCCTTCTGGGGTCTGTCTCCGGAGATGGGTCGTTACACTCGTCGTGGTTGTAGGTTAGGCAAACAGATTCAGCTTCCCTATCCTACTAGTGTGTCTCGTTTCTCGGTGACCGTTCAATTTAGTCCATTCAGATGTTTGGGGTCCGGCTCCTTCGCTTCGAAAGGGGGCCATCGATACTATATCTTATTCATTGATGATTTTTCACGGTACACCCGGGTGTTTTTCATGCGCTCTCGCGATGAGGTGCTCTCTATTTATCGGCGTTTTGCGGCCATGGTCCGCACTCGGTATTCCTCACCCATTCGCGTGTTCCGTGATGATTCTGCTGGTGAGTATATCTCCCAGCACCTTCGTGGTGTCCTTGCTGAGGAGGGCACCCTCGCTCAGTTTTCTTGTCCCGACGCGCATGCTCAAAATGGCGTCGCCGAGCGTAAGCATCGTCATCTTCTTGAGACCACCCGTGCTATGATGATTGCTTCTTCTCTTCCGCCACATTTCTGGGCTGAGGCTATCGCTACGTCGGCCAACCTCATTAACATTCAGCCTTCCGCTGCTCTACAGGGTGGCATTCCTCTCGAGCGTCTCTCTGGTGTTTCTCCAGACTACTCGACTCTCCGTTCATTTGGTTGCGTCTGCTATGTCCTTATGCCTCCTCGCGAACGCACCAAACTGACCGCTCAGTCTGTTGAGTGTGTTTTTCTCGGATACAGTGATGAGCATAAGGGCTATCGCTGTTGGGACCCCGTTGGTCGTCGGATGCGCATCTCTCGTGACGTCACGTTTGATGAGACGCGTCCCTTCTATCCTCGCCCCACCTCGGGTACTTACCCGGTGGATGATATCTCTTTTCTTCTTTTTCCGGATGCACCCCCTGCTGTCCCTCCTCCCCTCCCTCCTACTTCTGATGCGCCCCCTTCGGCGCCATCCTCTCGTTCGTCTAGTCCTCCTAGTACTCCTCGTTCTCTGGCTTCGGCTCCTTCCGATGCTGTCCCTTCTTCTTCTTCTTCTGATGACTTGTCTTCTGCAGATGAGCTTCTCCCTTCACGGCCCGTTCGTCAGCGTCGTGCTCCAGCTCGTTACTCTCCTAGTCAGTATGGTCTCTCTGTCGTTTCCGAGCCGACTTCTTATCGGGATGCCGAGCGTCATCCTGAATGGCAGCTTGCCATGGCTGAGGAGATCGCTGCGCTTGAGCGCACTGACACTTGGGATCTTGTTTCTCCCCCTTCTGGTGTTCGTCCTATCACGTGTAAGTGGGTCTATAAAATTAAGAGTCGCTCTGATGGATCTCTTGATAGCTATAAAGCGCGTCTTGTGGCTCGTGGCTTTCAGCAGGAGCACGGCCGCGACTATGATGAGACTTTTGCCCCTGTGGCTCATATGACTATTGTGCATACACTTCTTGTTGTTGCTTCTTTTCGTCGCTGGTCTGTCTCCCAGCTTGATGTTCAGAATGCTTTTCTTAATGGCGAGTTGAGTGAGGAGGTTTACATGCAGCCTCCTCCTGGGTATTCTGTTCCCGATGGGATGGTTTGTCGTCTTCGACGTTCTCTCTATGGTCTCAAACAGGCCCCTCGTGCCTGGTTTGAGCGCTTCGCCTCTGTGGTGACTCGCTGCTGGTTTCTCTCCTAGTCTTCATGATCCAGCACTTTTCGTTCACACTTCTCCTCGTGGACGTACTCTTCTTCTTCTCTATGTTGATGATATGATCATTACTGGTGATGATCCCGAGTATATTGCCTTCGTCAAGGCTCGTCTTCGTGATCAGTTTCTTATGACTGATCTTGGTCCTCTTCGCTATTTTCTTGGCATTGAGGTTTCCTCCACTTCTGATGGCTTTTCTATCTCTCAGGAAAAGTACATTCAGGATCTTCTTGCTCGTGCTGCTCTTGGGGATGAGCGCACAGTCGATACCCCTATGGAGCTTAATGTTAAGCTTCGTCCTACTGATGGTGATCCTCTTCCTGATCCCACCTGTTATCGCCATCTTGTTGGGAGTCTTGTTTATCTTGCTGTCACTCGTCCTGATATTTCTTATCCTGTTCATATTCTGAGTCAGTTTGTCTCAGCTCGTACCACTGTTCACTATAGTCATCTCCTCCGTGTTCTTCGTTATCTTCGTGGCACGATCACTCGTCGCCTTTTCTTTCCCCGTTCCAGCTCTCTCCAGCTCCAGTGCTATTCGGATGCTACGTGGGCGAGTGATCCTACGGATCGTCGTTCGCTTTCGCTTTACCGTGTGTTTCTTGGTGGTTCGCTTGTTGCTTGGAAGATGAAGAAACAGGTCGCAGTTTCCCGTTCGAGTGTTGAGGCTGAGTTGCGGGCTATGGCTTTGTTGATTGCTGAGGTGACTTGGTTACGGTGGTTGCTTGCAGATTTTGGGATCTCTGTTACGACACCCACTCCACTTTTGTCTGATAGTACAGGTGCTATCAGTATTGCACGTGATCCGGTCAAGCATGAGCTGACCAAGCATATCGGTGTTGATGCTTTTTACACACGTGCACAGGTACATGATGATGTTGTTGCGGTTCATTATATGCCTTCAGATTTGCAGTTGGCGGATTTCTTTACGAAAGCACAGACTCGAGCGCAGCATGATTTCTTACTCTCCAAACTCAGTGTTGTGGATCCACCATGAGTTTGAGGGGGGGTGTTAGATGTATATATTTGTCTATTATATTTACCCCATATGTTAGGGGGTTTTCTGCATATGTGCACCTGTACATGTACTATATATTGTGGTATTTGGCCCCCTGGTAATACAACAAGCATATTTCCCTAACAGCTTGCTCCACAATACTCACGCCTGAACAGTTAGAATCTATCCTTCAAACTTTCAAAGCTAACAACTTCTGCTGCAACTTACTGCAGGATGCGGCCTATATGATCATACGGGGCCTGAAGACGATGGCGCTGCGCGTAGAGACGCAGAACCGCACATCCTTGCGCATGGCGCGCCTGCTTGAGAACCATCCGAAGATCGAGCATGTGTACTACCCTGGGCTCAAGAGAAGCCCGTGGCACCAAATAGCCAAGAGCCAGATGACCGGTTTCGGCGGCATCGTCAGCTTCGAGGTAGCGTCAGACCTTCACGGCGTCATGAGGTTCGTAGACGCACTCGAGATGCCCTTCATCGCGACATCGCTCGGCGGGTGCGAGAGCCTCGTGCAACAGCCGACGGTCATGTCCTTCTGGTACGTTTACGTTTTAGGATTGTTTCTGCTTGCAACCTACAGGATGCAGCGTGCTGCGTGCATGATGGAATTTCTGACTTACATGCATGGGTTTATGGTTTCATCAGGGGCAAGAGTGACGAGGAGAAGGGCAAGAATGGGATCAAAGATAATTTAGTGAGGTTCAGTTTCGGGATTGAGAAGTTTGAGGATCTCAGAGATGACATTCTACAAGCCCTGGAGAAGCTTTAGGACTATTTCCTGATCAACAAATAACGACTTTGACAAAACTAGTTAGGCGGAAACTTTATTGTACTACCTCTGTCCATAAATAAACGTTTGAGATTTCTCTAAATTTAGATGTATCTAGACGCTATTTAGTGTCCAAATACATTCAGATTTAGATTAAACTCGGAAATTTATTTATAGACGGAGGGAGTACTTGTAATATACCAATAATACGTTGTTGATTAATTTGTGACAAAGTTCAAAGGAGGGTTTTACTTTTATTTTTTTGAAGGCAGACTCAAGTTTGTTGATGGACATATATATATGTGTCATATGTACTCCTTCTATTTTCAAACAAGTGAACTTCTAACTCTTGTCTAAGTCGATTTTTGGAAAAAAAAATCACCAGCTTACTGAAAAGATTAGCAACATTTATTAAGTGTGAATACAAGAAAGAAACACTTAAAGATTCATCTAAGACGTACAAACATTTAATAGAACATGAACATGCATTCCATTTGCTTACTAAAGTTCAAAAATAATTATTAAGTTATAAATATCTTGACTATTATTTTTCTATGGTTTAAATTATATTTTTAGGTGATTATAAAAACCAACTTAGTGTTTTCTCATGATTAAATCTAACTTAAAGAAAAATGTTTAAAGGATGGATTGAAGAAATAACTTTAAATACAAGTTAATATTTATTTAAAATTTACTAAATTTAATATTTAAAATAATATTTAAGTTTTAATCCTTAATAATTTGGGACTTAATAATAATACTGTAAATGAAAATTCCATTTTGTTGTATACTTGAGTTACGAAGTATTATCTAAATTATTGCTACTTCTGTTCCAAAATATCAGCCTTTTTTAGAAAGCTTTCTTCGTATTTTTTCTGGAATTTATGCCAAATAAAAGAAAATGCATAAACAAAATTTATTTATTATAACTCAAATGTAAATTTTTTTGTACAATATTATTTTTAAGAACAATTTGATAAGTCATATGTATTTTTTCTTATTTTTCATTTCGTTGTGACTTTTGAAAGTTTGCGCTATTTTCAGGAATTTACTAAATGTTTAAATCCTATTTCTAACATAACTAGACTTAGTCCATGTCACTGTCTAGTGGCCACGGACACGTCAGCTACCACGTTGGCATGCTAACCCGGTAAAACAGGTAGGTCGGCCAAATGATGATGTTTCCGGTCAGAGAGATTATATCAGTCCGACTGTTGTCGACACCAACGGCGATTTAAGGACATGGGAGCTACACAAACACGTGTGTTCGACATGCAATATTACCGCGGAACGAACGAGCTACAACACAGACCAAATGGTCCACTAAAATGGTGGCGGCGCACTTCGACTATCATCGGGAATACGTTACAGACGACCATATGGTGCGTAAATAAGTTCTAGAGAAGCGCAAGCTCACAGTGAATCATTTTCAGGGGTTGACAACACAAATTGTAGGAGACGAGCTCTTTGTCGAGAAATCCGACGAGTGTCGGTAAAAGGGAAAAACTCGATTCCGGTGATTGGAGACTCCCCTCCTCGATTCCTTCCTCGAGGATGATCACCTCGGCAAGATGTTGCTTCACATCTACTCCACGGATCTTGGGGTGGACTACTTCGACGACAAAAAAGAGGTTTTCTAGCAACGACCTAGGTAATGGAAGAAAGCAACAGATAGAGATGAATTGAGAGGACGCAGATGCATTAGGTTTTCCGTGGGGGCTCTTCAAGTAGTTTATAGGGCTAGGGGTGGTCAGCATTAACTCACCATAACAACAACTACGGAGATTCAATAGCGGTGACGACACTTGTTTTGCGCGCGAAGCCTTTTGACCCTACTGGAACTGGACACAGATGGACTTGAATTCGTCTCTAAGTCAATCTCTAGCGTCTAGTTGGTCCTTATCAGCAGCAGCGTCTAGTTACACACCTCAGAAAATTGAACCAATTTACGTGCATATAGATAATGAAAAGCTACAGCTGCGTGATTTTATCAAGATTTTAGGAGCTACCAAAAAATAAAAAAATTGCACTAAAAAGTGTAACGCAGAAATCAGCAACTCCATATTATGTTTACAACTTTAAACATCCAAATAGGTAAAAACTTGATACTTTATTTAAAAATCAGAGAGTAAAGTAAAATAAAACTAACATGCTACAGCAAGCATGCAAAATAAAAATCAAAAATAAAAACATCTCGGGTTGCCTTCCGTAAAGCGCTTTCTTTATACCCAAATAGCTAGGCTTACTTACTTGATTGTATGAGCAATGATCTTGTAGGATTAGGAGTGATGCTTCTTGATTATCTACTTCTCATTATTAGAACTAATATATGACAACAAGATACCAGTGTTCCTTGGTGTGATCATACCAATAAATATATTTAACACTTTAAGCACATTAACACACAAGATGAAATATGTAACAAGTAGCAACAAAGTCTAACTTTCTTCCTATGCATTGGGATTTTATATATGAATGAATCACAACAAATAGGAGTACATCAAATCCTATATACAGTAGGTAAATGCATTTTATAATTATCATTGGCATATAGAGGGTGCTTAAATCCACCTATTTCATAATAATTGCACTTGCTTGAAGGAAAGTTAATAGTGTAACTATTTGAAGTATGAATCTCAAAGAACTGTGGCATTAAAGAGGATCATTAAATTTATTAGAGGATTCATGAACATGCTTTCCTCTTTCAATATATTATTAGTACCACTTTTAATCATGACATCATGGCTACAAGAAGATTTTCCATAGGCACAAGATAGTTGCAAACCATGCAAGTATTTCTCAACATAATCATATTTATCCTCTATTGTGTAAATAGGAGATTTTAATAGTAACATGGGATTCTCATGTATGAGAGCATTATCAAAAACAGCAAGTTTATCATCTTTATCCTCACATAACATAGTATTTTCTAAGCATGGAGTATTCTTAAGCAAAAATAAGCCATCATCTAGAGCATCATCATATTCCTCTTTCTCATTAATAATCTTAGTAGTAGAGCTAGAAAGCATATGTAGAGGTGCATTGTTGGATTCTTCTATGAGATGCATGGGCATCCCCAAGCTTAGGTTTTGATCATAATCCGCATGCACAACTTTAATATTTTCCAAGGTAGCAAGGTTTCTTTTATTATAGTCGATAACATAGGTATTATCACTAAATTCTGTTTTGCACATTTGTAGGATAATAGATATGTGTCCTTTCATCACACGTGCCTCATGACTAGTATCAAATTTCTCATTAATGAGGGAGTCTAATTCATGGGCTGCAAAAGAAAAAATATATTTCTCAACTTGCTCTATATCTTGGCAAGAAATTTTACGATCTTGATAAGCAGCAATTATAGGATCATTATTATGCTTACATTGGTAGTGAGAGTGTTTTTGGCCATTTTTAGTTCAGCAAGTTATATTATGTAGTTCGCCAAAATTAGTAGCAATTTCGTTGAGGTGCTCAAGCAATTCATATACTATATTTCCTTCTCTAGTTGATATGTATTCATAATAAGCTCTCAAAGTTTGGACACACATAATTTAAATAATACTAATTTTTTATGGATTTTTGCATTTAATGAAAAAGAACTAACAAGCAAAGAATAAAAAAAAGCAAATAAAGACTAAAAACAAGACAAATAAAGTACAATACAATTTAAAATCTAAAAGAGATAAGAGAGCTCACTGTGGTGTTACCTCCCCAAGCTTTGATGAGACGCAGTTGTAAGAAGATTTTTGTAGAAAATACCTCTTACGGCGCCAGAAAATATCTTGCACGTGCTGTGGAAGTTCCCAACCACTGTAATGCACTCTTTTCAGTTCCCCGGCAACGGCGCCAGAAAATGTCTTGATGACATTGGGACTTCAAGTGGAGAGTGTTGTGTCAGCAGGGTATTTTCTCCACAAGAGTGACTCGAGGGTTTATATCGAACTCTCGAGGAACTGGACAAGGAGTATTCTCTTCTCTCTTCTTCTAGCAATCCTGCAATTAAAATAAATGCATTGTTCCCCAACTCCACCTTGTGGTTGTCAAGCACAAGGTTTCGTGCAAGTAAATAAACGCAAGTAAATATAAAGCAAATTAAACTAGACTAGAGAAAATAACTAAGTAAAAACTGTAAATGGGTTGATTGTTATTGGTGTTTTGGATGCAAATAAGAAAAGTAATTTTTTTGTATTTTCAGATTAAAATAGTGCAGCAAATAGAAAACAAGATAAAAGCAATATAAAGGTGTTTCTTATGGTAAAAAATGGACCGAGGTTAATGGGTTCACTTGACTATTCTCTCTTTAAGTTCTAGTGGACAAATAGTAATTCATCAATGAGATATGAAGGTGCAAATAATAGTATGCGTAAGATCAAAATTAATATGGGAATCACATCCTAACATAGAGATGATGCAACACATCTCTTATACTCCAGAAGAAAGGGAAAACTCCATGCAATCTTGTATTAATAATTAACAGAGCATAGCCATAAGTACTTTGACATGAAGTTTTAATATTAAATATGCTACCTTGACCAAATAAGATCATCGCTACCGTCACGTCACGAACATAGCACATGCATTCACTTTATCCCTAGAGAGGTAGCAAAAGAAAAGGGCAAGGCCATAATAGATCTTGAAAATATTGTCACTATCCAATCACTAAAACCATGCTACTCCATCTAATACACACATCACCCCACGCACGCTCTTGAATAGATGTTTGATCACAACAAGTACTTAAGAACGGGGTACATAATATGCATCTATCAATACATCTTACACATAATATGATCAGATCCCATAGCACAATATCATAGAATAAGGATCCACCATATAGGTATTACAAATATGGCCATAATCATGTGAGGCAGCTCATATGGAACTAAGAACTATGAAGAGCATGAGAGAAATAGATCAGGTTACTACCACAAACATGTAGTCCAGAGGTGGGCTACTCTCCCTTGATCATGGTGATGACGATGAAGAAGGAGAATGTGGAGATCCCTCCGGCGGTGATCCCGGTGGAGTTTCCCCCTCCAATCTTGTCTGCAGCAGCCTTCGTTTTCGTGTTTCTGTGTTTTTGCGGCGCTCTCCTCCCGAGAACTCTTTGGGGACAAATATAGTGATTTTAGGTCAAAATACGTCGGTGGGCGAAAGAATCGGGCATGGTGGTGAGGGGGGACTGGCTTGCCTTCCCCTGCAAAGAATGGGATGAGTAGGGCTAGCTGGTGCTATCTGCTGAAGGGCTGCACAACCCTATCTCTTTCTCTGTCCGGCCATGGAGGCGAGGGGAGAAGAAGGGGCGATGCGGTGTTTTCGACCAGGCGGCGCCAGCTCTATCTCCGGTGGCTCTTCTACAAGCGCAACCACGCAGTCGGCACCATGGCCGCTGCGATCTACAGCAGGCAAGGAAGCTGTTACTCATCCTCCATGACGGAGACCTCTCCCTGTTCCTGTTGGAGCTCGACGCCTCCTCGCTGCCAAGTGATTCGTTCCCGGTGGCTTGGAGGTAGCCAGCGGAGGCGGGTTTTCGTCGGAAGGGAGATTTTGAGCAACTTCTCTCAGTTCCTCGGCGGCGACGCCTCGAGGATGTCGGCGAGTGGTGGCGGTGAAGCTTTGCTTTTTCAACTGTTGTTCTGGGGTGTGTTTTGTGAATTTGTAGGCCCTATCCTCAAATACTAGGTTCTTTAGGGCGAGTGTTGTGAAGGGCATGTATGCAATTTGTACCCGTCACGTGTCACTTTAATGGAATACCATCTTCTGCTTCAAAAAAAACTCTGCACTTCACACGCTGTTCAAGGCCACAAACTAATTACGCCAGAAGAATACCACTACTTTGCAATGCAAACACAATTGCCGTCAAAAAAATTGCACAGATTAATTCCACGCAATCATTTAGCTCGGCAGCCTTCTCTACAAATATAGAGATCCGGCACTGGCACAGTAAACTCCTCCACCAAAAAAACCAAGCAGCCTTTGCAGGCCAATCCGCAAGGAAAAACAAGGAATGCATTATTATTTTTCGTCCGATGACGAAAGGAGTAATAACATGTCATCTCTTAGTCTAAACTTATTTTAGTAAGGAATTACACACAAGAAAATAAAATCTACTATTTAAATGATGTATTTATCGTTAATATTTGTTTGATGAACAGAAACACAATGACACAATATCAAAATATGAATAAATTGTGGCCCACTCAACTTTACATGGGCCAACACAGTAAAACCACCATATTTCAGCACTCTCGAGAGCCACGGGTACTTACTAGCCCATCTGTTTTAGGTAATCTGGTTTATTACAGACATTGTAGTTTAAGCAGTGTATCAAGTTTTTCACCAATATTTCCATCAGTCAGCCACAATACTGGCGCGGCGTGCCCGCCGCGCCGATCTTGGCTAGTGATAATAATTGGAATGATTGGTTACACTTATGTAGTAGGCTGATGGTAGCTCAGCTATCTTGAAATCCCGGCGTTTTTAAATGGAAGCTTACTGATTTCAGATTGTTCGCCGTAAAATCTATGTATTTGGGTTTGACAAATGGTCATACTAGATTTTTTTACTTAAATATCTTTAGAAAATAAAAATCCCGCTAAAGATAATATTTTGATCTGGTTCATAAATAACGAAGTGTTGTTTCTCTGACTCACATGAGACGGTGCAACATTTGTTTTCTCTCGTGTCATTTTGCTCGTATCATTTGGTGCATGGTTTACTTCACATATAATATTCTACCTCCAACTAATATTACTAATTATATGTTTGGTAAATGGTTAAATAGGGTGAATAAGAAAGACAAAGCTAGGATAGCTCGTATTGGTGTTTCATCTTCATGTTGGTCCATTTGAACGTGTAGAAATGATATTGTTTTTGACAAACAAAAGGGTACTATTTTTTCAAAGTTGTTGACCCATTGGATACAACCATGGGTCTGCCTACTTCCGGAGAATCCGTGGAAACCTATGGTTACTGGTTGCAACCAGCTGCTAACAGTCTAGTTTTCAAGCTACCGGATGGCGGCATATTAGTAGAATTCAAAATGGATGTTCATATTTCGTTGATCGATTTATGTTCCAATTTTAGCTGATCCTTAAATGTAAAACATTGGATACTTTAAACTTTACAATAAATTAAACAGTTGTGTGCATCATTCAATGCAGAGGCGGGGCTATGCTCCATTTCCAAGAAGAAAAAGCTAGGCAGTGTTAGTGCTGTAATTTGGATAGCTAGTATGTGCAATGGGCCAAATTGATTTAATCAATGACCGAACTAATCAGTGAATATATTGTTGAAGAATTGCAACAGGTGTTTTGCATAATGAAGAAGCTACGTCAATCCTGGCCAGATATAAGGATGTGCTGAGCTTAAACCTGCGTAGGACAAGTTCTTACATGTTTCAGATACCAGGCTGGAATGTGTTGTTTTGAGACTGTCAGGTCACGTATGAAAGGTGCAACATGGAGGCTCTCAAAGCATGCACACAAGAGCTGAAGGATCAATCCTAGGTATCTAGTATTCTAGTTTGATTAGCGTTCTGACCAGATTATTTTATTCGCGGGCGAGACTGCTACTTGTACGTGAATATGGCCTGAAATCTGTACGTAGGCATGTTTTGATATATGGTAACCGAATCGGGCAGAGCCAAGATATTCGGTTTAGAATTGGAGTTTGATTCCCGTACGCCAAGTCCGGCTCTTGTACGCAAAGACCCGCAGCTTATATAAAGCCTCGGCCGATTGAGGAAAAGATACCAATCGATATTCAACAAAAAAGAATCTACCTTTTTACGTACTTTTTTCTTTCGTAGTTCTTCTCTGTTGAGCTCTAGTTCATCTAGGGTTTAGCAAAATCTTTGCCGTTTTGCGCTGAAAAGCGGTCGTTTTCCTCTCCGAAATTGAGGCATCTTTGTTGGTTTGCTCGAAAATCATCCGTTCGTCGTCACGAAAGTACGACGGTTATCGTGTTGTTGCGCTGCAGTTTTGCGTGGCAACAGGCAGAAACGTTTTAATATATGTATAACATAACACTCTAACAGGTAGTTGATTTGTGCTAAAGCTAGCTCCAAAGAGGATCATTTTATTTCTTGGATGCAAACTCATGTTTGCTGATAGACGAAAATATATGCTTCGGGTCCCTATATATATAACTGAAAGAAACTGAAAATGCAAGACAGGAGTTCATTACATTTGATTGTGTTTCACACTTATTGTACATCAAAACCAAGTATGTGAGTTGTTTTCTTCACCTGTACTTATTGCTGCCAGACTTTCTATTGCTACTCCCTCCATTCCAAAGTAGATGAGATGGTTAACTTTTTTCCACGTTTCAATGAGAAACTTATCTTGAATATAATTTTAACTTCTAATATCTATAAAATTAGTATAAATATATCACAAAACTTATATATTACACCATTATATGCTTCTATACATGTCCAATCCATTACTTTGGTATATATAGTGGTTAAACTTGGGCATGAAAGATTGTGAAAAGTCAGATGGGCCTTATATTTTCAGAGGGATGATTACATTGTATGGAAGTATGATGAAGCACGTGTCAAAAAATAAGATCCAAAGTGGTGGGTTTTTATATTGTTTCACATACAATGAACTCTCTCCGATCCATAAAAAGTGTCAAAATTTTATTAAGGGGAGAGTACAAATTTGAATTAAGACTCCGACACTTGATGCTATCTTCCAGCAATCTTCTATTCCTAAACCTTTTGACAAGTTCAAATAAAGGGGTTCTTCTCATCCAAAGCATTTTAAAAAGCATCTACATCGTGAGAGTTGTAAGTGTAGTTCAGATTTGCAACCCTCTCCCGATCTCCGATGCTGGAGTACAAGGAATCAGCTGGTGGGGCAGATTTGTGTCCCTATCGCCGCTGGTGTTGAAAGAAGAAATGGGGTTTTTTGGTTCGCGTAAATGTAGGAGGTGACACTGAGCTTTGTTGCGAAAACCATCTGGGATTTTGCAGTCCCACGCCATCTCGTGCCTAGCTCAAATGCGCACGACGTTTCCGCTTTTCGCACCGTTGGGGCATGGCCATGGAAAAAATTGCTCATTCGGGCAGTTTCCAGTGGGCCTTGCCCAAAGTGCTTTAATCAGCGTGCGATCCACAACGCAGACCTTAGCCATCTAACTTGGATTTTATTTACAAATATGACCCTCTACAAATTCACATCCTCAAAAATAGCCTCTTCTGATATCTATAGCCAAAAATAGTCTGGCGGAAGGCGCCTCCCGCCATTTGGGGTGGCGAAATGTTCTTCCTGCCGACTTAGATGGTTTAACGTGACTTTCCGCTGAATCAACTAGCGAAAGCCCCACATGTCACTCCTACGTTAGTATGTTGAATAGGCTCAAATTAAGTCACCTTCCACGGTTCCGGCGGCTAGAATGTCACTTTACTCCGATTAGATTGGAGGAAAGCTGACAGAAAGACACATCTCGCCTTTTGCATCTCTCCCGGGCTATTTTTGACAAGATTTCGGAATAAGTCATTTTTGACGATGGGAATTTGCAGAGGGTCAAATTTGTAAAAAAGAAGAAAAAAATCTGTAACCTGCACCGCGTGAGCGTGACGTACTTTGGTTTTTGGCATGTGCACCGGTGCACGTACGTACGGATGTACGTGCACGCCGAATCAAGAGCTGCGTCTTTGCATGCACGCACTCATGTTTCAGCTAACTTGTGTAAAGAGTAAAATCTGAAACAAACCTTGAATTTATAGAGGGTGTTGAAACCAAACCTCAAACTACTAATCCCGGAAATCAGCACTCTAAACTTAGTATTCCCGGTCTAAGTTGACATTCTGGTTGCTGCCAAACAGGGGATAGTTCCGTCCTCTCATCTCTCTCGCTGACATCCGAGGCCCACTTGATCTCTCGTCTCTGGCAACGGCAGGATCGCCCACGTCTTGAGCAGCGTCGGTAGCGCTTCCCATCCAGGACGCACACATACTGAATTGTCTTTGCTTGATGTGACATTTTGGCTAAGGGCATGTACAACAGTTTAGACGTGTACTGTCTGCGAGCTACCGGGTGTTGACCTGGACGAGGAGGCGGCACACGCCATAGCCATCCTGCAGACATTGCCTGATTTCCTAGAGTGTGTCGACGTGGTTGCTGCCGGCTGCCGCCCTTGGTGCCACTGGTCCGTTGAACTGAAAGACGACCAACGAGTACAGAGTCTCCTGGTGGCCAGCAACCACCGCGGCCGTCATAGTGGTGGCTGTGTGTTGTGCTCGCTCAACGAAGATGGGGAAGAAAGGGCAGGCTCTCTTCAGATTCCTCAATCAACAATCTCAGCTTTGATCTGCCACATCAGCAAATCCCGAGGGAAAACAAGCATCTGAACAAGTAATCACCGGGAAGTGGGAGTTTGGGGTGCTAATTTTCAGGGATTTAAAGTTCAGGGTTTGATTTCGACCGTGTCTACAAACTCAGGGTTTAAGACAGACTTTACTCTTGTGTAAAACTAATCAGGCAAGGTTTACTAAGCCCATATCTGAGCAGCTAAAGCCACTGTACTTTGTACACGCTCTCGGCAACAAACTCAAAGCCGGCCGTCGGTGTGCCTGCGCGCGCGTATTGAATGTGCGCCTCCCGGGCGCGCATTGAATAGCTCCTCCCCACGGTTAGATGAGCTGAGGGCGGCACGCGGCGCGCTCTCACCGCCGGGCGCTGCTTCCATCGATCACCACCGCGCCGCTGGTTCGGTTCGCAGCGCGCGCGCGCGGTGGCCCAACGGCAACTGACGGCGATTAATGGTCTGACCCGGACGTTCCCCCGGGCCCTGCGGCTGCGCTGGAGAAGCACCAACCTGCACGCCAGACCTTCATCCGGCCCGGCTATCCCGCGCACACGCAGGTAGGATGGGGTCGGCAACCAACCGTACCGTAGCAGCGGCCATGGCTACTTCTGCATCCTCCTTCCTACCAATATTGGCAGCATACCACTTACCGCTGGTGGCATCCCAAGTCGTCGCGAGCGACGGTGGCAAATCAATTCATTCATTTGATTGCCATCCATCGCCTTGTTTGCTAGCCCCTCCAGCTCTCCGGTACTATATAGCCTCGAGTTGCCGAGATCAAACTGCATATTGCAGGTTGCAGCAGCACTCTCACTCGTATCCTTCCTTCCTGCTCGCTCGCTCGCCCATGTGATCGAGCTCACTGCTTGCTGCATTCCATCGATCCATCGATCGCCTGCAGCAGCGATGGAGTCCGGGACGTGGGCGGTGGTGGTGGCGGCCGTGGCCGCGTACCTAGCCTGGTTCTGGCGGATGTCGCGCGGGCTGAGCGGCCCACGGGTGTGGCCGGTGGTGGGCAGCCTGCCGGGCCTCCTGCGGCACGCCGAGGACATGCACGAGTGGATCGTCGCCAACCTGCGCCGCACGGGGGGCACCTACCAGACCTGCATTTTCGCCGTGCCCGGCCTGGCGCGCCGCGGCGGGCTGGTCACCGTCACGTGCGACCCCAAGAACCTGGAGCACGTCCTCAAGTCCCGCTTCGACAACTACCCCAAGGGCCCCTTCTGGCACGGCGTCTTCCGCGACCTCCTCGGCGACGGCATCTTCAACTCCGACGGCGACACCTGGGTGGCGCAGCGCAAGACGGCCGCGCTCGAGTTCACCACGCGCACGCTCCGGACGGCCATGTCCCGATGGGTCTCCCGCTCCATCCACCACAGGCTCCTGCCCATCCTCGCCGACGCGGCCGCGGCCAAGGTGCACGTCGACCTGCAGGACCTCCTCCTCCGCCTCACCTTCGACAACATCTGCGGCCTCGCCTTCGGCAACGACCCCGAGACGCTCGCCCGCGGCCTCCCCGACAACGCCTTCGCCTCCTCCTTCGACCGCGCCACCGAGGCCACGCTCAACCGCTTCATCCTCCCCGAGTGCGTCTGGCGCTGCAAGCGCTGGCTCGGCCTCGGCATGGAGACCACGCTCGCCAGCAGCATGGCGCACGTCGACCGCTACCTCGCCGCCGTCATCAAGACACGCAAGCTCGAGCTCGCTGACAACCACAACGACACGACATCCGCATCCGCCACACCACACGACGACCTCCTCTCCCGCTTCATGCGCAAGGGCACCTACTCCGACGACTCCCTGCAGCACGTCGCGCTCAACTTCATCCTCGCAGGCCGCGACACCTCCTCCGTCGCCCTCTCCTGGTTCTTCTGGCTCGTCTCCACCCACCCCGCCGCGGAACACAGCATCGTGCGCGAGCTCTGTGCCGTCCTGGCGGCGTCCCGCGGCGCCGAAGACCCTGCATCGTGGCTCGCGTCCCCGCTCGCCTTCGAGGAGCTCGACCGCCTCGTGTACCTCAAGGCGGCTCTCTCAGAAACCCTCCGCCTATACCCGTCCGTGCCGGAGGACTCCAAGCACGTCGTCGCCGACGACATCCTCCCCGATGGCACCTTCGTGCCGGCCGGCTCCTCCATCACCTACTCCATCTACTCGGCGGGGCGCATGAAGTCCGTGTGGGGCGAGGACTGCCTCGAGTTCCGCCCGGAGCGCTGGCTGTCGGCCGACGGCGCCAGGTTCGAGCCGCACGACTCCTACAGGTTCGTGGCGTTCAACGCCGGCCCGCGCATATGCCTCGGCAAGGACCTCGCCTACCTGCAGATGAAGAACATCGCCGGGAGCGTGCTCCTCCGCCACCGCCTCGCCGTCGCGCCGGGCCACCGCGTCGAGCAGAAGATGTCGCTCACGCTCTTCATGAAGCACGGGCTCCGGATGGAGGTGCGCCCGCGCGACCTCGCCCCGATCCTCGACGACCTCCACGTTGCCGCGTCGACGCCGGCCATCGCGGCCTGCGCGTAGAAGATCATACTATACTACTGCACTATACCTGGGGTGACATGCCGTGCATGCTGCGCGTACGCTTCGTGCTATATGGGGAAGGGAACAAGCTCGAAATGGCAAGAAAGATGTGTAGATAGATGAGCCCAACACAGCAAGTAATTAGTCGAGGGACTGGTCGCTGAGTTCATTTAAATCACCTAATAATAGCTCGATCGGGAGGGATAAAAGGATCCGTCTAGAAATATCCAAATCAGGTGTTCATTCCGAATAGGTGCAACAATGGTGCTCCTCTCCGGTACTATAGTTGAAACTGTATGCTCCAAATTCGTCTGGGCGGTTTGTGTTAATGCGCCGCCGATTGTTTGTTATAGAGCTTGTGTGTGCAAAGCTGAAACACATGTACGCGTCAACGGATTGATTGCTTGTTTTCTGGATGAACAGTCCAACATGTGTTATGTCTTGATCGGTGATATATATAGCTACTTGAGTCTCGATATCGATCTGTGATTTAATGCACATCGTTGTTTTCCATCTTGAGATCGTTTAAGGCTCGTGCGAGACCATGGAGAGCAACCTGATGTTAATGTGATGGTGGTTGCACCGTTTTATTTGTTAGGGAGTTGCCCGCGGCTGCAAGTAGTGCTTGGGAAAAGCTGTAAGTGAACACAGGTACACCCACATTTTTTTGAGTTTTTCTTTTTGGTACCTCTCAAAATATATAACATATAAGGATTTGAAAGTTTGCAGGTCACCGAAACATTGCACTCCCTCCGTCCATAAAAAATGTATTAGATTTATTTAAATTTAGATGTATTCATATACTAATTAGTGTCTACAATTTAAACAAATCTAAGATATATTTTTATGGACAGAGGTAGTAACATAGTATGGGAACAATAATTCATAATTTTTCGTGGTATTTAATTATTTTCAAATATTTAAAATCCAAAATAAATTCTCTAAATATATATGTTTAGTGTCATAAAATCCTGGACTACTTTTTCCACATTCTATATCAAATGTTTCAATGAACCGCAAAGTTTGAGACTCAAACTTTGTATATGTGAGACATAAAACAAGAAGTACTCCCTCGATCTTAAAATGTAAGGCGTGTATGATTAGCCAAAAGTCAAACCATACTAAGTTTGACTAGAAAAGTATAAATATCAACAATACTGAACATACATAATAAGAAAATACACTTTACCGTGAGTCTATTGATATTGATTTAGAATTCTAGACGTTCATTTTTTATAAACTTAGTCAAACTTTAAAAATATTGACTTTTAACTAATCTTACACGCCTTACATTTTTGGGTAGAGGGAGTAGTTGCTTAAGAAAAAAAATGTTAACACGGATCTTGGTGCACCTATGAACTGACTAGATAGGGGTGTGCAGCTGAGTGTCTGTTCGGAAAATCATCTCTCCGGAGTCCGGTATGAAAAGGTGATGCACAAAGATGTTGCTGATTTTTCGTCGGTCCTATGCTCCAAGCCTCCAACCTTGTGTTTTTTGCTGAGTTGCTGCACTTAGCTTTACATGATCAAACTTCCATCCATGAATACTCCACACGGTGTTGGTAAGAAGAGCATGATTTGAGAATGATCGGAGAATATAGAATTGAAGTAAAGAAAAAGAACATTCAAGTACTTAAACTCGTTGACTTCTTTATGACCTAGGTAGGACATGACTAGCATATCATGATACCCAATTCACATGCTATATGACTATTCAAATGTTTTTCAATTTGGTGGTCCCATGAGGCCATTAGTATACAATATATTATTTTAAATATATCATGTACTTTCGTATTGGCCTACAAGATTTCATCACAAAACTATTAGATTGCAAAAAAAGGCACATTGTTTTTTCTCATGAAACTCTATAGACAAATCCTAACCTATACATCCCTTTTAATAGCTTGGACAATTTTTAAGACCTCTAGATTCTTTATGTTTCACGAATTAGACTCGTAGACCCAACAAACCTGAAAATACACCTACCAGCATCATATGGTGCTACATTTTTCTTTTTGTTTGAGAAACTATTGCACTAGATAAAATATCAGGCATTGGAAAAAATCCAAGCGATCC
Source organism: Lolium rigidum (assembly GCF_022539505.1). NCBI lineage: Eukaryota > Viridiplantae > Streptophyta > Magnoliopsida > Poales > Poaceae > Lolium > Lolium rigidum. The sequence continues at coordinate 90,722,621 of NC_061514.1, read as the reverse complement.
CAGCTTGGGATCAATTTCCATTACCAAAGAGCCAACGGAAACAAAGGTAGGGCAACATCCAAGTGGAACGAAAGTAACAGAGGTTCTCAACTACTTTGCCCTTTAATGCTAGTGATTACCAATGTTGAACGTCTTAAGACGTTCAGAGAACTCCCAAAAGATGTTAGCACACCAAGAAATGCCCCCATGTTTCAAGAGGTCATCACCATGCCGAAACATCTCTTTTGTTTCCCCTATAAACATGCTTTGTTTATCAATTTCCAAATCACCCAACATATGGATTCAATGCTAGTAATTTAAATGTTATTGATGAGGGATGACATGCACAAATTAAGGAATCCACCGGACGAAACATGAAATGTTCCCAAGACCGTTAGGATCCTCAATAGCTTTGGCCACCACACTCCACACATATTTTGTTGTTGAACATTTCAAGAAAGGATGCATGATAGTCTCCTCTTTGTCACAAAACTAACACATTGTTTTCCGTAACCAGTTTTTTCTGGTCATATTAACTTTCGTGGCATGCAATAGCATCATGCTAAATAAGCTAGAGCCACATCTTAATTTTCAACGGAATTTTTCCTTCCACATGTGAAGAGAAGATCTATCGATCTCTTCACTAAAAAGATTATCGTACAATGACTGAACAAAAATTGCACATGTTTTGGTCTATTTTCACACTGGTTTGTCATTCTGGCCACCAGAAACAACAAGTTTTGAAATTCTCTCATACATTATTTTAGCCCCTAGTGATAACATCTCCTAAACTTCAGAAGCCATCTTAGATTCGTTGATGTGGCCACCGTCATATTATGTTCATTGCATATCTCAAAAAGTTATGGGGATTTCTATTTTATAGGTTAATTTCCACACCAAGAATCACCCCCGCAAAAGTTAATTACCTTCTTTCATCTTCCTCCCACAAAGATAAATTTCCTTGATATGCAGACGATCAAAACAAAATGCATAATTCTTTTCTTGTTTAACATTATAAATCCTGCATCTCACAAGTATTTTCTTATCACAAAATCGACCTTCTTCACGTTCTAATTTCCATCAAAATTCACACATCAGATTTAGATTAAATTTAGTTAGGTTTTTAATCCCTAGTCCACCTTACTTCTTCGTTTCAATATGAACTTCCATTTCATCAATTGATATCTTCTCTTAGCAAAACCCACAAGAAATATTTATGGGTTCTCCGTTTTCTGAATGTTGGTCTTATGTAAAATGCCCATTGATCTTCTCATAAACAATCACATTTGATAGATGTGTATCTATTTTTGCAACTCTTCCTCCGAATTGACATAGCACTTTCAATCCATCCCCCATTTGTCTTTTCACTTTTTCCTCCAATAGATCCATCTCTCCAACTGTAGTGTACTTCTAGAATTAACTAGGGTATCTATATACTTTATTGCCTTTCCACTTTTGACAGTTGAACAAAGCAGTATACTCATGTTATTTCTCATCATATTCCATAATCCTTCTCAAAATTTACCTTTAAAACATATACTAAAAAAATATATAACAATTGTTATAGGTTTCTGGCACTCTCCATGTAATCTTTGATAAACAAAGTAGTGTCATCAGCCTAGTGTAACACACCAATCCCCATATCTACCATATGATAAACCAACGATCGAATAAGCCGTTGTGATGTGTAATTTGGATCATTTTTTCCAAAAAATAGCATCCACATTAAACAAAGAAAGGAACAATTTGCGGACATGAAATAGGCCGTGGTCCGTTTGCGGGTGGCAGCGGCCCCAATGGCGTCCCTAAATGTCTGTGTCATCACACATTTTAGTGTTTTTGTATCTCATTTTACACATTTAGAATGTAAAAAAAGTGAAACACGGAACGCTAAAATTACATATATAGTTAATTACACAATCATAGCATCCAAATTTATAAAATAAATACAAAGTATCATTTTTACAAAAATGACAATAATTGTAATGAAAAAAAAACACTATATAGGACTAGTTGTTTCCAAGATGATTCCACATATGTTGGACCAAATCTTTCTGGAGGTGGATGCGAGTTTCCTTGTCACGCATCTCATGTTGCACGGCTTGGAAATCTACCAAGTCAGCTAGTGGTCCAGGCTAGGGCGCAACATTCTCACCTTGGGATTCCCGGCCTTGGTCAAACAAGCTTCCATCACACTCATCTTCAACGGTCATGTTATGCATGAACACGCAAGCAGTCATGACTTCCCACATGGTCTCATGGCTCCAAGTCCTAGCAGAATGCCGAACTATAGCCCAATGTGACTGCAGCATGCCAAATGCCTGCTTCACATCCTTCTGGCATGCCTCTTGCTCTTTATTAGAAAAGCTTGCCTCGGCCTCATTTGCATGCAGACGGATTGTCTTCACAAGTGTGAACCATGTAAGATATATACCATCAGCTAGATAACATTCTTTGACATAGAGGTGGCCATTGACCTGACACAGGACCGATGGAGCATGACCTTCACCAAGATGAGTTAGATACCAGCGATCGCTGAAGTACACCAATGTCATTGTTAGAGCCCGGTCATGCCAAAGAATTAGTGCCAAATCCTAAGATCTTGAGATGCAACCACCTCAAGTAAGCCCTGTGCACCCTTTCGTATGGCCATGGTACTGACCTTGCTCCCAAATGGATAATTTTCTCCATTCTCGATGCATGCAATCTGTACTTCCAAGCATACCAGGAAACCTCTTGCTGCATTGATTGTCAATAGTCTCGTAGTATCAACAACATTTGGTTGTCTCAAGTACACTTCTGCAAAAACCGCAACCCTGTAGAACCTATACATTGCCTTAAGGCAACCTGACTTGCTTATGCGGATGTACTCGTCCATTAGATCACTGGATACTCCATACGCTAACATCCTAACGGACGCATCCCATTTCTGGTAAGAAGTTGATACGTCCCAAACGTATCTATAATTTCTTATGTTCCATGCTACTTTTATGATGATACTCAAATGTTTTATACACTTTATATGTCATTATTATGCATTTTCCGGCACTAACCTATTGACGAGATGCCGAAGAGCCAGTTGTTGTTTTCTGCTGTTTTTGGTTTCAGAAATCCTAGTAAGGAAATATTCTCGGAATTGGACGAAATCAACGCCCAGGGTCCTATTTTTGCACGAAGCTTCCAGAAGTCCGAGGGAGAGACGAAGTGGGGCCACGAGGTGGCCAGACAAAAGGGCGGTGTGGCCCAAGCCCTGGCCGCGCCGGCCTGTTGTGTGGGGCCCCCGTGGCGCCTCTTGACCTGCCCTTCCGCCTACTTAAAGCCTCCGTCGCGAAACCCCCAGTACCGAGAGCCACGATACGGAAAACCTTCCAGAGACGCCACCGCCGCCAATCCCATCTCGGGGGATTCAGGAGATCGCCTCCGGCACCCTGCCGGAGAGGGGAATCATCTCCCGGAGGTCTCTTCATCGCCATGATCGCCTCCGGATCGATGTGTGAGTAGTTCATCCCTGGACTATGGGTCCATAGCAGTAGCTAGATGGTCGTCTTCTCCCCATTGTGCTATCATGTTAGATCTTGTGAGCTGCCTATCATGATCAAGATCATCTATCTGTAATCCTACATGTTGTGTTTGTTGGGATCCGATGAATATTGAATACTATGTCAAGTTGATTATCAATCTATCATATATGTTATTTATGATCTTGCATGCTCTCCGTTGCTAGTAGAGGCTCTGGCCAAGTTGATACTTGTGACTCCAAGAGGGGGTATTTATGCTCGATAGTGGGTTCATGCCTCCATTAAATCTGGGACAGTGACAGAAAGTTCTAAGGTTGTGGATGTGCTGTTGCCACTAGGGATAAAACATCGATGCTTTGTCTAAGGATATTTGTGTTGATTACATTACGCACCATACTTAATGCAATTGTCTCGTTGTTTACAACTTAATACTGGAGGGGGTTCGGATGATAACCTCGAAGGTGGACTTTTTAGGCATAGATGCATGCTGGATAGCGGTCTATGTACTTTGTCGTAATGCCCCGATTAAATCTCATAGTACTCATCATGATATATGTATGTGCATTGTTATGCCTTCTTTATTTGTCAATTGCCCAACTGTAATTTGTTCACCCAACATCTGCTACCTTATGGGAGAGACACCGCTAGTGAACTGTGGACCCCGGTCCTATTCTTTACATCTGAAATACAAACTGCTGCACTTGTTCTTTACTGTTCTTCGCAAACAATCATCATCTTCCACACAATACGTTTAATCCTTTGTTCACAGCAAGCCGGTGAGATTGACAACCTCGCTGTTACGTTGGGGCAAAGTTCTGTGATTGTGTTGTGCAGGTTCCACGTTGGCGCCGGAATCCCTGGTGTTGCGCCGCACTACACTCCTCCGCCATCAACCTTCAACGTGCTTCTTGACTCCTACTGGTTCGATAAACCTTGGTTTCTTACTGAGGGAAACTTGATGTTGTACGCATCACACCTTCCACTTGGCGTTCCCAACGGGCGTGTGCTTTACGCGTCATCAAGCTAAATTTATGGCGCCGTTGCCGGGGAGATCAAGACACGCTGCAAGGGGACTCTCCACTTCCAATCTCTTTACTTTGTTTTTGTCTTGCTTTACTTTATTTTATTTACTACTTTGTTTTTGTCTTGCTTTACTTTATTTTATTTACTACTTTGTTTGCTGCACTTAAACAAAACACAAAAAATTAGTTGCTAGCTTTACTTTATTTACTGTCTTGTTCTCTATATCAAAAACACACAAAAAAATTAGTTACTTGCATTTACTTTATTTAGTTTGCTTTATTTACTACTGCTAAAATGGGTACTGTTGAGAATACTAAGTTGTGTGACTTCACTAGCACAAATAATAATGATTTCCTATGCACACCTATTGCTCCACCTGCTACTACAGCAGAATTCTTTGAAATTAAACCTGCTTTACTGAATCTTGTTATGAGAGAGCAATTTTCTGGTATTAGTTCTGATGATGCTGTTGCCCATCTTAATAATTTTGTTGAACTATGTGAAATGCAAAAGTATAAGGATGTAGATGGTGACATTATAAAATTCAAATTGTTTCCTTTCTCCTTAAGAGGAAGAGCTAAAGATTGGTTACTATCTCTGCCTAGAAATAGTATTGATTCTTGGACTAAATGTAAGGATGCTTTTATTGGTAGATATTATGCTCCCGCTAAAATTATATCTTTGAGAAGTAGCATAATGAATTTCAAGCAATTAGATAATGAACATGTTGCTCAAGCATGGGAGAGAATGAAATCTTTGGTAAAGAATTGCCCAACCCATGGATCGACTACTTGGATGATCATCCAAACCTTTTATGCAGGATTGAATTTTTCTTCGCGGAACCTATTGGATTCAGCTGCTGGAGGTACCTTTATGTCCATTACTTTGGGGCGGCAACAAAGCTTCTTGATGATATGATGACAAATTACTCGAATGGCACACGGAAAGAGCTCCACAAGGTAAGAAGGTAAATTCTGTTGAAGAAACCTCCTCCTTGAGTGATAAGATTGATGCTATTATGTCTATGCTTGTGAATGGTAGATCTAATGTTGATCCTAATAATGTTCCTTTAGCTTCATTGGTTTCCCAAGAAGAACATGTTGATGTGAACTTCATTAAAAATAATAATTTCAACAACAATGCTTATATGAACAATTCTGGTAACAACTATAGACCATATCCTTCTGCTAATGGTAATAGTTATGGTAATTCTTATGGGAATTCTTACAACAATAATAGGAGTTTACCCCCTGGTCTTGAAGCCATGCTTAAAGAATTTATTAGTAAACAAACTGCTTTTAACAAATCTGTTGAGGAAAAGCTCGATAAAATTGATATTCTCGCTTCTAAGGTTGATAGTCTTGCCTCTGATGTTGATCTTTTAAAATTGAAAGTTATGCCTAATAGGGATATTGATAATAAGATTGTTACTACAGCAAATGCCATCCAAGTTCAAATTAATGAGAATATTAGATTGATGGCTGAATTGCATGCTAGGTGGGAAAGAGAAGAAAATGAAAAACTAGCTAAAGAGAATAATGTAGCTAAAGTTTGGACTATTACCACCACTAGTAATGTTAATGATTCACATGTTGCTACACCTCCTGCTATCAATGGTAAAATAATTGGTGTTGGCAATGTTACTACTCCTAGTGCAAAGCATGCAAAATTGCCTGAAACTGCTAAAACTGCTGAAATTGATAAAACTGCTGAAATTTTTCAAAATATTGGGGACAATGCTCCCATTGCTGTAGATCATAATGGTTTAGATTTTGATGATTGTCACATCTCTGAAGTTATAAAGTTCTTACAAAAGCTTGCTAAAAGTCCCAATGCTAGTGCTATAAATTTGGCCTTTACAAAACATATTACAAATGCTCTCATAAAAGCTAGAGAAGAGAAACTAAAACTTGAAACCTCTATTCCTAGAAAGTTAGAAGATGATTGGGAGCCCATCATTAAGATGAGGGTCAATGATTTTGATTGTAATGCTTTATGTAATCTTGGTGCAAGTATTTCTGTTATGCCTAAGAAAATTTATGATATGCTTGACTTGCCACCATTGAAGAATTGTTATTTGGATGTTAATCTTGTTGATAATGCTATAAAGAAACCTTTGGGGAGGATTGATAATGTTCGTATTATGGTTAACAATAACCTTGTCCCCGTTGATTTTGTTTTCTTGGATATTGAATGCAATGCATCTTGTCCCATTATATTGGGAAGACCTTTTCTTCGAACCGTTGGTGCCACCATTGATATGAAGGAAGGTAATATTAAATATCAATTTCCTCTCAAGAAAGGTATGGAACACTTCCCTAGAAAGAGAATGAAGTTACCTTATGATTCTATTATTAGAACAACTTATGATGTTGATGCTTCGTCTCTTGATGTTACTTGATACACACTTTCTGCGCCTAGCTGAAAGGCGTTAAAGAAAAACGCTTATGGGAGACAACCCATTATTTTACTTCTGCACTTTATTTTATATTTGAGTCTTGGAAGTTGTTTACTATTGTAGCAACCTATCCTTATCTTTATTTTTATTGCATTGTTGTGCCAAGTAAAGTCTTTGATAGTAAAGCCAATACTAGATTTGGATTGCTGCGCAGGAACAGATTTCTTGCTGTCACGAATTTGAGCAGTAGTCTCTGTAGAAAAATCAAAAAAACCTGCCAATTTACGTGTGTGATCCTCAGATATGTACGCAACTTTCATTCAATTTGGGAATTTTCATCTGAGCAAGTCTGGTGCCACTTTAAAATTCGTCTTTACGAACTGTTCTGTTTTGACAGATTCTGCCTTTTATTTCGCATTGCCTCTTTTGCTATGTTAGATGGATTTCTTTGTTCCATTAACTTTCAGTAGCTTTGTGCAATGTCCATAAGTGTTAAGAATGATTATGTCACCTCTGAATATATGTATTATGCACTGACTCTCTAATGAGTTTGTTTCGAGTTTGGTGTGGAGGAAATTTTCAAGGGTCAAGAGAGGAGGATGATACAATATGATCAAGAAGAGTGAAAAGTCAAAGCTTGGGGATGCCCCCGTGGTTCATCCCTGCATATTTTAAGAAGACTCAAGCGTCTAAGCTTGGGGATGCCCAAGGCATCCCTTCTTCATCGACAACTTATCAGGTTCCTCTAGTGAAACTATATTTTTATTCCGTCACATCTTATGTGCTTTACTTGGTGCGTCTGTTTGTTTTTATTTTTGTTTTTGTTTGAATAAATCGGATCCTAGCATTCTTTGTTTGGGAGAGAGACACGCTCCGCTGTTTTGTATGAACACATATGTTCTTAGCTTTATCTTTAATGTTCATTGCGAAAGTTGAACTACTTCATTCATTGTTATATGGTTGGAAACGGAAAATGCCGCATGTGGTAAATGGTTTAATGTCTTGAATAATGTGATACTTGGCAATTGTTGTGCTCATATAGATCTTGTTTAAGCTCTTGCATCATGTAACTTGTACTCATTAATGAATAACTACATAGATCTTGTTAAAATTTGGTTTGCATGATTGATCTCTAGAGTCTAGATATTTTCTGGTTGAGGTGTTTGAATGTTCATATGTGAGCTTTGCTGCACCTTTTATACTTGAGTTTGCTTCAAACAACCTTGCTAGCCTAGCCTTGTATAGAGAGGAATTCTTCTCATGCATCCAAATCCTTGAGCCAATAACCATGTCATTTGTGTCCACCATACCTACCTACCACATGGTATTTCTCCGCCATTCCAAAGTAAATTACTTGAGTGCTACCTTTAAAATTTCTATTCTTTACCTTTGCAATATATAGCTCATGGGATAAAATAGCTTAAAAACTATCGTGATGAAGAATATGTACTTATGTGTCTTATTTCTTAGTAAGTTGCTTGTTGAGCGGTAACCATGTTTTCTGGGGACGCCATCAACTCTTTTACCTTTGTTGAATATCATGTGAGTTGCTATGCATGTTCGTCTTGTCTGAAGTAAGGGTGGTTTTCACAATCAAATGGTTTGAGTATGCATACTGTTAGAGAAGAACATTGGGCCGCTAACTAAAGCCATGATTCTGTTATCACCAGATTTTGGCCAAATCAGGAGATGGGCCGTAAGTGAGATGGGCTTGGAAGATTACACGTGGAGCATCTTTGAAGCGGCCTTACACGTAGAGTTTGGGCTAGATTGCCCGTGTATCTGTATTATAGTAGATCGCATCTTAGTTTAGAAGTTAGAGTTTGGCCCGTGCACGGTTAGGTGCACGTCTGAGTCAGAAAGTCCCCTGGACTATAAATATGTATCTAGGGTTTATGAAATAAACAACAATCACGTTCACAACAAACACAAACCAGGCGCATCGCCACCCCTTGTTTCGAGGGTTCCTTCCGGGTAAGCATCATGCTGCCTAGATCGCATCTAGCGATCTAGGCAGTATACGTTTATTCGTCTACCTTGTGTTACTCGTGCTGAAGCGTTGTTGATGGCGAGTAGCACTACTTATCTTAGGTGTTTTGGGGCTTCCATTGATGCTTTTCTTATGCATATTTGCTTAGCAATGCCGTCCCTCGACACCTAGCTGCCCTTACACCTATCTGGGTGTAAGGGCAGCATCTTGCTTGTTCGTTGCTTAGTAGATCCGATCTGTTATAGTTGCTCCTTGTTCTTCAAGGATTAGTTTAACATCTGCATGATTAGGCCTTATGCTGGGGTTGGAGGATCCGGTAGTGCGTTAGGTGTTGTTTACCGTTCCTATAAGGGATGTTCCGGGAATTGACGTAATGTTGGTTTTTAGGCCTCTTCTAGGGATAGTTTTCATCATCTTTCGTATCTGCTAGGCCCAATTACGCGTAGGATGTTCCGGTTATGCAGTGAAAACCCTAAACTCGTCGTAGATTGGTTTAGCTTTGTTTTGATCAAGCAGGATCCCCATGTCATTGCAAATCCAACGTGAACCATGGGGCGATCGGCTCTTTGAGCCGATCCACAGGGCAACCTGAGAGCCGATAGGGCTCGTATTTAATGTTTACGTGTCTACCATGCAGGAGAACAATCGAAGCAATCTAACACCTTCCTGATCGGGTCTAGGTTAGGTGGCACGCCCTTGCAACCGCCAGGACGTGTGCTGGAAACTTGCGGGACGACGCGAGGTGCCAGGGTCCACTAAGCGGCCTTGGGAGCCTCCCGGCTCTTCGTGTTGCTTAACCACTGCTCGCCGGTGAGTTTTGGCAGGCAACACATTCTCGCACGCCACGGTGGGACCATCTTCTACAACATCCACGTCAACACCCGCATCCGAGATGGCGGACGAACCGATCAAGTACGAGGATCTCCTCGCGAGCATAAGAAGAAATACGATGAGTCGAAGGCCATCCGTGAAGCCGAACTCATCGGCTCCTTTGAGAAGACCCGCTCGCACGGCATCAGGTTTAAAGGATTCACTCCCAAGGCGTACTCGAGGGTTTGGATCTGTCGCTCCTTCGGAGGAACGTACTGTAGCCCCGCATCGGGAAATCAACTACGTTGTGGCTCATTCGCTACATCGGCATTTCGAGAGCCTCGGTGAATACTTTGGAGCGCATTGCGCTTCATGTGGTCCAAGAAATCATGAAGCATCAGTACTCCCCTCGGGCCTGCTCTAGGGACTCACCAGGGAGAGATGCAACTCCACACCGTGCCACCATTGCCGTACGCGATGGCAGCTCCACAAAGCAACAAGGTTCACCAAAGATACGTTGTCTACAAGGTTGGAGGTGATCCTGGCGACTATCAATTCTTATATGAGCCGCCCAAGGAGATCCCACATGGATACGTGTGCACATACGTGCCGGACCGCAACAACTGGATGCAAGCGATCCAGACTCCAACAGGAGGGATTGCCGGAGCAGGAGCGATTGTTACAGCAGGAGGGATGGCTGCAGCAGCAGGGAGTTTGGGAGCAGACGCTGAGAAACAAGCGTGGCTAGCTAAATACGCCACTGCACCAAGTCATGAAAGCTCAACTGCTACAGCTTCCACCGTAGATCAGATCAGTGCAGTCTTGAGAGACCAGTTCGGTATCCTGCCGAAGAAGAAAATAATCGGCTATTCCAAGCCGTACCCCAACGAGTTTGACCTGATCCCGCCGCCACCTAAGTATCGGCTCCCCGATTTCACAAAATTCAGTGGATCGAAGGATCTAGCTCCATCGAGCACGTGAGCCGATACTTGGCCCAGCTAGGCATGGTTTCAAAGATCGGATCGCCTACGTGTGAGGTTTTTGCGCAATCTCTCACCGGTCCAGCTTTTGGGTGGTACACCTCGTTGCAGCCAGCATTCGCTTCGATCATGGAAGCAGACTGGAAGAGCAGTTTCACACACAATATCATTCGAAGCCACCGAAGCCGGCATTGCCGATCCGACCCGAGTTCGGTAAAGGCGAGGAGAGACAAGTGTCCGAATACATTCAGCGTTTCGGAACCGTCAAGAACCGATGTTATTCGGTTCATTTGTCTCGAGAAAGAAGCAATCGAGCTGGCCGTGGCAGGCCTCGCAGCGCCACTCAAGGATCCGACGTTCCAAGTGGAGTACAATTCGTTGGCGCACATGGTCCGAGACTAACTTTGTATGAACAGCGCCACCCGTAACTATACCAAGACAAGTACAAGCGCACGATAGGCCTGGTCGATGCCGATGAGGATGAAGCTCCTTCGGAAGATCGGAAGTCGCGGTGGCTGAATGGGCTCGGACGGCAAGCACTCGTGTCCCGCAAATGGGTGAATCAACCAGGGCCTCCAAGAGGGTTTGACTTTGATTTGAGCAAAGCTGAGCAGCATTTTTGATTTGCCGCCGAAGGAGAAACAACTGAAGTTACCCGAAGGCCACAAAATCCCTACGTCACAAGAGATGAACGGTAGGCCATACCGCAAATGGCATCACACGTTCACTCACACCACCAACGACCGCAAAGTATTGCGCGCACGCATTCAAATGGCGATAGAATCAGGCCGATTAACTTTCGGACAATTTGCCATGAAGGTTGACACACGTCCGTTTCCTGGCGTCAACATGGTGGATCTTAGCCACTCCATAAGGTGCGAGCCAGAGTTCTCTTTTAGTGTCAACATGGCAGGGCTTGTGAGCCGCCATGGCAAAGATAAAGCAGAGAGCAGCTACTCCCGTGGCAAGGATAAAGAGGAGGCCGATCCACGCGACCGGTCCCATGATGATGATAGACGGTACCTAACCGAGGAGGAAGTGAGAAGCGTGCGGTATCAACGTCCACTCTCCGCGCATCTCCTTAACAAATATGAACAGCAGTATGACCGACGTCGGTGCTACGACGTAGATGATGAGAGATATCGTCGGTCTGATGTAGAGGACAGGAGGTATCGTCGGCATAATAGAAACAACAACGGGTACGAGCGTCACGCTAGAGGGAGGTCAAGGGAGCAAGATGACATGGATAGGCATTGGGATCTGTCCTTTCTTTAAACATTGTCGGGACTCGAAATGAGCCGATTGCCAACAATCGAGAACCGCCGTAATGCAGACAGCAAAGGAAGAGAACAAACGAGGTTTCAGTGTTCGAGCGTCTAGGGCCTCTCCCCCCTCAGAACAAGCAAGCTGAGTCATCTCAAGAAGAAGACTTTGAGGAGTCAGATGGTGAAGAAGATAGGTATCACCGGCCAAGGTGGTGCCCTGATGGACTCAGCCATTCTCAGAAGCGTAGGGTGCAGCGGCTACGAAACCTGGAGGAAGCTGAGGCACAGCTGACAAGGGATTAACTTGTCAATGCCTATGGATTGTAGGCTAGGGTTTAGTTAGAAGTAGAGGGCAAGTAGATCTCGAAGGTTTCAGCCGAAAAGTACTCGACGAATATGAAAACTAGGGTTTGCATGACAATGATTCGATGATCTTCTCGTCCCTCGACCCCCTTTATATAGGTGGAGCCGAGGGATTCGTGCTATACAAGGATTACGGAGTCCGGGATGGTTTCTAACTCATCCCGCCGGATTACAAATAACACTTCCTATTACAACTCTATCTTTTCCTTAAATACATCTTGGGCTCTCGAGTCTTCTTATTCTTCGGGTAGTGGGCCTTCAATAAACCCCGGGTACTATATTAGGCAGGCCCATTTGGGATGCCTATGTCGGTAGCCCCCGAGATTTTGCTTGAATCGTAGAATCGTGGAAAATCTCCACTCGTTTATTTTTACTCGAAAGCTCTAACTTTTATACTTTTTCTCATAAAATTCTATATTGTACAGGGATATTGGTAGTTGGGGCTAGTTCATCCGACGGATCGGGTACTAGTTAACCGCTCTAGCGGCAATCCGCAAAAACCTACTTCAAAATCACGTCCCTGGACATGATTTCGGGATACCGGTGTAAACTTCGACGAGCGCCGCTTAAGGTCTTACCATTCCGTCGAGTCCCGGCTAAATTTATCGAGTACCTAACGCGTCCGTTAGGATTTTTCTTCGTATCCGTTGATACGGATAAAAGTAGCGAGAGCGCAGTCTTCGGCGATGCCACGCCCAGCAGAATAGGTCCGGGGTCTTACCTTCGCAATTTTGCGGCATTCAGAAATTGATCGCAACTTCGGCGTTCCGAGAATATATTGTCGAGTGCTTTTCCGGCTGTTGGAATGGCACATTTTATCGAGTCAAATATGACTTATATTGCTTTCCCGATGGGAGTATATGGAGAGTTAATGATAACTCGAAATATACTCTCTTGCTTGTTCTATTTTTCCTTTGTTAATTTCATCGGGCACGCGAACGGCGTTCCCGATGGGAGTAGCTCCCGAGGCTACTGACCAAGAACTTGTGCTTGGTTGTAGGCTCAACAGTTTAGTCCACCTTGTCGCTATATTGCCATTATCTCCCGATATTCTTTCCTCTCCTTCTTCTTCTCTCTTTCTTTTTTCTCTTTCTTTTTCTTCTTTTTTTTTTTTTTTTTTTTCTCTCGGGTGCGCGAACAGCGCTCCCGATGGGAGTAGCCCCCGAGGCTACAGCCAAGAACTTGTGCTTGACTGTAGGCTCAACATTTTCTATATTTGCCATAGTCGAAACTTTACTTTATTCGAAGTAGCCCCCGAGCATTTGGGCAAAAACTTGTTTCTGACCAAAGGCTCCCGATGCATTCAAATAACTTATCCTGTCGCCATTCTCCTTTCTCTTGTCGACATATTTTCCCTTATCAAATTTTCTTCAACTGTAACAATGGTCGATATTTTTCTGCTTTGTGGGTCCATCGTTCCCACCATGTTGACACGTCGTGCAAGTGGGGGACACACGTCCTCCGCTTTTCCGGTGCACGTACGGTAACGCTCTATCCCCAGTAAAAATACTTTTTTGCCCTTTGTAACTAGAAGATCAATTCTCACCACACGATTTCCTCATCCAACGGTACACTGCTTCACCCAATTCTTATATAAACCTGTCTTCAACCTCCGTTCATCCCCTCACTTGCGCCGCTCACCGTTCCTCTTCGCAAATCTTCCTCTGCGCCCAACTCTTCGCCGATTTCTCGCTCTCGCATACATTGCTCAATCCGCTGCCGTGGATGCCACCGCGTGCGCGTTTGACCCGCCACGGCACTCCGCAGTCCACGATGGCCACTGAAGATCTTGAGTGGGAGAGATCCAAAATCTCCAACCAAGACGCCAACCTGATGAAAAGGCTTGGCCTGATGAAGAAGGAAGACGCCATCCGCTTTCCTAGCGAAGAAAGCTATCCCAAGCCTCCAATGGAGTATCGGGTTAGTTTTGTTGATCATCTCATCCGTGGCCTCTCTCCCCCAATCCATGATTTCCTCCGCGGTCTTCTCTTTGTTTACGGGATTCGGTTGCACCAGTCGACTCCTAATTCGATCCTCCATATTTCTATTTTTATCACTCTTTGTGAATGCTTCCTTGGAGTCGCTCCCAATTGGGCTCTTTGGAAGCGCATTTTCTGCCTTCGCCGCAATGGCGCGCACAACGCCACCTACAACATAGGTGGCGTAGTTATCTGTGTCCGAACCGATGTCGATTATTTCGACGTCAAATTTCCCGACTCCGTCCAAGGATGGCGCAAGAGGTGGCTCTATATACATGAAGAAAGCGCCAACTCCGTGGAACACAACATAGTTCCTTTCGACGGAAACGCGAAGATTCAACGCCGCCACTCCTGGGACGCCGAAGCTTCCGAAGAAGAGAAGAAGGCGACAGAAGCTCTTATGTCTCGTATTCATCAGCTCCAAAATACTCGAGGCAAAGAGTTATCTGGTGTTCAAATCACAGCCTATTTTCTTAGAATTAGAGTGCAGCCTCTTCAGGCTCGCAAAAATCCCCTTTGGACATACTCTGGTGCCAATGACGCCAATAGGCTCTCCGGTGATCTTTCTGTGAAGGACTTGGAGAAGCTTATCCGAAGAATTACCTCGCTGAGTAAGAAGGATCCTATTCCTTCCTCCTGTCGCGTGGCACCCTACAACTCCACCAATCCTCTTCCCGAGGTATTTTGTCTTCTTCGAATTTTTATCTTGTTCCGAATTTTCCTCGCATCTCATTGTATTAATATCTCGCTATTTTTCCCTTTGTCGCTATTTTTTATAGGATCACCCTACTATGGCTTCCCTTCCTCCTCTTCCTGAGGATGGAGAAGTCGAAGAAATGGGTATAGTTGCCGAAGATGCTCAAGGCTCTTCTGTTCCTGAAAGTGAAGTCGCGGGTTCTCACAAATCTGCGGCTTCTCATGAAAAAGAGGCTGAGTCTGAGGCCAGTGAATCGACTGAATCCCTTCCTCCTGCTGTTTCTCCAAAGAACAAGAGGAAAAGGACTGAAGCCGAGGATTCTGGCATGTCTAAGGCTGAAGAAGTTGTTCCTTCTCATCCGAGGACAGCTTATGATCCTTATGTTGAGTCCCTCATCAGCTCGTAAGTCAACTTTATCTCTCCTCCCCTTTTTTATGTACTCGAAAGATTTAACTTGTCTTGCTTTTTGTACTGTCGATTTTTGTCCACTAGTGATGAGGAAGAAGAAGTTCCAGTTACTGACGTAGCTCCTCGGACCAGCACGTCACGTACTGTGCTTGTTTCGGACACGTTAGTTGAAGGAGATGAAACATCGCTTCCTCAACAAAACGTCGTCACCACTGCTCCACCGTCAAGCCCCCTTGTCCCTTCACCGAAAAGGGCAAGGGTTGAAATGATCATTGAGCCTACTCTTCAGTTGGGCAGCTCTTCGTCGCAGCTCTTGGAAGATGTAAGTTTATCAATGTCTATATTTCTTCTATCTTTGCTTTTGTGGACCCTTCTTTTTTTGTAATGCCGAATTTTTCCCCTTCTTTTCTCCTTTGACAGACCTATGATCAAGGATCTTATACGCATCGGGTCCCAATTTATTGGGTACCGCGAGTATGCCAGACAGAGCCGAAGGTTCGACTTTTTCACTTGCTCGTTTTTCCTTGGTATTTTACGCCAACTGCTTGTCTCTATTTCTGATCTTTTCTTCTTTTTCTTTTCCGCATCTCGACAGAAAAACTTGCAGAAGCTAACGAACGTGCCGAGACACTTTCTCGAAATCTCGAGAAAAGTGAAACGGCTCGCAAGAAAGCCGAGCTTGCCGCTAGCGAAGCCGTAGCTGAAGCCGATGATGCCAAAGCAAAAGCTGCTAGTGTCGAGGAATTGCAGACAAAGGCTCAAAGATGCTGAATCGCTTTGCACGAGCAAAAATCTGCACGAGCTGCACGAGAACAAGGGATCATCAAGCGTTTGAATTCGCAAAGTCGACGTACACTCGGGTAATATCACTTGTCCCTTCGTTTTGTTTGTACTTCTTGTTTCTTGTTTTTTCGACTAATGTTCTGTCTTATGTGGCAGCCCAAACCAACCAAGATTTTGATCTGGAAAAGCCTGTCAATGATCCTCTCCTTGACGCACTTTCTCTTCTAGAATTCCATGGACGCGAAATTCGTGAGGGCGTGGCCAACGCCAGTGGGGCTTTGTCGGCGTTGTTCCCCTACTTCTTCCCGAAGAAAGAGGAACCTTCGACTTTCCTTGACCTTGCCAAGCTTTTCAATACATCAGAAGATCTTGGGCTGAAGATGCGCCATGAAAATATGAAAGTGGCTGTTGAAAATACTGTTGCTCTGGTTGCCGACAGCCAGCAGACTCTTGACTGGATGAAAGTTGGTGACACCGATCAGATAGAGCAGTCGAGATGGAAGTCAACGATGAA
>NC_061514.1:90675485-90705814 GCF_022539505.1 Lolium rigidum | reverse complement strand
ACCGTACACATTGAGGAAGGCACGGCCCGATCTGGCCGTGAAAATTCAGCAAACATCGGAGACGGAGGCGCGCCCACCGAAGAAAGTGTGGCGCCCTAAACAAACAAAAGCCGATGCAGAGGCATCGGCTGATACAAACATGGTGTTCGTACTCCCATCGGAGTTTCGCGCTCCAAACGACGAGGAAGTATCGGTGGCTCAATTCGACTGCGGTTCACGGCCAGTTATCTTTGAGAAGCCACGAGATAGAAGCTACGAGCATTTGAAGGCCCTATACCCGAGAGGTTATATCAATGGGCAGCCTGTCAGCAAGATGTTGGTTGACACCGGAGCGGCAGCCAACATAATGCCGTATTCCATGCTACGACGTTTGGGACACTCCAATGATGATCTGATCAAGACCAACGTCACATTAAGCGATTTCAACGGCCAAGCATCAGAAGCAAAAGGTGTTCTGAATGTAGATCTTACTGTAGGCCGGAAAACCATACCTACCGCGTTCTTCATCGTCGACAGCAAAAGCAATTACGCTGTCCTACTAGGAAGGGATTGGATTCACGCTAACTGTTGCATTCCATCCACAATGCACCAATGCATCATACAGTGGGATGGAGATGAAGTGGAGGTCGTTCAGGCAGATGACTCAATCGAGATATCACTAGCTGCCATGAATATTTGGGAGGCGAGATGACCAAGAGCCGCTCTCCGGAATCGGCTTGGAAGGCTGTGAGCGCATCGAAGCTTCGAAAAATGGGGTGAGGCTGGTCCTATCTACCGGCCCGACGAGTAGCAAGGTCCAAGACAATGGACGTACGTGGCGAGGCCGATCCCTGCGATCGGCCCCAAAAAATGGAAAGCAAAAATCTCATCTCAAGCATGTCACGTAGCTACAGTAAAAAAACCAAGACGTGGTAAAACTTCACTAAGCATTGCAACGAAGAAGGAGGCCGATTCTAGCAATCGGCCAAAATTATCCTCGACGTACGTTTTTGCCTGGGTTCAGCATTGATCTAACAGGGGATGCCTAAAGAGCCGATACCCTCAATTACTTGAAAGAATCGGCTCGGGGGGCACTTAGATGGATAAGACACGAGGATACGAAGTTTGAAGTGGCTGTCAAATGCCCGAGCAGCTCAAGATATATTCTGTGATGATGATGGGTATTGAAGTATGGGGGCCGATGCATAAATCGGCCGTAAAAAATACAAATTTTTTAAGCACAGCCGATGCACAGACATCGACTTTAGAATAGAAAGCCGATGCGCAGCCATCGACTCAAGAGGTACAAACTGTTATAAGCAGAAGCCCAATGGAGCAGTTATCGAGTTACATGGAGAGGCTCTACTGGATGAACTCCTCAATGGAATTGTTTGGTGACTCAGATCCTCTCTTCAAGGACCTCCAACTCCTTTTGCAAGTCTTCAAGTTCAGCGAGTGCTAGCGAAGCGTCGCTTTGGTGTCCAAAATTGCCTTTTTCTCATTAAAGACGCTGATATTTGTCTGCAACATCAGCTGAGGCAAGTTTGAGGGATCACAACCCTGACCAATAACAAGAACAGCATGAACATGCAGATCAGGTTAAGGGTGAGGTGCATCAGTTTGCCAAAGATGATGAGCCGATCTGAGCAAAGAAGGCGCAAGAATTAAACTAGGAGGAGTTGAAGAGCCATTACATTTGAGGCTTCTTAGTTCAAGGAATGGATTTGCTGATCCTTCCGAACCTTTTCAGTGCGTCGGCTCTTTGGGCGTAAGCTTTCTTGCCACGTTTTGATGGGAGCTGGAGAGGCTCGGGGGGCAGCTCACCCTGAAGGTTTTTCGCTTTGGGGAGCCGATTTTGTCGGAATCGGCTGGCTCTGCATTACAACTTGGAAGCCGATGGTGGCCCATTTGGCTGGCTCACTGTTGTTCTCGCCTTGACCGAGGCTCGGGGGGGCAGCTCGCCCTAAAGATTCTTTGCTCTGGGGAGCCGATTTTGTTGGAATCGGCTGGCTCTGCATCACAACTTTTCTGAGGAGTGGTGCTTGTGTTGCGTAATTATCGCTTTAGCATTCAAGTTGATTCAAGAATGGTCCCGCGAGCTCTTTTGAAGACACATGCCCAAGACCAGATTGCCGGCCGTTGCGACCGGGCTGGTAAGATTCATAGTCGGGTTTTATGATCCTGTTTGAGGTGTTCATTGTCAACTCGTGAGGGGGCAGGGACGGATCGTAATGGAATATAAGTGCCGAGTGCTATCGTCATCGGCGGAGCTAGCTGACTCGAAGGAGACTGGATTTTCAAAATTCCCGGACTCTTGATAAGAAAAGAAGAGAGGGTCATCGTGGCTGGACTCGTTCGTTTTGGAATTTGGGATCCGATTTTGAGCAAGGGTTGCGAGCTACCGTTCGAAGGGATGACCGAATTGGCTCTGTCTCGCAGTTTATGGTGAAGGACCGATGTGTTGCCATCGGCTCATTGAACATTGACCGAGTTGACAATCGGCAAAATCGAGTACGTAGGAAATCGGCTAAATTAGCATAAAAGGAGTCGGCAAAATCAAGATAAGGGAAATTCTTCATTGATAGTAAGATTTCTTACACGAAGAGCTAATTTCTCTCAAAAGGAATTACTAGGGGATACATTGCCCCATCTACTACTACTGGCCCTATGCTAAAGATCCTATCTAGGGGCTGTTGCTGCCCTCGTCGTCATCATCGTCGTCGTCGCCGCTGTCGGCGCTGCTCCCGGCCGGCTCGTCGTCGCCGCTGTGCAGCGCCGCCGGCAGGACCCTCATTGTCCTCGTCCTCCTCGTCGGCGTCGTCGTCGCTGTCGAAGTCGCTGAGATTCCCCGGCCAGGGGCAGAAGCGCTTGGCCGGCGGCTCGTCGGAGGAGCTGTCGTCCTCCTCCTCCTCCTCCTCCTTCTTCGCCTCCTCGGAGGAGGTGCCCAGGAGAAGCGATCGTCCTCGCTCTCCTCCTCTGATTCCCCGTTGGCGAGGAAGCGGAGGTCATTCTCCCCGTCGGTCGAGGACTTATCGTCCTCAGACCAGACGGAGAAGTCGTGGCTCGACTCGTCCCCGTCGGCTATGGCACGGCGGATGTTGGCCTTGTGGGCCTCCTGCGGGTCCCACTCCGGCGTCGGCTCGCGGAAGGGGGAGGACTGGGCGGAAAGACCCGATGAGGAGGAAGAAGAGGAAGACATGGTGGCAGAGGAGGGCTTTTGGAGTGCTAATGCGAAGGGGATGAAGAGGAGAACTGTTCGATGCGGTTAAATAAAAGGAGATAGAGTGGGGATTTAATGTTCGAGCAGTTTTCGAGGATGTGGTGCCAAAACTATCAAATTGTGCAGAGAAGTTGGGAAGGCAAGTCGTCATGATGAAGAATACTGCGACGGTTCTGCTTTGCCACGACATGACCCTTCGAAAGAAAAACAGAGTGGTTTTGAAATTATCATTACCAAAACCAGGGGGAATGTGTTATCACCAGATTTTGGCCAAATCAGGAGATGGGCCGTAAGTGAGATGGGCTTGGAAGATTACACGTGGAGCATCTTTGAAGCGGCCTTACACGTAGAGTTTGGGCTAGATTGCCCGTGTATCTGTATTATAGTAGATCGCATCTTAGTTTAGAAGTTAGAGTTTGGCCCGTGCACCGGTTAGGTGCACGTCCGAGTCGAAAGTCCCCTGGACTATAAATATGTATCTAGGGTTTATGAAATAAACAACAATCACGTTCACAACAAACACAAACCAGGCGCATCGCCACCCCTTGTTTCGAGGGTTCCTTCCGGGTAAGCATCATGCTGCCTAGATCGCATCTAGCGATCTAGGCAGTATACGTTTATTCGTCTACCTTGTGTTACTCGTGTCTGAAGCGTTGTTGATGGCGAGTAGCACTACTTATCTTAGGTGTTTTGGGGCTTGCATTGATGCTTTTCTTATGCATATTTGCTTAGCAATGCCGTCCCTCGACACCTAGCTGCCCTTACACCTATCTGGGTGTAAGGGCAGCATCTTGCTTGTTCGTTGCTTAGTAGATCCGATCTGTTATAGTTGCTCCTTGTTCTTCAAGGATTAGTTTAACATCTGCATGATTAGGCCTTATGCTCGGGGTTGGAGGATCCGGTAGTGCGTTAGGTGTTGTTTACCGTTCCTATAAGGGATGTTCCGGGAATTGACGTAATGTTGGTTTTTAGGCCTCTTCTAGGGATAGTTTTCATCATCTTTCGTATCTGCTAGGACCAATTACGCGTAGGATGTTCCGGTTATGCAGTGAAAACCCTAAACTGTCGTAGATTGGTTTAGCTTTGTTTTGATCAAGCAGGATCCCCATGTCATTGCAAATCCAACGTGAACCATGGGGGCGATCGGCTCTTTGAGCCGATCCACTGAGCAACCCGAGAGCCGATAGGGCTCGTATTTAATGTTTACGTGTCTACCATGCGGGAGAACAATCGAAGCAATCTAACACCTTCCCGATCGGGTCTAGGTCAGGTGGCACGCCTTGCAACCGCCAGGACGTGTGCTGGAAACTTGCGGGACGACGCGAGGTGCCAGGGTCCACTAAGCGGCCTTGGGAGCCTCCCGGCTCTTCGTGTTGCTTAACCACTGCTCGCCGGTGAGTTTTGGCAGGCAATAGATTCATGGTGGAAGTTTCAGTGTGGACAGCTAATCCTCAATCTCTTATGAGAATGTTAACTGTTGTTGAATGCTTATGCATTAAAGAGGAGTCCATTATCTGTTGTCTATGTTGTCCCGGTATGGATGTCTAAGTTGAGAATAATCAAAAGCGAGAAATCCAATGCGAGCTTTCTCCTTAGACCTTTGTACAGGAGGCATAGAGGTACCCCTTTGTGACACTTGGTTGAAACATATGCTATGCAATGATAATCGGTGTTAATCCAAGCTAATTAGGACAAGGTGCGAGCACTATTAGTATACTATGCATGAGGCTTGCAACTTATAAGATGTCTTATACATAACTCATATGCTTTATTACTACCATTGACAAAATTGTTTCTTGTTTTCAAAATGAAAAACTCTAGCACAAATATAGTAATCAATGCTTCCCTCTGCGAAGGGCCTATCTTTTACTTTATTGTTGAGTCAGTTTGCCTATTCTTTCTATCTTAGAGGCAAACACTTGTGTCAACTGTGTGCATTGATTCTTACATGTTTACTTATTGCACTTGTTATATTGCTTTATGTTGACAATTATCCATGAGATACACATGTTGAAGTTGAAAGCAACCGCTGAAACTTTATCTTCCTTTGTGTTGCTTCAATGCCTTTACTTCGAATTTATTGCTTTATGAGTAACTATTATGCAAGTCTTATTGATGCTTGTATTGAAAGTATTATTCATGAAAAGTCTTTGTTATATGATTCATTAGTTTACTCATTATCTTCATCATTGCTTCGAATCGCTGCATTCATCTGCTTTACAATAGTATGATCAAGATTATGATAGCATGTCACTTCAGAAATTATCTTTGTTATCGTTTACCTACTCGAGGGCGAGTAGGAACTAAGCTGGGGATGCTTGATACGTCCCAAACGTATCTATAATTTCTTATGTTCCATGCTACTTTTATGATGATACTCACATGTTTTATACACTTTATATGTCATTATTATGCATTTTCCGGCACTAACCTATTGACGAGATGCCGAAGAGCCGATTCTTGTTTCTCGTTGTTTTTGGTTTCAGAAATCCTAGTAAGGAAATATTCTCGGAATTGGACGAAATCAACGTCCAGGGTCCTATTTTTGCACGAAGCTTCCAGAAGTCCGAGGGAGAGATGAAGTGGGGCCACGAGGTGGCCAGACAACAGGGCGGCGCGGCCCAAGCCCTGGCCGCGCCGGCCTGTTGTGTGGGGCCCCCGTGGCGCCTCTTGACCTGCCCTTCCGCCTACTTAAAGCCTCCGTCGCGAAACCCCCGATGCACGAGAGCCACGATACGGAAAACCTTTCGGAGACGCCGCCGCCGCCAATCCCATCTCGGGGGATTCGGGAGATCGCCTCCGGCACCCCGCCGGAGAGGGGAATCATCTCCCGGAGGTCTCTTCATCGCCATGATCGCCTCCGGATCGATGTGTGAGTAGTTCACCCCTGGACTATGGGTCCATAGCAGTAGCTAGATGGTCGTCTTCTCCCCATTGTGCTATCATGTTAGATCTTGTGAGCTGCCTATCATGATCAAGATCATCTATCTGTAATCCTACATGTTGTGTTTGTTGGGATCCGATGAATATTGAATACTATGTCAAGTTGATTATCAATCTATCATATATGTTATTTATGATCTTGCATGCTCTCCGTTGCTAGTAGAGGCTCTGGCCAAGTTGATACTTGTGACTCCAAAAGGGGGTATTTATGCTCGATAGTGGGTTCATGCCTCCATTAAATCTGGGACGAGTGACGTGAAAGTTCTAAGGTTGTGGATGTGCTTGTTGCCACTAGGGATAAAACATCGATGCTTTGTCTAAGGATATTTGTGTTGATTACATTACGCACCATACTTAATGCAATTGTCCGTTGTTTACAACTTAATACTGGAGGGGTTCGGATGATAACCTCGAAGGTGGACGTTTTAGGCATAGATGCATGCTTGGATAGCGGTCTATGTACTTTGTCGTAATACCCGATTAAATCTCATAGTACTCATCATGATATATGTATGTGCATTGTTATGCCTTCTTTATTTGTCAATTGCCCAACTGTAATTTGTTCACCCAACATCTGCTACCTTATGGGAGAGACACCGCTAGTGAACTGTGGACCCCGGTCCTATTCTTTACATCTGAAATACAAACTGCTGCAATTGTTCTTTATTGTTCTTCGCAAACAATCATCATCTTCCACACAATACGTTTAATCCTTTGTTCACAGCAAGCCGGTGAGATTGACAACCTCGCTGTTACGTTGGGGCAAAGTTCTGTGATTGTGTTGTGCAGGTTCCACGTTGGCGCTGGAATCCCTGGTGTTGCGCCGCACTACACTCCTCCGCCATCAACCTTTAACGTGCTTCTTGACTCCTACTGGTTCGATAAACCTTGGTTTCTTACTGAGGGAAACTTGCTGCTGTACGCATCACACCTTTCACTTGGGGTTCCCAACGGGCATGTGCTTTACGCGTCATCAGAAGTGAAGGTAAGTTTACATGTGTTATCCGCCTTCAATTGAAATAGTCATCGTAGCACCTCACGCCGTGCATGATCTTCCAAAACAGGTCCCTTGACATCTGAAAATATCAACAAAAGCACTGCGCGTTGTAAATGGGGTTGGTCGGATGAAAGTAGTCCCTCCATAGTTGCGCATGGCCCTCCTCTCGGCCCCGCTCAGCTACCGGGAGCCGACCCTTAACCGAGCCCATGTACTTCGACAAGAGTTGCTCCTGATCATGGATGAGAAGGGCTATGGACATGAGGATCTCAGAGTCGTCGTCGGACTCATCGGAGGACGTGTCGATGATACTGTTGTAGAAATACTCGTCCTAGCTGCCGGCCATGATCTAAAAATGGTACGCCAAACTATGAGGACAAGCGATCATCCATAATTTGCGGGCAGCGGGGACTATAGGGGAGCTGGGCGTAGTGCTCTATGGCGCCGGCTAGCTCACCCGCTGATGTCTACGGGTGCTTCTATTCTTGTAGACAGTGTTGGGCCTCCAAGAGCAGAGGTTTGTAGAACAGCAGCAAGTTTCCCTTAAGTGGATCACCCAAGGTTTATCGAACTCATGGAGGAAGAGGACAAAGATATCCCTCTCAAGCAACCCTGCAATTGCGATACAAGAAGTCTCTTGTGTCCCCAACACACCTAATACACTTGTCAGATGTATAGGTGCACTAGTTCGGCGAAGAGATAGTGAAATACAAGTGGTATGAATGAATATGAGCAGTAGTAACGGCGCCAGAAAAGTGCTTGCTGGCGTGCGGATGATGGTAGTAATATTGCAGGAAGTAAAGATGCGATAAAACAAGTAAACAAGCAGCGATAGCAGATATTTAGGAACAAGGCCTAGGGATCATACTTTCACTAGTGGACACTCTCAACATTGATCACATAACAGAATAAATAGATAGATGCTAGACTCTACACCCTCTTGTTGGATGATGAACACCACTAACTGTGTAGGATTACACGAACTTGCCGGAGTTAACAAGCTCCACAATATTCAATGTTCATATTTAAATAACCTTAGAGTGCATAACATATCAACATAACCAAACCAAGTACTAACATAGCATGCACACTGTCACCTTCACACTACGAAAGGAGGAATAGATCACATCAATACTATCATAGCAATAGTTAACTTCATAATCTACAAGAGATCACAATCATAGCCTACGCCAAGTACTACACGATGCACACACTCGTCACCATTACACCGTGCAGGAGGAATAAACTACTTTAATAACATCACTAGAGTAGCACTACAGATAAATTGTGATACAAAACACATTGCAATCGGAGATATAAATAAGCACTTCACTATGCCATTCATAACAGATGAATAAGTATTCCGTGAAATATAGCCTAAGAGACCCACACGGTGCACACACTCGTCACCTTTACACACGTGGGACAAGGAGTCTCCGGAGATCACATAAGTAAAACCCACTTGACTAGCATAATGACATCTAGATTACAAGCATCATCATATGAATCTCAATCATGTAAGGTAGCTCATGAGATTATTGTATTGAAGCACATAGGAGAGAGATTAACCACATAGCTACCAGTACAGCCCCGAGCCTCGATGGAGAACTACTCCCTCCTCATGGGAGACAAGCAGCGTTGATGAAGATGGCGGTGGTGTCGATGGAGAAGCCTTCCGGGGCACTTCCCCGTCCCGGCGGCGTGTCGGAACGGAGACTCATGTCCCCCGGATCTTGGCTTCGCGATGGCGGCGGCTCGGAAGGTTTTTCGTACCGTGGCTTTTCCGTCTCGAAGTTTTAGGTCGTGGACCTTTATATAGGCGAAGAGGCGGCGTCGGAAGGTCAACGAGGCGACGACACGCTAGGGGGCGCGGGCCACCCCCGAGCCGCGCCGGCCTACCATCCGGTGGGCCCGTGGCCCCCTCCGGCGACTCTCGGGTGTTCTGGATGCTTCCGGGGATTCTAAGATGATGGGCGTTGATTTCGTCCGATTCCAAGAATATTTCCTTACTAGGATTTCTGAAACCAAAAACAGCAGAAAACAGGAGCTGGCCCTTCGGCATCTCGTCAATAGGTTAGTTCCGGAAAACGCATAAATATGACATAAAGTATGCATAAAACATGTAGATATCATCAATAATGTGGCATGGAACATAAGAAATTATCGATACGTCGGAGACGTATCAGCATCCCCAAGCTTAGTTCTCGCTCGTCCCGAGCAGTAAACGATAACACGGATAATTTCCGGAGTGACATGCCATCATAACCTTGATCATACTATTGTAAACACATGTAACGAATGCAGCGATCAAAACAATGGTAATGACATGAGTAAACAAATGAATCATAAAGCAAAGACTTTTCATGAATAGTACTTAAAGACAAGCATCAATAAGTCTTGCATAAGAGTTAACTCATAAAGCAATAAATCAAAGTAAAGGTATTGAAGCAACACAAAGGAGGATTAAGTTTCAGCGGTTGCTTTCAACTTATAACATGTATATCTCATGGATAATTGTCAATGTAAAGTAATATAACAAGTGCAATATGCAAGTATGTAGGAATCAATGCACAGTTCACACAAGTGTTTGCTTCTTGAGGTGGAGAGAGATAGGTGAACTGACTCAACATAAAAGGTAAAAGAATGGTCCTTCAAAGAGGAAAGCATCGATTGATATATTTGTGCTAGAGCTTTGGTTTTGAAAACATGAAACAATTT
This sequence comes from Lolium rigidum, assembly GCF_022539505.1. Lineage (NCBI taxonomy): Eukaryota > Viridiplantae > Streptophyta > Magnoliopsida > Poales > Poaceae > Lolium > Lolium rigidum. The sequence continues at coordinate 90,695,957 of NC_061514.1, read as the reverse complement.
TGTCAACGGTAGTAATAAAGCATATGTATTATGTAAATTATATCTTACAAGTTGCAAGCCTCATGCATAGTATACTAATAGTGCCCGCACCTTGTCCTAATTAGCTTGGACTACCGAGATCATCGCAATACACATGTTTTAACCAAGTGTCACAAAGGGGTACTTCCATGCCGCTCGTACAAAGGTCTAAGGAGAAAGCTCGCATTTTGGATTTCTCGCTTTTGATTATTCTCAACTTAGACATCCATACCGGGACAACATGGACAACAAATAATGGACTCCTCTTTAATGCATAAGCATGTAGCAACAATTAATGTTCTCATATGAGATTGAGGATATGTGTCCAAAACTGAAACTTCCACCATGATTCATGGCTTTAGTTAGCGGCCCAATGTTCTTCTCTAACAATATGCATGCTCTAACCATTAAAGTGGTAGATCTCCTTATCTGCGTACAAGACGGACATGCATAGCAACTCACATGATATTCAACAAAGAGTAGTTGATGGCGTCCCCAGAAGCATGGTTATTGCACAACAAGCAACTTAATAAGAGATAAAGTGCATAAGTACATATTCAATACCACAATAGTTTTTAAGCTATTTGTCCCATGAGCTATATATTGCAAAGGCGAATGATGGAAATTTTAAAGGTAGCACTCAAGAAATTTACTTTGGAATGGCGGAGAAATACCATGTAGTAGGTAGGTATGGTGGACACAAATGACATAGTGGTTGGCTCAAGGATTTTGGATGCATGAGAAGTATTCCCTCTCGATACAAGGTTTAGGCTAGCAAGGTTATTTGAAACAAACACAAGGATGAACCGGTGCAGCAAAACTCACATAAAAGACATATTGTAAACATTATAAGACTCTACACCGTCTTCCTTGTTGTTCAAAACTCAATACTAGAAATTATCTAGACTTTAGAGAGACCAAATATGCAAACCAAATTTTAGCAAGCTCTATGTATTTCTTCATTAATGGGTGCAAAGTATATGATGCAAGAGCTTAAACATGAGCACAACAATTGCCAAGTATCACATTATCCAAGACATTTTACCAATTACTACATGTAGCATTTTCCGTTTCCAACCATATAACAATTAACGAAGCAGTTTCAACCTTCGCCATGAACATTAAAAGCTAAGAACACATGTGTTCATATGAACCAGCGGAGCGTGTCTCTCTCCCACACAAGCATTTATTCGAGAGAATGAAAATAACAAAACAAAAGTAAAAGCACACGGACGCTCCAAGTAAAGTACATAAGATGTGACCGAATAAAAATATAGTTTCAAGAGAAGAAACCCGATAAGTTGTCGATGAAGAAGGGGATGCCTTGGGCATCCCCAAGCTTAGATGCTTGAGTCTTCTTGAAATATGCAGGGATGAACCACGGGGCATCCCCAAGCTTAGACTCTTCACTCTTCTTGATCATAGTATATCATCCTCCTCTCTTGACCCTTGAAAACTTCCTCCACACCAAACTCAAAACAAACTCATTAGAGGGTTAGTGCATAATCAAAAATTCACATGTTCAGAGGTGACACAATCATTCTTAACACTTCGGACATTGCTCAAAGCTCACTGGAAGGTAATGGAACAAAGAAATCCACCCAACACAGCGAAAGAAGCAATGCGAAATAAAAGGCGAGAATCTGTCAAAACAAGACGATCCAGTAAAGACGAATTTTATTGAGGCACCGGACTTGCTCAAATGAAAATGCTCAAATTGAATGAAAGTTGCGTACATATATCCGAGGATCACTCACGTAAATTGGCAGAATTTTCCGAGTTACCTACGAGAGAATTAGGCCCGGATTCGTGACGACAAGAAATGCATTGCTAGCGATAATCCAAATCTAGTATCAACCTTACTATCAAAGACTTTACTTGGCACAACAATGCAACAAAATTAAGATAAGGAGAGGTTGCTACAGTAGTAACAACTTCCAAGACACAAATATAAAATAGAGGTACTGTAGCAAAATAAACACATGGGTTATCTCCCAAGAAGTTCTTTCTTTATAGCCATTAAGATGGGCTCAGCAGTTTTAATGATGCACTCGCAAGAAATAGTAGTTGAAGCAAAAGAGAGCATCAAGAAGTAAATTCAAAACACATTTAAGTCTAACATGCTTCCTATGCATAGGAATCTTGTAAATAAATAAGTTCATGAAGAGCTAAGTAACAAGCATAGGAAGATAAAACAAGTGTAGCTTCAAAAATTTCAGCACATAGAGAGGCATTTTAGTAACATGAAAATTTCTACAACCATATTTTCCTCTCTCATAATAACTTTCAGTAGCATCATGAGCAAACTCAACAATATAACTATCACATAAAGCATTCTTATCATGAGTCTCATGCATAAAATTATTACTCTCCACATAGGCATAATCAATTTTATTAGTTGTAGTGGGAGAAAATTCAATAAAGTAGCTATCATTATTATTCTCATCATCAAATATAGGAGGCATATTGTAATCATAATCAAATTTATCCTCCATAATAGGCGGCACCAAAAGACCACTATCATTTTAATCATCATAAATAGGAGGCAAAGTATCATCAAAGAAAATTTTCTCCTCAATGCTTGGGGGACTAAAAATATCATGCTCATCAAAACCAGCTTCCCCAAGCTTAGAATTTTCCATATCATTAGCAACAATGGTATTCAAAGTGTTCATACTAATATGTTCCATGGGTTTTTTAATTTTCGCATCAAACCATCCATGTCTTAAATCGGGAAATAGAATAAGAAGCTCATTATTGTCCATTATGCCAAACTAGTGTAAACAAGAAACAAAAAGATGCAATTGCAGGATCTAAAGGAAATAGCTTCGAGCACACACACGACGGCGCCGAGAAAAGTACTTTACCGGGACCGGAGTATGAGAGCCTTTTACCTTTCCTCCCGGCAACGGCGCCAGTAAAATAGCTTGATGTCTACGGGTGCTTCTATTCTTGTAGACAGTGTTGGGCCTCCAAGAGCGAGAGGTTTGTAGAACGAGCAGCAAGTTTCCCTTAAGTGGATCACCCAAGGTTTATCGAACTCGGGGAGGAAGAGGACAAAGATATCCCTCTCAAGCAACCACTGCAATTACGATACAAGAAGTCTCTTGTGTCCCCAACACACCTAATACACTTGTCGGATGTATAGGTGCACTAGTTCGGCGAAGAGATAGTGAAATACAAGTGGTATGAATGAATATGAGCAGATAGTACGGCGCCAGAAAAGTGCTTGCTGGCGTGAAGTTGATGGTAGTAATATTGCAGGAAGTAAACATGCAGTAGAACAGTAAACAAGCGGCGATAGAAGTATTTAGGAACAAGGCCTAGGGATCATACTTTCACTAGTGGACACTCTCAACATTGATCACATAACAGAATAAATAGATAGATGCTAGACTCTACACCCTCTTGTTGGATGATGAACACCACTAACTGTGTAGGATTACACGAACCCTCAATGCCGGAGTTAACAAGCTCCACAATATTCAATGTTCATATTTAAATAACCTTAGAGTGCATAACGGATCAACATAACCAAACCAAGTACTAACATAGCATGCACACTCGTCACCTTCACACTACGAAAGGAGGAATAGATCACATCAATACTATCATAGCAATAGTTAACTTCATAATCTACAAGAGATCACAATCATAGCCTACGCCAAGTACTACACGATGCACACACTCGTCACCATTACACCGTGCGGGAGGAATAAACTACTTTAATAACATCACTAGAGTAGCACACGGATAAATTGTGATACAAAACACATTGCAATCATAAAGAGATATAAATAAGCACTTCACTATGCCATTCATAACGGTGAATAAGTATTCGTGAAATATAGCCTAAGAGACCCACACGGTGCACACACTCGTCACCTTTACACACGTGGGACAAGGAGTCTCCCGGAGATCACATAAGTAAAACCCACTTGACTAGCATAATGACATCTAGATTACAAGCATCATCATATGAATCTCAATCATGTAAGGCAGCTCATGAGATTATTGTATTGAAGCACATAGGAGAGAGATTAACCACATAGCTACCGAGTACAGCCCCGAGCCTCGATGGAGAACTACTCCTCCTCATGGGAGACGAGCGAGCGTTGATGAAGATGGCGGTGGTGTCGATGGAGAAGCCTTCCGGGGGCACTTCCCCGTCCCGGCGGCGTGCCGGAACAGAGACTCCTGTCCCCCAGATCTTGGCTTCGCGATGGCGGCGGCTCTGGAAGGTTTTTCGTACCGTGGCTTTTCCGTCTCGAAGTTTTAGGTCAGGGACCTTTATATAGGCGAAGAGGCGGCGTCAGAAGGTCAACGAGGCGACGACACGCTAGGGGGGCGCGGGCCACCCCCAGGCCGCGCCGGCCTACCATCCGGCGGGCTCGTGGCCCCCTCCGGCGACTCTCGGGTGTTCGGATGCTTCCGGGGATTCTAAGATGCTCGGGCGTTGATTTCGTCCGATTCCGAGAATATTTCCTTACTAGGATTTCTGAAACCAAAAACGACAGAAAACGAGAACTGGCCCTTCGGCATCTCGTCAATAGGTTAGTTCCGGAAAACGCATAAATATGACATAAAGTATGCATAAAACATGTAGATATCATCAATAATGTGGCATGGAACATAAAAAATTATCGATACGTCGGAGACGTATCACCCGCCAACTCCAGTGAGGGTGACTGACGAGGGCCGCCCTCCATGCGACCGAAACTAGTGGCCGAATCGGCCGGTAAAGGCAGAGGTGGCGAGGCGGAGGGTCATGTCAGGGGGTGGGAGCTGGGGAAGAGGGCGTGGTGAATGTTTGGCTAGCTGGAGGTCCCAGGGCGGATAAGTAGCCGCGCGCCACGGACTCGCGGCCTGTCCACGCTGCCGCAAACGCGGTCCAAATTTGAGCCATGTTTGCTCTAGAACGGACACGTCCACGAGATACGGTCCGTATGCGATTGGTCGTTGGGCCTCGTTTTGGGCCACGACGAACCGCGACAGACAACTATCTTCCAGATGCGGTTGACCGTTGAAGATAGCCTAAGAGCACCAGTAGAGAAAAGAGATGACCACAAGGTTATCTGCATGCTACCAAACATTGAATGTTGCACCATCAAGACCATTTGGGCTTGGCTACACACAACCAATCACTGGGAGCTTTTTTTTTTGTCTTGGTGATGTAATCCAACCTACCAAATAAATCGCTCAAAGTGGCCCAAAACTCGTTCAGGAAAAGCTAACGCCCACGGAGCCTGGGGCCTGGGCTCAGGGAGACCAAAATCGGCCCACGGTGTCAAGCGCGCCCATAGTGTAAATCTGCGGTACCTTTCTCTCGAACCAAAAGTTTCTCAAATCCACTGCACAGAGAGACAGTCCCGAAGTCCCTCGCACCCGGAAAATTCCTCCCCTCCCCCACCCCCCCACCACCGAAGCTCGCCGGCCATCTCTGGGCAGCTGACCTCGGTTCTCTCGTGATCCTCCCCCTCCGGTTCCTCCTGCCGCTACTGGAGTCGCGTGGACCGGACGCGGTGCCTTTTGCTGGTAAGGGAAGCCCTAGCTTTGCTCGGCTCATTGTTCGTATTTCTCCTGTCTCTGCCCTTTCCGTGAAAAATCTAGAACTGCTCTTAGCTGCCCCCATCCCGTAGATAGGACGGACTATGAAGGCGCGGGTGAAGCCGACCATGTGTTTCGGTGCCGATTTTCCGGTAACTGAAGCTGCTACTTCTGAGATCCCGAATCAATACTGCTAGGAGCAGTTTATTTTCGCGTTGTTTGCCGGGCTCAACCAAGCCCCGTGCTCCTTGTTCAGTTCTACTTCCTGTAATGGTAGAGAGAACCTGACTTGTGCTTTGTGTGGTACAGTTTACATGTGATTTCCTCCCAATTAAATGAGCAGTTACCATTGTTACTAATCGGTGTTAGTATTTTTTTTATTAGTTAGACTGTCAAATGTGACCTGGGCAACCCCTTTCCTTCAAAGCACACGAGTTTTGCTTCAGTGATATTGTCTACTGCCGCCTGCTGTGCAGCTGCCAACGTGGCATGCGTTACCGCGGGCCAATCCTGCCCCACGCATCCTCCCCACTTACCGTGTTCTAGTTGTGCTGTTGGTTTAGTCACACAAAAGCTACCCGGGAATACCTGAATGCAATAAACTATATTTTATCTTGACACTTTTTTTCCATACTCACCTTTCCTAAGAACTGCTATTGGCACATGGTTTATACTGATTTCAACTGAATTACTTCTTTTTATAGTACGGAGTACCTCTAAAAGTTTTACAGACATTGAGGTGACCAAGTGCTAGCTGGATTAATTCGTCTTGGACTCTTTGGTTTTGCAGTGACTGGACTGTTGTTGTATTCTTGTCAGTCCATCTTGGGAGTCGAGGGTGTTGTATGTCATCACAAGAAAATCCGTGCTTATGCCCTCATCTTATTGGCAGAGTATGGTAATTGGTCAGCTTTGATAACATTGTGGTGAGTACATAGTCGGTTCGGTACATATACCATATGTCCATTACGCAGATCAAGGTACATTGACTTTACCGAAAAACTACCAAACTCTGTTAAACCCAATTTGAAAACATCATCTTCCTCGGTTATCTGAACCGAGATTAGGTGAGATATAAGGTGCACCCATCTGATAGATTTATTTGTACTCAAAGTCCTTCTAAAACCTATGTTCAGAGGAGTATGATTCATTACATTGTCCACCATAACATTTTTGTGATAAACTATGCTGTACAACGATGGATATTCCTCAGCTAGCTGCTTATCACCTAACCATGTGTCCTCCAAAACCGTGTAACCATGCCATTACCGACCACAAAGCAGGTTGATGACAAACAATATATATATTTGCAGTATGTATCTGGGGACAGCTTGGTGAACCAGCAATACTTTCTGGGCGGTGGGAGTGTATGTGGAGTGTGTAGATATTTCTAAAAAGAGTGTCTATATGGATATGTTTGTGCGCGTGAATTTTTAAGTCAATCATGCTTATAAAAGTTAAGAAAATACTAGTAGTTGTTTGGAAATTGTGCTAGTTACAAGAGGTTAATAAATTGTGGTAGTTGCAGGCTTACATCCACACATATGGCAGTTTGAATTATAGTGATCAATATGTTATTTATTACCGGAAAATCAAATCTGATCCCGGGTGCATATGCACCCGGTATTTATAAAACATATTTCCAAACCGTAAAAAATTTAGGAAAAAAATTTAGCATGTAGAGGGACATGTTCTATGTGTGCACGTAAATTTTCACCTAAAACCAACATTTTTTGTACCCTGTGTAAAAAAGGCAAATAATGCCTCAAAAAATAGACTATTTTAGCACCTAAGATTTGTCTTTTTTGCACAAGGCATGAAACATATCGGTTTTTGCTGAAACAACTTTGTAAGCATGTAACATGTCAAGGTATACACAAGAATTTTTATTTGTATTTTTCTAACATTTTTAAATATATTTAATATGCGTTTCAAATAAAGGGTGCATATGCACCCGGGTGTAGAAACACCCTGTCCCACATAAATCAGCAAAAACACACGTTCTCATAACTTTGAGGGTTTTTCAGACATTCACACCCACACAGCCTTCCAAAGAGTTAAACACAGAACAGCAGCTTTCCGTGCACAGCAGCACAGCCAGCCACAGGCAGCCCAAACAAATAGGCCCTTAGTCTTTTGGATATCCCGGGAACTGATAGGTCACGCATGACATTCTCTTAGAAGACGATAAATGTATTTTACTCATTACCGTGCTGTATTAATTGCGTCTTTTATTCAATTTTTCGTTTCCTTTCGCAGATCAATGGGCATCAATGCCCTTTCTCATTTAAGGCAGTCCATATTGGATGGCTCCAGAGGTAATGTTGAAATCTTATGCTCCTACTTTATTTATATATTTTTCATTTGAGTTTCATGTGTATCTTGTTGTTTTCCTTTAATCATGAATTTACACATAACATACGTGCAGGTTATAAAAAGTTCAAATGGTGGATGCAATCTTGCGGTTGACATTTGAAGTTTAGGATGCACTGTCCTGGGGATGGCTACCTCAAAATCCCCATGGAACAAATATGAAGGGGTCAGTATTCTTACCACAAAGATGCACTTTATATTTATTTTGCAACACCAGATGGCCCATGTGACACGCTTTAAAACTTCAAGAATACTATTCAAGTCGATTAAGACCAATAGTGCTATCTGGCTTGAGATTGACTTGCTGTTTTTATTTTGGATGTTGACTATCTTGGGTTTCTTGAATTTGACAATGTCCTGGAAGCAAAAAAGAAAAAAAAATCAGTTTACCTTGATAGAGTGAGCATGCTGCTTGGAGTGATCAGTGACATGCATATTATTTACCAAACTAACCTGTCGCATATAAACTATGAATTACTTGTACTGTGAATAGGTGTAGTATGCTAAGATATTCTCCTGCACATATTTATTGTCTGGTTTTTGCCCACCTTCTGCAGATTTTTTTTGTGAAATCATATATTTAAAAGGGAAATTTGATGGCTGCAGGCTGCAGACTGCCTCCTTACGGAATGTTACCGGTTATCAACAGAAATGGACCAGCTACCCACTTGTAAACATTGATACTGGGAGATAGACCAAGACTTCTATGCAACATAACTATTCCTGTGACCTGTGAGAATTTGACAAAAGATGCTTTAAAAAACTAGGCTATTACACTTTTTCCATGCCAGATGAATGGATACAACACCTTTATGTTCTTGAGCCGTTTTATAACTTTACTGTCTCAGCATGGAAACTCAAACTTATTTACTTGCATGTAATTTTATGATGTATTGAGACAAGTCTTGCTCTTTGGTCTGGTAATCAGAAGTGAAGTAATCATCAAATACTTACCCACTTTTCTCTCCTACAGATTGCTGCAATGTTCAAGATTGGAAATAGCAAGGAGCTTGCACCAATACCAGATCACCTCTCAGAGCAGGGTGAGGACTTCATCAGAAAGTGTCTGCAACGTGATCCGTGTCAATGCCCCTCGGCAATTGAGCGTTTGCAACACCCGTTCATACAAATTAGAGTCCCACTTGAGAAATCTGTTATTTCTATTCCTTGGAAATCTAGCTGTTATATCTTGTAGACCGAATTCCAAGGTACCGCCTGAATACTTCTGTTGTAACTGACATTCCGTGGATGATCGAGTGTCTTTTTTGTCATTCTCATGGTGTGCTCACTGTACTAAGCTTCCACTGATGTTTTAGGTGGTTGCGCATACAAGAAATATCTCGTCATTGGGATTGGAGGGTCAGACGATTTAACAGAGAAGGGGCGCAAAATTTTCTTCGAAACATAGGTACAGCATTTCCCTGCTTATTTACTTTAGAAACACACACCGTCAATGTGTCTCAACATATTGGAGCAAGTTAGTAACCGAGAAGTAAAGCATTAGCTATGCAAACTAAAGGTATCTTGGTTAGAACGTTTTGCACCACTGATCACGCGGTCCGCCAGACTCCCTACTGTTTTCTACTGCCATTGTCTTCAAATGGCTAGGTGGCAGCTAACAGCTAGTTGTGAACTATTCAGGCTAAACGGGCGCCTGGCAGGGTAACTGGGAGGTTTGCCGCTGCTTTGGCCATTCAGTAGCTGAAACTGTTATGGGAACTATATCTGTTGGCAAGGAGCCAAGGAGCTTGCAAAGTATTTTTGAATACTGTGCATCAAACTAATCGGACGAAACTCATTGGCCCTTTTCTGGCACCAGACTTCTTAGGCAGCAGGACTATATGAGCAGAATTCAGTAGCCCCCAGAGGTTAGCATTCAGACTATGGGCCTTGTTGAGAGCAGCCAGTAGATCACCATTCACCATCTCCCAGCAGGCCTTGAAGAAGCACATCGTGTAACCATCCGGACCTGGAGATTTCTCACCGGCATGCCCATAACAGCGTCTTTCAGTTTTGCTTCTGAGAAGGGTTCATCGAGTTGTCCAAGGTCTACCCTAGGCAAATTAATGAAGTCCCAATTCAAGGCTGCCGTTCTGCCAGTGTTGCTGCCCAGACCTGGCACAAAGTGATCCAGCAGAATTTTCTCTTTGGCCTGGTGAACCCGCACTAAACCATCAGGACCCCAAAGCTCTGAATTGTGGTTCTTCTGTCTTCGACCGTTGGCTCTAAGGTGAAAAAGCTTGGTGTCTGTGCTGCCTTCTTTAATCCAAGTCAGGCGAGAGTGCTGTCTCCACTTGCTCCTGTCCACTGCATTGAGGCCCATCAGTTTTGATTTCAGGGACATCCTAAGAGCCCGTTCTTCGGTTGTCAAGTTTCTGTCTTCTTACGCTAAGTGTAGATTGAAGATCACCATACTGGCAAAAGATCTGGGAGGCTTTGGCCATTCAGTAGTTGGAACTGTATCATAGCATGACCGTATGGGAAATATCATTGATTCATTTTGAAGCTAACAGCTGTCACAAGGATGGAATCTTTGCTGTCATCAGAAATAGACAAAGGTATGTGTACCTGATAAACTCACAGTTTTAGTTGATTATCTGTGTTCAATTACATGAAGTCAGGATCATTTGCAGCTTCAATGTTTTTTACACAATCCTGCTAAATTCACAACTGTTTTTATATCATGCTAGATGCCAAGTGAGCATGGCTCAGAATGATCTTCTGAGCTTGGTGGTGGACTTGCACAAATATAGAATTAGATTATATTATTATTGTGTGAAGGCATAAAACCCCAATTTCATACTATTTAACTTTTTTCTGAGGTGGCAGTTTTACTTATAGTGGCATTTTTACGACCCCTCATTGCTACTATTATGGGGCTTGTTGTAAATTGCTACTCCCTCTGTTGCATAATTCTTGTCGTGGTTTTAGTTGAAAACAAGAATTATGTAACGGAGGGATTACATAGTAAGAATTGAAATTCAGAACTTTCCACCTGTTAGTAGTGCATACAATAGAATCTATATATGGTGCAGCCGTCACTTTGTGAGCTTGAAATCCACATTTAAACCATTGCTTTCCCAACATGGCACTTACTATTTTTTTCTCTATACATTGCAGACCGTCCATCTCTGTCGGGCAGAACAAATTTGGCGTTGCATATTACAACTGGCGTGCTAACATGTCTCAAAATGATAGAAGTGTATACCAAGTTCCTGTACAGACTGATGGACCAAGAGTAGTAGTTCGACGCATGCATGCTCCACTTGCTCAGAAGAAACAGCCGAGCCATTCGGCAGCCCATCTCCTAACAGTACACATCTCATCCCAGGGTTGAAGCTACCAAAGTGCTCTGCAGCAGCAGCTCGGGCCGATGTGCCAACCCATTTACTGTACCAGAGACTCGTAAAATGAATATTGCCCCTGGTTAAACTAGCTCGGTCCGTATTGTGTAACTTCTGGGATGAGATCGTGAGTGCTGCTCATATTGAATCCCTATATGCTTATCCACGCTGCTATGGGCAATTGTGTTCCTGCAAATTGCTACATCCATGCATTATGCGCATGTTTTGGGGCAAGATGGTGGTGCCCAAGTGCCCCTGGTATGAAGCCATGTACTAGATGTCTGGCGAGTGGCGAGGGCCTCGGTGTAATGGTTAAGCTGTTTTGCAGTGTCGTGTGTGCTCGCTATAGCCAGGATTTGGTGAATGCCTAGTCAGCTCAATTTGGCGGCATGCATGCGTCTTCCATCCATTCAGTTGCCGACGCCCTGCTTTCCAAGGTACAGTAACAAACAAGTTCTTTGGGGATCTACGGTTGTTAGAGATCCCAGATCGCCCCGACAGCGTGAGCCCCTTTCGAGCTGGCGCGGTGGCCACCTGCTGTTTTCACCTATCTGGTCATTTCCCAGCATTCACCGGTTGCCACTTCCATCTTGCATCAACCCATCAACCCTTTGCGGCTACACGGAGCTTCCAGCTAGCCAGCCTAGTACTACACAGCAAACAAACAAGCCAGCACGGGGCGTGCCACGGTGTGTAGAGCCAGCAGTATCAAGGACCAGAGTGGGCGCCGTCGGACGGACCACGCCCACGCCGCTAGTTGCCAAGCACCGTTCCGCTCATCATTGTCCTCTCCCTACCACATCCCTAGCCTGTGACGAAGGAATGGCTGGCTATAGCTTCAGCCACACCCCTGACGGGTCTAGGCTGTCTGCATGCCTCGCAGACACACACACACAGTCTGAACAACGGCTACTTTCAGATCAAAACAAGTACTCCGCCAAGTTTCTACCACCACCAGCGTTCGAATGGAAACATCTCGTTGCAGATTGCAGTTAAGAGAGACAGCAGCTGAGAGCTAACAAGACAAGCACATGAATAAACAGCTTAAGTCGATTTGCACAACAACACTTGCAGCAGCATACACAACTGAGTACTGAGATTACAAGTCTGGGTGTTCATATGAAGAAGGAGCAGCAGTACACATCAAACTTGGAACAGAAACGGGAATTCCACAGGGTAATTAACATAGCAGGCATGGGAAACAGCCGCCCCATCGGAGATCGAGCAGCTTGCTCTTTCGATCTGCATCTTCGTCGCAGCTTAGGACTTGCTCTTGAATGGGATGGCCCTGATGACCACCTGGTGGTACACGGCAGCCAGGGCGGCGCCGATGAAGGGGCCGACCCAGAAGATCCACTGCAAAGGAGAAATTTGGAAGGATTTGGTTAGCACTTGCTAGCAGCGCGATGCGAAATTATTTGCTCTATGATGAGAAGGTTTAGCATGCAGCCTAATCTATGGTGGACACTGGTGTCACTATCCTACATTTATATTTTCTGAAGGCCAGTAGTTGCGTGCAGCACTGAGGCAGGCGTCTTTCGCCATTTCCCTTGAAGCGAGGGTAGACTTTCTATCTTATAAATAACTAACAAATGATAAGCATCACCTACAGCTTCAGCTGCTCAATTATTGCTGTTGCCTGGCTACTGTTATTACATGGACAGACTTCACAATTTTACGTCAGTTCGTCAGATTAAACCTCACTAACTATTTCACATGTACGTGTTGATTAGATGAGTTGCTGCCAGTATGTACTACTTACTACATGGCTGCGACTAGTACCAGTACTAAAGACAGTTAAATTTTGCAAGTTCAGAGGAACATGGGGGTAGGTTTCAGTTTCAGCTCACTCACGTGGTCTGACCAGGTGTGCTCCCTGTTGTAGATGATGGCAGCGCCGAGGCTCCTGGCCGGGTTGATGCCGGTGCCGGTGATGGGGATGGTGGCGAGGTGGACCAGGAACACTGCGAACCCAATAGGCAGTGGGGCAAGGATCTGTTGTTCCAAAGATTATCAGTATTAACCATAAATAAGGACGGTAAAAAAAAGCTTAAAACATGTTGAATCTTTTAACTGCTGTGAACAAGGAGGGGTACTCACCGGAACGTGGGAGTCCCTGGCGTTCCTCTTGGCGTCGGTGGCGGAGAAGACGGTGTAGACAAGGACGAAGGTGCCGACGATCTCAGCGCCGAGGCCGTCGCCCTTGGTGTAGCCGGCGTTCACGGCGTTGGCGCCTCCACCGCTGCTCATGTACAGGCCCTGCTGGAACCCCTTGACCACGCCGGCGCCGCAGATGGCGCCGAGGCACTGCATCACGATGTAGAACACCGCCCTGGTCAGCGACAGCTTCCTGGCCAGGAACAGCCCGAACGTCACCGCCGGGTTGATGTGCCCGCCTGCCAACAGGAAACAAAGCATCCATCCGTTAGCTTAGCACACAAAAGCCAACCAAGAAGAAAAACGAACAGAGGAGGAAGACAAGAAAGAACAGTACCGGAGATGCCGGCGGTGCAGTAGACGAGCGCGAAGATCATGCCGCCGAAAGACCAGGCGATGCCCTGGATGCCGACGGAGGCGCACTTGGACGGGGAGTTGTTGACGCCCATGACGGTGAGGATGGTCACGTAGAGGAAGAGGAAGGTGGCCATGAACTCGGCGATGCCGGCGCGGTAGAAGGACCAGGACTTGAGTTCGCCGGGCTCGAACAGCGGCGCCGGAGGGGGTTCCTTGTAGTCCTTGTCCTCGGAGCCCTGCGCCGCCGTGCCGATGGGCTGCCTCTCCGAGAACTTGTTCGCCCCCAGGCGGACATCCTCCTCCTTGCCCTCCATTGCTACACGAGCCGCAGGTGTGTGTGGCTACTGGCTAGCTCCTCGTGCGCCTGAGCTGAAACAGATGGCTTTTGTGTGCTTGTGTGGAGCTCGTGGTGGGAGTGAAGAGTCTTATAGGGGCAAGCGGTGGCGTGAGGATTGGAGGGGCGCAGGCGGTTCTGGAAGGGGTGGAGGACGACGGGTGAGGCGAGGTGACGACGACGGACGACAGCGAGGAGGAGCGGGTTGGTTTGCTGCTGAGTTGTCCTGCCGCGCGCGGCAGCGCTGGTGTTTATCCGCTTGTGTTTAACGTTTGGTTGGACCAAGCAGTAACACTACACTTACGTTGAGGAAATTTATTAGCGTAACCGCTGCATTAGCATGATCAATCAACAAGTTGCAATTAGTATACATTTATGAACTGTCTGAGAACACAACTGTGGCACCTGGTAAACAAAGTGCTTCTCTTGATCTGCTCGTTTTTATCACGGTTCAAGCTAAGGAATCCCTTTGTTTCCGATGATTGTTTGGGGTCGCTTAAGAATTTTCGTGCAAGGGGAGGACCGTCTATCACAGTGGATTGGATAAGTGATACAATTCCAGAAACTTTGTTATAACACTGTATTTTGTAGTGCACAAATCCACTTATAACAGTATCATTTCATAAATATCGCATACAATAAAAACATCGCGGGTTCATTACTACACACTTAATATTACAAGTCAGAGTACACAAATTTCATGATCCATTTTGGTTCAATAAAGATTTTCATCAGACTTGAACTCTAATTTAAGTAACATTAGAACTAATAGTATGACTAAACTAAGTAGCATGATAGCTCATAGCTCCAGCAGTCTATCCTATAGTGTTTGAAGCTCTTCACTACTCCTCTTCTTCTTCTAGGTCAATTTCTCCGTAGACTATGTCATAGTTCACCCCTTTGATGCCTCCGGAAATATCTGGTTCTTCATAGTATACCTTCTCTTTTCTGGATGGTTCTCCAGTAGCCCCCTCTTCAGTGTTTTCCAAGTCTAGCAAGGATTTAAGATGTGAGAAGAGTACAACGTACTCAACAAGTTTAACTTAAGTGTTTGATGTAACCATTGACGAGGAAGTCGTAGGCTAATGCAGTTTTCATAAACATTTATTCAAAGATTCATTTTATTCTGAAAAACTATATTTGTCAACAACAAAGGCTTTATTCCCAAACAAGTTGGAGTAGGCTAGAGGTGAAACACATAAGATCTCGTAACCAACTCATGGTTCTGGCACATGGATAGCAAGCTTCCATGCGGCTCTTTCCATGGCTAGTTCTTTGGTGATACTCCAGTCTTCAGATCTCTCTTTACGGACTCCTCCCATGTTAAGTTTGGTCTACCCCATACTCTCTTGACATTATCAGCACGCTTTAGCCGTTCACTATGCACTGGAGCTTCTGGAGGTCTGCGCTGAATATGGCCAAACCATCTTAGACGATGTTGGACAAGCTTCTCTGCAATCGGTGTTACCCCAACTCTATCTCGTATATCATCATTCCAGACTCGGTCCTTCCTCGTGTGGCCACACATCCATGTCAGCATGAGCATCTCCGCCACATCTAATTGTTAAACATGCCGCCTTTTAGTCGCCCAACACTTAGCGCCATACAACATTGCGGGTCGAACCGCCATCCTATAGAACTTGCCTTTTAGCTTTTGTGGCACTCTCTTATCACAAAGAATGCCAGAAGCTTGGCGCCACTTCATCCATCCGGTTTTGATCCGGTGGTTCGCATCTTCATCAATATGTCCATCCTTGTGCAGGATTGACCCCAAGTATCGATAGGTGTCCTTGTGAGGCACCACCTGCCCATCCAGGCTAACGTCCTCCTCCTCGTGCCTAGTAGTACTAAAACCGCACATCATGTACTCGGTTTTAGTTCTACTAAGTCTAAAACCTTTCGATTCCAAAGTTTGTCTCCATAGTTCTAACTTCCTATTGACCCTCGTTCGACTATCATCGATTAGGACCACATCATCCGCAAAGAGCATACACGATGGGATATCTCCTTGTATATCCCTTGTGACCCCATCCATCACCAAATCAAATGGATAAGGGCTCAAAGCTGACCCCTGGTGTAGTCCTATTTTAATCGGGAAGTCATCGGTATCGCCATCTCTTGTTCGAACACTTGTCACAACATTATTGTACATGTCCTTGATGAGGGTAATGTACTTTGCTGGGACTTTGTGCTTCTCCAAGGCCCACCACATGACGTGTCGCGGTATCTTATCGTAGGCCTTCTCCAAGTCAGTGGACACCATATGCAGGTCCTTGTTTTGCTCCTTGTATCTCTCCATGAGTTGTCGTGCCAACAAGATGGCTTCCATGGTCGACCTCCCAGGCATGAAACCAAACTGATTTTTCGTCACGCTTGTCATTCGTCTTAAGCGGTGCTCAATGCCTCTCTCCCATAGCTTCATTGTATGGCTCATAAGCTTAATTCCACGGTAGTTAGTGCAACTCTGAACATCCCCTTTGTTCTTGAAGATTGGTACTAATATATTGCGTCTCCATTCTTCTGGCATCTTGTTTGCCCGAAAAATGGAGTTGAAGAGCTTAGTTAGCCATAATATCGCTATGTCTCCGAGGCCTCTCCACACCTCAATGTGAATACAATCAGGGCCCATTGCCTTGCCTCCCTTCATCCTTCTCAACGCCTCCTTGACCTCGGACTCCTGGATTCACCGCACAAAACGCCTACTGGTATAATCAAAGGAGTTGTCCAGTTCAATGGTAGAGCTCTCAGTCTCTCCATTGAAGAGCCCGTCGAAGTACTCCCGCCATCTATGCTTAATCTCCTCTTCCTTCACCAGGAGTTGGTCTGCTCCGTCCTTGATGCATTTGACTTGGTAAACATCCATCGTCTTCCTCTCTCGGATCTTGGTCATCCTATAGATGTCCTTTTCGCGTTCCTTCGTGCCTAACCGCTGGTAGAGGTCCTCATACGCCTGACCCCTTGCTTCACTCACAGCTCGCTTTGCGGCCTTCTTCGACATCTTGTACCTCTCCATGTTGTCTACACTCCTATCCAGGTACAGGCGTCTGAAACAATCCTTCTTCTCCTTAATAGCCTTCTGGACATCAGTGTTCCACCACCAGTTATCCCAAACTTCGCTTCTACTTCCCCTGGACACTCCAAACTCCTCTGAGGCCACCTTACGAATACAGGTCGCCATCTTCATCCACATATTGTCCGCATCACCTCCTTCGTCCCAAGGGCCCTCCTTAATGACCCTCTCCTTGAACGTCTGAGCTACCTCCCCCTAGAGCTTCCACCACTTCGTTCTAGCGACTTTCGCACGCTTATCCCGTTGGACACGAAGTCGAAAGCGGAAGTCAGCCACCACAAGCTTATGCTGATGGACAAACACACTCTGCAGGTATCACCTTACAATCTAGGCACGCACTCCCGTCTTCTCTCCTTGAGAGGATGAAGTCAATCTGGCTACTATGGTGGCCACTACTAAAAGTCACTAGATGTGATTCTCTCTTTTTAAAGAGGGTGTTAGCTACGATCATGCCGTATGCTAAAGCAAAGCTTAGGACATCTTCCCCTTCTTGATTCCTGATGCCATAGCCAAAGCCCCCATGCACCCCTTCAAAACCTATGTTAGATGTACCCACGTGGCCATTAAGGTATCCTCCTATGAAGAGCTTTTCGCCACTGGGTACACCCCTAACCAAGTCCTCTAGGCCTTCCTGGAACTCCCTCTTGGTGTTCTCATTGTGGCCTATTTGCGGGGCATAAGAACTAAGTCCCCAACTACCAGCTTGACCAGGATAATCCGGTCCTCACATCTCTTGACGTCTACCACTCCAGATTTGAGGCTCTTGTTGATCAAGATGCCTACTCCATTTCTGTTTGTAGCCGTTCCCGTATACCACAGCTTGAAGTTGATATCCTGTACTTCCTTCGCCTTATGTCCCCTCCACTTGGTCTCCTGGACGCAAAGGATACCAACACCTATCCTCACCGCTGTATCAACTAGCTCCCGGAGCTTACCTGTCAGGGACCCTACGCTCCAGCTACCTAAGAGAAACCTCCTAGGCTCGGCTAGCTTCCTTACCCTTCGCACTCGTCGAGTCAAATGCGAAGATCCTTGCTCATTTTCCACTACACCTGGGCGCCGATGTAGCGCGCCACTAAGGATGCAATGATCCGATCCTTGCTCATTTGCCACCGTATCCAGATCAAGATACGGCGCGCCACCTAGGGGGTGACGACCCGGCCCTTGCCCATTTGACACCACACCCGGGTTCCGATATGGCGCGTCGCTAAGAGGGTTACGCCCCAACGAAAATATTTTGGGTTTCATCTCCATAAGAGTGACTGGGTTTTTACGTTGGCTCGCCAAGCCTATCACAACCCTCCTCCTTTAATTACCCGGGCTTGGGACCGGCTATGTTGGGACAACAAAGGCGGAGTTATTTGTCAATCTTCACAAGTTGTCTAAAATTTCATGGAGTTCCTTTCCTGATGCGTTCCCAATTCCTTTCCGAAATAGGGAGTGACATGATACAATTCTTTACTATCTGCGGATGTGTGTTGCTTTGCCCACAAGGGACCAATATCCTTTTACCAACCGGGTGTACTTTCTCATCCATACTTTTCATGTATGGGGCCCAGCTGCCGACCAAAGCCAATCACCCATCTTCTCCATAACCCCACACTCATGTCCTTTTGTAGTCCATCCTCGGTGGCTTCGCACTTTGTGAAATTTTTCCCTTGACATTGTCTACAATCCATCTTAGATATCCTAGTATATGATACCCCGTGAATAGGGATGTGAACATTTCTCTCTGTTCCAAACCAATGGCTTCTCTTAACCCTCATAGAAGACATCCGAAGTCGTACAGAAGGACAAAAGATACATACGACTTCTCTATCCCATACCAATTCTCATGGTTACCGCTTTATATACGGCGCAAGAACCACTTGATGACATTTGTTATTATTCCTATCTGATAAAGTAAAGTGTAATGAAACCTCCACCATAACCTGAAACCATGGTTCCATCACCCACCACATAGTCATATTTATAATATGGAAATTAATACTTTGCTTTTTGATGCAGAATGATAATAATAGTACTTTTCAAAGACTTTGATAGTAAATAATTAAGGACATGTTTTGTGACTGCGATATAATGTTCACAGTCTTGACTTGACCCTGGACCTCGTGTTCTAATAACACGAAATTTAAAGAAGGAACTTATGCTACTAAACATAATTATGCTACGCTTTACGGTTTAAATTGTTATTTCCCTCTTCTTTGTGTGTTTTATCGTCACTATGTATATTAATTCTATTTTAGGGCATTTCTTAATTCATTCAAAAGGTTTTGATTTTTTTTGAATGAATTTGTCATTTTTCATGATTTCACTATTTTAAAAGATTTTACTAGTCTTGTAAAATATTTTTCTCAATTTTGGATTTTGTCAAAATGACCATTTTCCCGAGGGCTTTTAAAATCCCTTGATTTTTCATAAATCATCAAAACATCATAAAATATAATAAAAATCATATTTGAATTCCTTGTGTGGTGGGAATTCTAAAAATTATTTTTATTTATTTTTCTGAGTTACTTTTATTTTTGACTTATTTTTGGTATTTCTTTTGAATCGACTATAAATAGTATTAGGCCTCATGAGTCAGCCCACTGGCTTGACCTGGTCGAACCCGACCAGTTCGGCCAGTCCACCAAACCCAACACCTTCACTTTGTCCTCACTCGTGCTCGTGCTCCTGCGACTCGCCTCCGCCGTTGCCGATCTATTCCGTCTTGTACTGGTGGTTCTGGTCGTCTCCATTGGTCACCTTCGACTCGCTCTGCTCCGCTGCGTCTTCTTGTTCAACTCGTTTCGCGTCTCGCGACCTCGCGTACTCGTCACAACCCTAATTAGGGTTTCGAGGTTGTGGTGCTTCCTCGGCTTCGTCTTCCTCCTGCCCTTACACCCAAGATAGGTGCGAAGGCAGCTAGATATTGAGGGGCAGCGTAGCTAAGCGAGTAGATTATGGAAGTATCGACGTCAGCCCCAAAACATCTATTATAAGGGTGTTGCTCGCCATCAACAAGGCTTCAACACGAGCAACACCAAGCAACGAACAAACAGATACTGCCTAGATCGCAAGATGCGATCTAGGCAGCATGACGCTTACCCAGAAGAAACCCTTCGAAACAAGGGGTGGCGATGCGTCTAGATTGGTTTGTTGTGAACGTGATCGTCCTCATTTTTCAATAACCCTAGGTACATTTTTATAGTCCGTAGACTTTCTATCTTGGGCATAAACCCAGCTGTGTACGACTAAACTCTATCTCTTAATTCTAAACATAACATACA
>NC_061514.1:90639990-90675385 GCF_022539505.1 Lolium rigidum | reverse complement strand
AGAATTCAATCATGTGAACTCTCCCTCTCTTCTCAAAACCCTAAACTAGTGAAGTGAGAAGCAAGTTTGTCGCACTCTCGAAACCCTAACCCTGTAAGGTGTCGAGAGAGAAACTTGTCCCCCTTTGATGCATTTTTGTTTAAAAGCGCGAAATTTCCTCAGAATTTACTATGCAATGCACATCCCTTTCTAAAATCTACCCCTCGATCGTCTCTAAACCTGGGATATTACACGACCCCTCCAAAGAAGGCCAAGATAAGTTCTAGTAACCCTACGCCGGCGACTTCGGAAGCTTCGGCTCCAGCTACAACCCCAGTAGCTCAAGTTTCGACAGCTTCTTCCCTCTCTAAAGGGAAAGAAATTCCTTCGACTGTTGCTATTACAGCTTCCCCTCCTCCTAGAAAATCTGTAAGCTCTTTCTGTTTTGATAATACATCTGCTTCTAACAGCCCCCAAATCTTTCTTGGCGAGAATTCTACAACGGTTAATAGTTACTTCTTTTTTGCTTCTTTACGGCCTTCGAACGATCATTTCTGCTTTGGAGGCCTTTGCCTCTCAATTTACCTTGCTCAAGGCTGAGAAGGTTCAGCTTCAACAAGAAGTTGAATCTACCTCCTCGAAGCTTGATAATGCAGTTAAGATGGCTGTCGAAGCTCGCCAAAATGACGATTCTCTGAAGGGAGAGCTTGAGCAACTGAGGAAGAAGCTGAAGGGCGAAGAAGCTTTGAAGGCCGCTGCCGAAGCGCGGAAGAGCAAAAAGGACGATCTTCTTCGCCAATCTACTTTGGCCCTGCTCAGTAAATCTCATCGGCTCAATTTTTAATTTCTTCTTTCTTGACTTAATCGCAACTAACAAATTTCCTCTCTTTGTTCTTCGCAGAAGCCGCTGATATTCCTATTGACGCTTTAGACAAGCTTCTAGATAATTCCCCTGTTGATGCTTTGTCATTAACTCTTGAATCTAGCAAGCTCATCCAAGCTCTTCTCCAGAAGAATAAGGGAGTCATGTCGAAGATGCGCTTGATGATTTTCCCCAAGGCTGACCTAAACAAAACTCTGGAACAGCTGACAGATGTTTTTGCTGTCGATACAAAGGAGGTTATCGAGGTATTCAAACACACTTCACGCACCTACGGTGCTCTTCTAGCTTTTCAACTTATGATGGATCATGGCTTCAAAGCCGATGTGGAAAAAATGTCTAAGGAGCTGCCGAAGGAGCAAGATGGGCAACTTATCGACTTGAGT
The DNA here is from genome assembly GCF_022539505.1 of Lolium rigidum. Taxonomy (NCBI): domain Eukaryota; kingdom Viridiplantae; phylum Streptophyta; class Magnoliopsida; order Poales; family Poaceae; genus Lolium; species Lolium rigidum. The sequence goes on along the minus strand of NC_061514.1, from coordinate 90,674,140 downwards.
ATTCATAAATCTTCAGCGCTCAAGTGTGCTCGTCAGCTTCTTGAGTTGGTTTCAGCAAACAAATCAGCCACAGGCCCAAGCTTATCGACTCAGACTCAGGCTCCTTGACTTATTTTCGTTAGATTGTAATTTTGTCCGTTTAAAACAATTTCATGTCATCACCTTGTTATTGTAATGAATCCTTTATTGGCAATGTTGCCAATACCTTCTTGCTGTAATATTTTCAATATTTCGATTGCACGCTCCCGATGGGAGTAATTCCAACTGATAGGTTCACATATTCCATCACATTTTTATGGTATATCTTTGCAGGTGGTTCCTGTGCCCTCCTTTACCGAAGGTCCTTCGGATGGTTGTTCTGAAAATGACCGGCTCCAACGCATGAAGTCTCGAATTGCCCAGATGGAAAAGGATATGTGCGGTATTCATGCTATGGCCGTCATTATAAAGAGAAGGGTGAACTAGCCACCGACGCAGAACGATATGCCCTTACTGAGTTGCAGAAAGCAACATAAAGTTTAAACTGTAAGTATCTTCTTACTCCTTAATTTCTTGAGCATGAGCGAGTATTTTCTTCTGATGCCACCTCTTTCATTATTTCTTGTAGTTATAGCCTTGAACTTGTCAGAGGAAAACCAGCGTGTGCATGAACGCGTGAATGCCTTGACTCATCTTTCATCTTTTGATGAAGTTTTTTGGAGAAACCAATCAAAGGTTGCCACTGTCGCAAAGTTTCAAGATCGGGTGCAACAGGTGCACCGATTTTTTAACAAGTGCTATACTGGGTTGAGGGTGATATGGAAGACAATGTTTCCTTTGAACGAAGTCCCTCCTACTTTAATAACTTTGATGTCAAAGTCCAGTAATACCAAGAAGATCCGAGGCTTGATTCGTGCACACCTTATTAGCTCCACTGCCTTTGCCCTTGTACTTCTGAGACATCCTCCTGCCAACTTGATGGCCATTGCCAACGCCGATGGTGATGTAGGACATCTCTTTCCCGAGGTAGAGATTCTTGCCACCATTGTAATTGAAAGACTCGAAGATAGTTCAAAGGCAGTCGAAGAAGCGGAGGTTCCAGAAGAAAAGACCTCAAAAACGTTTATGCTCCTATTGTAAAGTAAATACTTCAATACTTGCTGCAGCCGATTGTTCGGATGCGTTGATTTAAGCTAATTCATTGGAAGGTGTATATATGTACCTCCCTTTTGTAATCGTGTCAAATGCCGTTGGCAAGAGTTAGTATGAATAGAGTAAATCTTAATTACTCGTTTTACATCTGTATTATGATGTATATGTATGTTTGTCGGTAGCAAATTTCTTGAGTGATCAGCTCATGTTGCGAGTTTGCAAAACCCGTTGTAAGTGCAACTTTGCTTTCAATCGACGATGTATGTTTTGGCGCAAGCCCCCGAGCGAGTCGATGGAACTAAGCCTGTCGATGACTCCGTCGCTCTTGAGTACTTCTGTAGTTTAAAGTACCGGTCATGGGTCTTTTTGTAAGTGTATAGTTGTTTACCCTTGCTATCTGCAGCACTCGTGTAATCTCAAGGCTTTTGTAGCAGAGGATGAAAGTAATATTCCTGTTGATTTTGCCTCGTAGCACTCGTAATTTCAGAGGCTTTAGATGACAACCTCGAGTAAAATTTCAAGTAAACCAATGTTCGCTGTAATATACGAAGGAGGTTCTTGATAAACTTTGTTCGGGTGCCCCGAATTACTGCAATACTTCAGATAAACGAAACTTGAGTCTTTATTGATAAAGTAAGCTAAAAACGAAGTGCTTAAAAAGCCTTATTGAAATAGAGAAAAATGGATATGCATAAAGCTGCACATCTTCTTTAAACAAGAGGAGGGTTCTTCTTATCTTCGATCTTGTCTAGAGAGCCGGTGGCTTTGGTGGCGTCGATGATTCCATCAGAAGTGCTTGCAGCAAGCGCTGGAGTTTTAGTGTCTTCGACAGAGGCCTTGCTATCAACTGCCGAAGGCCCAACTACTGAGACTTTCAGGGCAGGGTCATCCGGTTTCTTTTTCAATTTCTTGATGCTCTCATCCTCTTTATCTTTAAGTGCCAATTGTTTAGGAGAGAAGTCTACAGCTTCTTGCTTTATTCCGAACTTGGCAGCAATCCTCTGAAACTCGCGGTCACAGTTATCTGAGCGTGAAAAACTTCCATAGACTGTGATGTTGGTTCCATTATTGCCTGGCATCTTGAGCTTGAGATACGCATAATGTGGCACAACCATGAACTTGGCATAAGCTGGTCTCCCGAGTATAGCGTGGTACTGCGATTCCCAATCCACTACCTCAAACTCTATCCTTTCCTTCCTGAAATTATCAGGTTTCCCAAAGACAATATTTAAGTAAATTCTGCCAAGAGAGTACGCTGGTAAAGTGGGGAGGATGCCATGAAAACATGTATCAGATTCTTCCAACATCCTCATTGTAATTCCCATATTCTTGACTGTGTTCGCGAATATCAGATTTAGTCCGCTTCCGCCATCCATGAAGACTTTGCTCATATTGTATCCTCCTATTTGTGCCTCAACTACCAAGGCAACATGCCCTGGCTTTGGGATTGTCATCGGGTGATCCGCTCTGCTGAACATGATAATCTGAGACGACCAATCGATATATTCTGGAATATTTGCCATAGTACTTTCTGCCAGGTTGATTTCTTGAGTCAGCTTCTTCATCTCCCTTCTCGAAACACCAGTTTTGTGGATCATGATCATCTGTCCCCGTGGTGGAGGGAATGACTCGTTGGAGTTACGAGGCTGCACTTGCTGAACTTGCTGCTGAGGTGGTGGTGGTGGTGGCGGAGGGTTCGGCTGCTGCTGCTGTTGAATAAACTTCTGCATCTCGATAAACTGTCGACAATCCCTGCAGGTGGCTCAACTTCTTCTTGTCATCTTTAGAATCAATATATGCGTGCAGGTAACAGGGAGCGCTTAACTGCTCAGCAAAAGGCAGTTCTGGGATCCTTGAGGGTCGTGGTTTGTAGTTGCCACGGTTCCCGCGATTGTTATCCTGTCGATCATCCCGCCTATCATCGTACCGATCATCTCGGCGATCAGAATATCCTGCGGCTACCATATTGGTATCATCGTATCTGCGCTCTATCCTTCTCTTACGGCGATCTCTTCGACTACCTGAGTCATGTCTTGGCTGGTCGTCGTCTTCGTCTTCACTGCGTGGTCGAGGCTTTCATACGTTATCCTCGCCATCAGCCCAACTATTGGCGATTTCCATTAACTTGGTTAAGGTCTTCGGCTTCTTTCGTCCAAGTTCCTCTATGTAAGATTCTCGCCGAATACCATCACTGAAAGCGTCGATTGCTCTATCGACAGAGACATCTTCAACAGCGTTCAAGAGTTTAGTGAACCTACCGATGTATGTGCGCATCGACTCTTTCGGTTTTTGCTGACAATGACGCAACTCCTCGATTCCAACATGCCTTTTATACGTTGCCTGGAAATTTTTGACGAAGGCGTTGACCAGATCTGATTTGATGGAACCCTTCGGCAGACTTCTCAACCAAGCTCTTACCGAATCCTTTAAGTAAAGTTGCAAACATTGCATTGATGCTATCTGGTTTCCTTTATGCAGGATCACGGTCTGTAGGTAATCATCTAACCAGGACCTCGGCTCTTGCTGTCCGTCGTATTTTGTAGCATCAGTGGGCGTAGGTTTGAATCTTTTAGGAGGCATTGTCTCCCTGATTTTGTAGCTTAAAAAATCGGCTCCTCTTAATTCGTCGTCGTATTCCTGACTCTCTTCAGACTCATCACTATCATATTCTTCCCTTGCCGCTCGCCGTCGTCGAGCTTTGTCGATCCTACTCTGGGTAATGTCATCTCGAGCATCTCTCGAACGATGCCTGGAGCCACTAGCTTGGTGTGTAGATTTCTCCTTCCGTGGAACAAGTTTGTCTCCGAGGATCGCAAGGCTTTCCAGAGCACCTCGATGAGCTTGTGCCATAGGACCTTCGGGTGCTGGTTGCTGATTGATCAAGTAAGCCGCGAGGTTAGCGGTTGCTCCTTCAACTGTCTTCGGTCTCAACATACCCGCAGTGTCCGTAGTCATAAACGATTTGGACAAGTTTGATGTTATTTCTCTCGCATCATCCTCTGAGAGTCTAGATAACCTCGAATGATGCCTCCCTACACCTTGACTGCTTCGAGACGCGCTTCCATACGAGGCCCTCCGACGCTCACTAGATTGATCTGCTACGAGTAGGCGGCAATTGAGATTGGCCTGCTCGTTTGATAACCGTACTCGATTCCTCTCCAAGATAGATCGATACGCATTAAGAGCTCCAACAGAAGTTCCGGCGGGAAGCGGCGTGTTGTTGGTTATAGCATCTCGAGCTGCTTCCCACTCTTCCTCCGCGATAGTGTAATCGCTATCGTCATTACTGGTGCTATTTTCGGAGTTGCGTCGCCTGCTGGCGCGTGGAGTGCGATCTCCTTCTTCTCCCCCTCCGTTCCCCGCGCTTCCTGCATTGAGTATATCATAGATCTGGTGGTGCGCCATCCTCCAGGTGGCTGTCCTAACAGTGTTGTCAATGCTTTCTTCTCCTGATGAATACCCAACACTGCAGACGAACAGAGTATCGCTTGATCCCAATCCATGCATGGTATCACAGTTTAAGCAGTAGTACGAGGTCATATCGGACGACTCAGAGTCATCGGATCCGACCGACATAGATGATATCGACCGAGTGGCGGATGGCGGGTAAGAGTTTGTCGATGCTGTCAAACCAGCCGACAGATCAATTGACGACAACGCAGTCGATCCTGCAGTTGGTGAAGATGACTTCCTTGCTGATTTGGAGACAAACAACTCAGGCAGCCGAAGGATCCCTTCCGTGTTGATGTTGTAGTGGACACTTCCGAACGTCATGCCTAAGCCTCCTTGCAGATCTGAAAAGTTCAGGCGAGACGATTCTTTATGCGGAGTAAACTCGAAGGACCCGAATTGAATCGAGTTTCCCAAGCTTGATGACGAAGAAGCCGGCGGAGACGTCGGCGGTGTTGATGAAGCTGCCGATGACATGATCGAACCTGCCGATGCTGGGTCTTGTGCGAACAGGGTTCCCACAGACGGCGCCAATTGTCGAGGGTACTCCCCGGCAATGCCCTCCGTTTGGGGCTTAGGGTAGATGGAATCATGTAGGCTGACACGAGACATCGGTTATCAAACAAGCGGGGAGAGCGATTTAACCAGGTTCGGGGCCCTCGATGAGGTAAAACCCTTACGTCATGCCTGTCTGATCTTGATTAATGAAAATATCAGGTTACAATGGGGTGCCGAAGGTTTCGGCTATGATCTCGTCGATAGGCTAAGTTCTGCGATGACCTAGCTCTAGACTTGCGGTGATTATTGCTACTATGATTGTGTCCCTCGACAGGCCCTCTCCTGGCCCTTATATTGGGAGCCAGGTCTCGAGAGGCCTGTTCGAGTACGACTAGGTTACAAAGAGTCCTACGTCTAATCTTTCTGTGTCTTCTTTATCTTATTGCCTTGCTTTCCAAGACTCCTTTCTTGGAATTAACGTATCGGCCCACCTTGGTCGATGGATATCCTTCATGGGCCCCTGGTTGGGTCGTAAGTGGTAGCACAAGACTAGTTACCCGAAGGGTAATGCCCACATCAGCAAGTTCATCATATTCAAATTTGTAAAGATTCAAATTTGTAATCATCTTTTTATTCAAACTGTGTGTAAAGACAATGTAATGTAATGGTTATCAATAAAATGGGTGTTTAGTTTCTTGTTCAAGTTCTTTACTTCAATATTTGAGTTATAGGATAATTTGAATTCAAATTTGAATATAAGATTCAAATTTCAGTTTTTTAATTCAAATAACCTTGGATGTTATTTTTTTCCATGTTTTCCCTTTTCAGCTAAATATCAACAAAGGTTATCTCGAATCAAACATTTGTCGAGATGATAACCCTAATTCATTAAGACCCATATTAGGTTCTTGATCACTTTGAGTTTTCAATGGAAGCGAAAAAAATTCCCCCACTTTTTAAGATGAATGCACAAATCCTAGATCTACCCCCGCGTGCCCTAGAAACATGGGGTGTTACAGAGTGTATATTAGAATGATGAATAGGAATTCAACACCACCTCATACAATTCACTATTTAGCATGTATATTGATGCGCCTTTATGGCTAATGTCACATGGACTGAATTCATTGTGCTTTTTTTTTAGAAGGGGCCGGTCCGAAGGACGGAGAGCTTTCATTAAAGTTTAGCGGTGGCCATACAAATAAAAAAAGGGACATGAAGAAAATGATTATTACACATAGGTCCCTGAATTTTGCACTAAGGTCCTCTGTTGGTTTCCTGGAAATGCAATCGAGGACAGCTCCGTCTGCACCGTGAAACACATCAACATAGTCACCCTCACCGTCAGCGGGGATGACACCAGTTGGGACGGTGAGGACGGAGCCAACTATACTGAAGCCAAATTGCCTACGGTTTTGCATCAAGGCTTGGAAGCTGAAAACGACCAGCAGGTGTCAGCCAGAGCTCACCGTCACCGATGCCCTAGGAGGGAGTGATCGCGCTCGACCATAAAGAACGACTATGAGCTCGTCGTCGTCCTAGAGGTACTCCCAAGAGAAGCAAGAACCGAGCAAGAACCGTTGTCGTCGTCAAATTCTAGAGCAGTAGGGACATCCTTGATTCCGCTCTTCAGACGCCGAGTCACATCTCTCTGCACCTCCCCTCCCCCACCACAGCTGGCCAAAGAACGATGAGACGCGCACTGGCACCGTCCCTTCTTCCCCCTCCACCACAGCCGACCAGAGAAAGAAGGGGCACACGCTGCAGTAACTTGGGCTTAGCACATGTCACGACTTTATTAACTGAGACTATGGCTCTCCCCGTCCTCTTCATCTCTGACCTCTGGAGATGAAGAAAAGGGACAAGGAACCCTATCTTTCCGCAAATCTGGTCGAGTAGATTGGAGAACCTGATCCAAACTATGGGCATAAAGCCCCACACCGGCACAAAGCCAAACCTACATCTACATTGTACACGTCGAGCCTCTCTTCCTTCCACAATCTAGGAAAGATAGAGAAGCCGGGAGAGGACTCTTAAAACGGCGGGAAAGATACAGAAAATGCAGGAGATAATGAGCCAACATTCACTATGCAATTGGAGTTGAGCTCGCAAGAAGATGGAGTTGATGAAGAACATTGAAAAAGATAAGAACAATATACAAGATAGGAAGATGTAGTTGGAGTTGCAAATTGCCGACATTGTTGATGAGTACAAGAACAGGACGAACAAAAAAAGGTTGAAGATGAGGAGAATAAAAAGACATGTCATCGAGAAAGAAGTTTGTTTTCAACTTGTTTTTGGTGCAATTGTGATGTTAGTCGCGATTGTAATCGATGATAGGTTTCTTTCGTGCTTTGAGGTAGTTGGGTTGTAATTATGTTTGAAGGTTGAAGCCAAATCAAATTCAAGGAACTATTTTACTCCTTATGCTGTAGTTGAGCATTGTGAACTCCCAATATATTTCTCTCTCCTCCTACTTTTTGGGAGTGAGGTTTACTCCTTCTAATGGAGATGCTGTAATTTGAGTATCATGTGCCTTATTTTTCAACATTTGTTGGAAGAGACAAGTGCAACACAAGAGCCGACAAATGACTCTCGAGGTCCAGGGAGATTGTCTTCTAAAACAAAATCTGAGAATGGCATTTGAAAGTTTTTAAAAATTCAAAAGAAAAAAACATGGATGTACATTATGATGAAATAAACTAGTGTGCAAAAAGCATATCTTAAATTCTTCGCATTTTAGGTGAGGAAAAACAACAAACACGTCGATCTGGGTACCATGGAGGTGAGGCTACATTTTTCGTGGTTTCCGGTGCAGCCCAGGCGCCCAGCATTCTCTCTTCACATATTTCGCGATTCTTTTCCGTCGCCGTCTGATCTTGACTGGCCCGTTCTCTTATTGACGATTCCTTTCTGTTACTATTTCATTTCTGTTTGATTTCAGCAACAGTGGTGATGTGATGTAGCTGCGCACGCCGCAGCACGGCATCACTCTCCATCCCGCTGGCCAACGGTCGGCCAAACTGGGCGTATCTTCTCGTATCTCCCACCGCGCCGGCAATCTCACCCGCGCCACAAGTTGCATAATAATTCACATATCACTCTCTCTCTCTCTCCCGCTCCTCCAAATTCCAGCTCCATCATGGCTCACGCACACGTAGCTGCCAACCTCGCCGCCGGCGATACGCTAATCTAATCACGAGGAAGGGTAATCGACAGCGCCGTTTGATTAAGCCCATGGTTTGGTCGTATCTGCTGAGCTAATGATTGGGATTAGCTCCAGAGGGGAACTGACGTGATTAAGCCGGGGAAACCTGTAAACAAAGATATCTGAAAGGATTGATGAGCATCCCTCAACCGCCGCCTGTTCGGGAACGAACCTCTGAGCTTGTTTTCGCTGGACTGTCAAGCTTGAACAGAATTTATCTGTTGGAGGGGGCAGCTCCAAGATGACGGGTTCAATAATACTATAGCTCGTGAAAGGAATGTTCTCAATATCCTAATCGAACTGAACACGGGCGTCATTCAAATGCGTAGCAGCCTAGGCGCCTAGCTAAACCTGAACCCCGGGATTTCGTTCTCCGGAAATCAACGGCTCACTAATACCTGAGCGCATCTACAGTACTATTTTTTTCTTAAGCGGTGAGCACAAGTTTACAAGGAGGATTCCAAAGGTAAGACAGATTAAGACCTCGGATAGAATTACATAGCAACAATCAAGGCCTTCATCTTCACTCCAGCTCGCCAACAACCTTGAAGTGTAGGTGCCAGCAACTCTAGCGAGGACGGAACCACTTGGAGAGTAGCCCGCGATGAACCCTACGCCGAGATTGAAGATCCTCCAATGAAAGAAGGAAAAGCTCAGGAACCGAGCGTGATTCCTCCGCTTGTGAACTCAACAACCCAAACTAGCTTTAGGAGCACATGAGAAGCTTTGTACCCTATCTTTCCGCAGAGCCACAGTGTCATCAAACAACATCAAAAGAGATCTATCCACCCCTTTCCTCCCGTCACCATGATGGAAAACAAAAGGAGACATAGTCTCCGCAAGAGAACATGCTCGCTCCACTGATCTTATTTGAGGACGCGCATACATATCCACCCTTCCCTCTCGTCATTCAGCACCGGAGACGAAGAAAATTGGGCTTCACACGACCCCAACTCCTGCTCGCCGGCAGCCAAGGCACATAGAACGGCGGCATGACACCATTCTTCACGTAGGAAAAAAAAAACCCTAAAACTACTATATACAATGGGGAGTCGTTTCCCTCTCCCGCCCCAGCTCCGCCCAACAAAGTCGGTCGGAGTGTAAAAGGAACGCATGTGTCAAATGCATGAAATGTCAGAAGGCAAAAAGTGGGCAAGGTCGACCGAGACAACATTATGTAGGACATCCACAACAGCGAATAACAGAAAAGGTGTAGGGGACACCATAGCCATGGAGACACAAAACAAAGAAAATGTGGAATCAACGGGTAGCAATGTGCAAGCCGTGACTGAATTGCGCGGGTTGAACAACGGGTAGGAACGACGCAAGTGGCGTCGCTGTGGTGGTGTTGCGACGGGAGGGATGAGGTTAATTTAGGGGTGAACCGGTTTGTATGCCACTCACGGGAGGGACCGGAGAGGAAGAAGGAGACGCGAGCATACACCAACGCTATCCGCGCGACAGCTCTCCCACCCTATATTTAAGCTAAAAAATACATTATTACGGACCAATCCACAACGCTCAATCCATTTGAATCGTGCGGCTGAAGATGCCTTGAGACAGAAATTCAGCGGTTCCCTGAAACCTGCACCCCCTCTCAGCCGTGACAAGTAAAAAGTGAGCGAGTTCGAGTTCGACCCAGACAGAACATGCACGCAGACACAGCGGCAGAACAGAAAGGTGTAGGGCACAGCACGGCCGCAACGGAAACGCGGAACAAAAATGTGGAATCAAGCCGGTACACGCATCAGACTCTCCTGGCTGTACGTATCGAGCCGGTAGCTGCGGCCTGATTTCGTGTCGCGCGTCGTCCTCATCCGCATGTGACGACAGCTCACCGCTGCGCCTGCCGCACACGACAGGAGGGACACGAGCCCCGGCCCCAGGTCCCAACCGCCGCCCAGATCGGCGCCGGACCAGCCGATCGAGCCAGGCCCAGGGACTTCAGGTAAATTGATCTCCGGATCGCGCTGGGTTTTTTCTTGAGCCACTTGTCCGCCTGCATGATTGGATCTGGATGGATACATACATGGAGTTACTACGAGTCCTCATTCTGCCTGATAAGGCGATTCGTCGTGTGATTGGCTGCTTGCACATTGCAACCACCGCGCAACCAGTGTATAAGAGCATCCCAGCCGTTGGAGGCCCTCACGGCACAATCCGGATGAAAATTAGTTCGAATTGAACCTATTTTTAACATGGGGAGCAACGAGTCTCCCCACCTAATCTTCACTGACACGCGGGCTAGAGCGGGGAATTTGCTTCATCCGGAGCCCTCGGCAGCACCTCGGGGAACTGAGGGTGGCCTGGGGAGTCCAGACAGATTTATGCCTAAATTCGGACGAAAACGAGAAGCTGGGAGCGTGACTGGGCCGTTTTCGTCCGTCCGGATGAAAAAAGGGGTCCTGGGAGCCTTATCGGGGACATGGCTGGAGATGCTCTAAGGCTCGACCAAACACACCGAGTGTTGCGGGCGACCCATTTTGAACGCAAATTGTAAGGCCATGTCCAACGGCTCTACCTATACAAAGCGAGGCTATTCGAAGTGGCGACGATAGATAGGGGCATGATCCAGCCGTACGACCCAAACGGATCGAGTGTTGCTTACGTATAAGCGGGACTCATTTCCGATGCAAACTTGGGCTGGAAATGTCGTCCTCATCCTATTCTTGTCCTCATTGGGGCTACCCGCTAGTGGCACATATGTCTATCCGCACCCGAATCAACACCCTCTCTCTCTCTGCTGCCAGACAAGCACAACTCCATCGCCTTGCAATAGCTGTTTGCTTCGCCCGTTGCATGCTGGAGGCTAAACCTGTTGCCGACGTTGTTGTACACACTTGCAAATGTAATTCTTGAGGTCAGCGCTCTTTGGTATTGTAGTCTTGTAGAAGGCAATGCTTCGGTGGTCAACTGTGAGATCGATTGTGATGCATACAATGAGCGGTACTATCTAGCTGATGGTATCTATCCTGACCAGTCTACAATTGTGAAGGCAATATGCAACCCTGAAGAAGAGAAATATCAGAGGTTTGCAAAAAAAAACATTGCAAAAAGGATGTGAAGTGGTAATTTGATGTGCTTCGATCTCAGTGGGCTATTGTTCGGCACCTTACTAGAACATGGATAACTGTTATCATGCAAAACAAGATTATTAAGGATGAGCGTGATAGTAGCCTCTTTAACCAAGGGTCACTAGTAGAAAAGAGGGCTTTGGTTTTTTGCTCTGAAGAGCATTAGCACCGGATTTGGCACGAACCGGTGCTAAAGGGGTCATTAGCACCGGTTCGTGCGGTCTGGACGTCCAGGGGACCAGTCGCGGCATTAGCACCGGTTCGTGCGGAACCTTTAGCACCGGTTCGTGCCACGAACGCGAACCCTTTAGCAACGGTTCGTGTTACGAACCGGTGCTAAAGGTTTTTCTGCTCCCCACGCACCTCCACCCCCCGTGGATCGCCTTTTTTGCTTTGTAAAATACAGAAGAAAATGATAGAAAATTCAAAAAATAATTTTTTTCCAAATTCTTGTATGTTATGCAACCTACTATTCGGTGAAATTAAGAAATTCGAATTTTCACTTTTTTCAAAAAAGGTTTGAAAAATGGTAAAACCGCATTAACTTTTGCATACGACGTCGGAAAAAACGTATAATATATCAAAATCATCGTGGGAAAAAGTTACATTCGATTTCACCTGGGTTTACCCGGTTAGCTAATTTTTAGATTCTCAAAATTCCAAATTAAAATATGAAAGCAGGAAGATTTTAGTTTTTTGCTAGAAATTTAGGATTTTTTTTTTAAAATTAAAATTAATAATTGCATCCTGCATAAAGATTACTATTACTTTTAGCAAATTATAAGATTTTCAAATTTTTAGGTTTTAGGTTTGGCAAAAGAAATTTTAAAAATTGAAAATTGAAAATAATTAAAAATACAAATTTTAAAGTTAATGTTTATTTATTTATTCAAGATTATTATTATATCATTACTTTTGTTTATTAAAAGAATTATTTGAAATTCGAACAATAAATAAATATGACATCGACCGACATGTTAATAGGATTGATATGATACTAGTATCACATACATGCGTGCGAAGCACTTGGATGTGGGACGGAAAGGAACTTGGAAGTTAAGCGTGCTAGTGTTAGAGTAGTGGGGGGATGGGTGACCGAGTGGGAAGTTTGAGCACGAGTAAGTAATTGGACTAGAGATAAGGGTAATTAGAGACTAAACTTGTGAAATAACTAAAATATTAGAAATTCTGAAAGAAAAAAACGAGGGAGTGGAAAATAATTAGAATTTTTTTTACGGTAGTGGGGTTCTACCGCGGCAGCGTTTTGGGGCGTTTTCCTGCCGCGGTAGATCCTTTAGCACCGGCGAACCGGTGCTAAAGGTCTTCTCGCTCGGGTGCCCGTCAGCCGCCACGTGGTGCCCCCTTTAGCACCGGTTCGCAACTGAACCGGTGCAAAAGGGGGGGCTTTTTGCACCGGATGCGTTGCACCGGTTGGGCATCCGGTGCATATGGCCCTTCCCAACCGGTGCAAAAACCCCATTTTCCACTAATGGTTGAAAACTTTAGGATGAACTGGTTGAGCCGAAGACTAAGGCAGCATCGTTTGAACAGTAACTCCATGTGAAAAATAAGATCTGTGATTAAAGACCATGTCTCGAAGCATGCAACCTACAGACGGCTTAGAGCATATCCATAAGAAGGAGATTAAAGACTCCCCCAACTCCAAAAAAAAACCCATCAAAGTTCCTATAAAAACTCTAAAAAATGACGCTCCAACAAAAGGAGAAAACGGCTCCCAATTCCAAAATATATTTCGAGAGGGAGAAAAAACGCTCTATTACCTCCCTTATATAGGGGCTAGGGGCTCGAAGGTAACTCCAAAAACCAAGATTTCACCAACAGGAGCACCAACTGTCGCCCCGAACTATCCGCCACTATCCCCCGCAGATCGTCGTCGTCGCCCACCATTCTCCCACCAACTCCGGCCATCGCCGGCTCCCCCTCTCCCGCCACCATTTCCCCATCCCCATCGCCACGTTTCCGTCACGAATTAGGCCCCCCCCCCCCCCCGCGCTTGAGCCGCTGCCATGCCATTGGAGGTGAGAGGTTCGATTGAAGCGCCCTGTCGCCGTTTTGCCTCCTTCCCCCGACGGTACCCTCTCGTCGCCTTCAGATCCGTCACCCACAGTCATGTCCGCCACGCAGGAAGCTCCCTCGTCGCCTTCAGATCTGTCACCCATGGTTGTTTCCACCACACATGAAGCTCCCTCGCCGCCCTCGGATCCACCGCGCCCGGTAGATGTCGCCTCGCCGCCACGACAAGGAGAGTGGCACCGGCTTCCTAGGCTATCGGCCACGTGACTCTAGCTAGTATGCGGCGTAGATCACGTCGGACTGCCACCGGATTTGGCTCGACACCTTCAACAAGATCGAAGAAACTTCTCGTGCCTACGAAGTCGCTGCTTGGGCATGGAGAGCCGGAGGGAGGCAGATTTCTTAGCTCCCAAGGTTCGGTTCATGACTCACGAAGAAGAGAAGGAGCACTGCTTTGCCATGCAGTAGCTTGCCACTCGCGAGGCCGGTGAGCTCGCCATGGCAAAGTTCGGAGAAACTCATCCGAATCATGTGCATGCGGAGTTATAGTTATTTGCTGCGAGGTACATGTCGAAGAAGAAGCAACTCAGGGAAGAGGAGAACTCCTCCACATTGAAGGTGGAGGATGAGGAAGACACTGACGATCCATTCTATGGAGGTGTTGATTTGGAGGCCCTAGCGCAGGAGGGAGTTTGCTTCTATGCTCGAATGTAGATGGTCGGAATGGTAGAATTTGTCTATGTTTAGGTTTATCAAACTATCTCGTATGATTTATGTTTAAATATATCGAAGGTGCATCGAACTATGTAGGATCTCTATGTTTTAATGTGTGAAATGATCTATGTTTGAATGTGTTAGCCGAAACTAGTATTTGTAATTTCATAGTATTCATAGGTTTTGTCATATATTCATAGGTTCAAGTCAATTGAAAGAATTAGGGAGTGCAGAACCTTCTCTCTTAGCTTCTAAAAACATTTTTAGGTGTGCTTTTCTCCTCCTGGTGAAGATACTCTTAGCAAGGAGCAGGATACCCGTGTGAAACAGCGTGCTAAAAGTAATAGCGGCGACATACTCCAAATGCTATGTACACTATATCGTGCTAATAGCATGTTATATTTTAAATAGCATTTTGAAGAAAAAAAAACACCATATAAAGTCTAAAAATAAAGGATTTCAGTCCAAAAGTGACAAATTTATACATACAAAATTAGTTCCTCCAATATTTTTAGAAGCCTAACATCAATACTCCGTATTTCACAAGGCAATGACATAGTATAAATTATTTATTTAGAATTAACGGTATTACCGATATTATCTTTCGTTCAGAAGAGGAATCAACCGATTGACATTCATCACCACAATAAATAAAAGGAAATTTCTTCTTTTCTTAACGAGCAAAACTCAAACCCTTGTATCAATAGACTGTAAAAAAATAGCGAGCTAATGTTATGATGTTTTCGCACGATATAGCATGCTACATCGCAAATGGGGGTCATAGCAAGCAAAATTACTAAACTTTAGCATGGACTGTCAAAATATGCTATTGCAAGCTATAAGCGAAGAAATAGCATGCAATACTAAATCATGATGTTGGTTAACGTTGTCTCTTTGCCTGAACCCAGTGTGAGCGATCCTCCATCGTTCCACGGATCAGGCATTGGTTACTAGTAGCTCCCAGCTAGCGTCGATGGCGACTGGCACGGCCCAGCAGCCTGCGCCAGCCATCTGCCTTAACTCCGGCGGAATCTGATCTGGAGGACCGTGACCACTGAAGATGACACGACGGCGACGGCGGCGCGTTAGGATGGGCTCCTCGCGTTTTTGATCTCGATTCTCGAACTTCTTTCTCCGCGGCAATTTTAAATTTGCTGCAACATGTGCCAAACGAGAGGTACGTGTGAGCATATGGATATGGATATATGCTCATACCTCATACGTACAGTTTGCTTGCAGGTTCGCGATGCGGTGGCGAGCGGCAGTCCATGCGTGAAACACACAGGTGTGAGGCTGACGATTGGTCAAGCGTTGTCCTTGTCGTTTGCAATTAGTCACTCGTCTCTCTAAACTGTCCGGAAGAGAGGAATAGTGTTCCTAGCAGTAGCCATTTCGTCCTGATGAGCAGTATTTTGATGTGGAACCAAATCGTACGGCGACGGCACATTGATCGTCTTGTCGAGTCGAGCATATACATGCCAGCGTTTCACTTTCGGCAAGAGTGTATGCCGTGCAAGTATGCGATGTAGCTGTGGAATCCTGGAAATCTGAAGCACAGGGTAGACTCGCATCCTTCATGTATGTCTTGTCATTAACGAAATGTGAAGTTTTTTTTTTTGAGGGATCAGTCATAAGGAGCATGTCACGTAGATGCCTAGAGAAGCGTGTTGAATTGTGGCCCACGAAAGATGATCAGCGAGAATGTAGCATTATGGACAAATTTTGCTGAAAAAACAATGAGGATGCTGGTCAAGATCGCAGGCGCTATTTATCGCTTAATGCGAGCGCTAATACTACTCGCCCTCGTGCTTTTCGTTACTGGGCCGGCCTTTTTTTGTTGTTCCGGTCGTTTGTTACTAGGTCGCTTCCAATCGACTCTGACTCTTGTTTGGCTGGCTTTTGTCGTAGCCGTGACTAGGAAATGAACCGTCGAGTTCAGGTCAAAAAAAAAAAAAAATGAACCGTCGAGTTTTGCACGCATGCAGCAAAGAATTGAACAATGATTATAAAATAAAATCAAAAGATACTAGCAAATCGTACTAATGTGGTTTTGTATCTAATATTTGCTTATGAAGATACATATCAAAATGCCTTTCTTTTTCTTTTTATTTTCTTATTTTTTTTGCTTTTCCATTTTTGCTTATTTTTATATTATATTTTTTCCCTTTTCGTATATTCATGGATATATAATTATAAACGTTTGAAAAAAAATATAGTCTGAAAATTTTATTTCTACGAAGCAGAATAAAAACGAAAAGAAAATAGAAATAAGTTTTTGGTGTGCATTTTGATTCAATTTGTGGGTAATACATAATATTTTTTACATAGTACAAATATTCTTGAGCTAACAAAAAAAAATTAACCGAGAAACAATTTCTCCGTGAACAATTTTTAACGATGAACCTTTTTAACACGGTAAAGAATTGTGAAGATTTGTTGTGAATCCGGTAAAAAAATTAAACTCTTGACCATTTTCGGACCGCGAACCTTTATTGCACCATCTGAAACCTTTTTCATAATAGTGTTTTCTCTTTCAAAAGTACATGAACATTTTTTTGGATACACGAACATTTTTTTAAATGATTTGGAAACTTTTATGAAACCATGATTTTTTAGAAACTTTATTAACTTGTGAACATTTTTAAACCCGTGAATATTTTTAAATTAGTGAACAGTTTATCAATATTAAATCAGCTCTCCAGCATCGACCAGGCTGATCGGATATTATTTTCTAACATACTTATTATGTATGAGAGGGACTAGATTTTTCTGAGGTCCTTCTCTTTGAACATTCCAATCCCCCAAAAACCTTTTTATCGCCTCCTACTGTGATCGCCCTGGCTCCTCGATACCCTTTAGAATACCACTATTAACTCGTGCTTTTTCAGTCCTCCGTTGGATATGCCCAAACCACCTTAGCTGGTGTTGACTACCTTCTCATCGATCGGTGCCACCACTTTCCTGTCACATATTACCTTGTTCTTAATTAATTCGGTTCTTTCTTGTATGGTTACACATCCACTATATCATGCGCATCTCTCCATCTATCAAATGTTGGATGTGATGCCTCTTAATGGGCCAACATTCTGCTTCATATAGCATGACATGTTCGATTGCCGTCCTATAGTGCTTACCTTTTAGATTTTTGCGCTTTCAAATAAAACTTATCACAGTGATTGAACTTTCACTTGAATTGATGGAATTGAAGTATATCATCAATTCAAACGTTGTAAACTTTAATATGACCTTTGCTAAAATCAGATTTTGGGTAGAGGTGATTTGATCTAGGGGTTAGATCAAATGGAACTGTAACTATTATAACAACACATTATGTATGGATTAAATACCAGATCTTCTCACTACTAGAAAAAAGCTTATAGCCGCAACTGCACTCATGGTGTAAAACTGATTGCCCGCCGCTGGTACGGTCACATTTTCCTGAAAAGGAGATGATAGGTTCTCAGTGTTAGGAGTAGGATCTCTAGTAAATAAATCTTAGAAATGCGCATACACATGGATTGGCTAGCCATGTTCAAGCGCCTGATCCACGAGGAAATTTCAGTGCTTGATGATCCACGAGATTACAAACGATTGGTGAAGGCGGAAGAATCAAATACCACGAGATGGAGGTACTGAACTACTGAACGACCAGCTCACGGCCTCACTGCCACCCGGCTGCGCTCACCGAGGTTGTTCTCACCGGCTCGCCGCTGCCCGCCGGAATGGTGGATCTCCATGAGAATGAAAATGGAAGAAGGGGCGGCTCCGCGGCTGAATGGTCATGGATATTGGATACACAACCGACGCACCATAATAAGGATTTTTCATGTAGTAGTGGGAATCGGTTATGGGGTGGGGACGTATGGGAGGTTAAGTTTTTATTTATTTTCTAGATTTAGCATTTTCACCTTTGGTAGCGGGTGAGTGGCTGTGAATTAAAATTACTTTTAATACTGTAAATTATAGCAGCCACAATCTGAACCCTCCACGGAAACCGCAAAGCTTGGAAACCCGATAGGCATGTCGGTGATGCATGTTACATTAGCGACAGTGCTCATGTACAAGTTTTCTGCAACAATGCTGTCACGAATCAAAATTTGTTATATGTGAGTGTTGTTGCTATTCTTTTTAGCTGTTGGCCAAAACTGCAGCTGGTGTAGTGTTTACACGTGTAACACTAGATATAAGGTAAATAGCCGTGGCGAAGTACGAGCATTCCACTAGTGGCGAATAAGTGTTTTATTGCAATATGGAGACAACATTTTGCAACAATCTCTCTCCCTAACACCGAATATTACCACTGATATTTACTTTTTTGCAATACCTACTCTCTATTTCAACGAAAACAACTAGTTCAAGCAACATGAAACAGGTGTCGCGATATCACTACCATATTACAACGTTGATGCAGCTTGTGGCAATACTTGGCTTCTATTGCAACAAAAAGGATAATTAGCGTGACAAAACTAAATTGTGGCAATACATAGATCCTATTACCGCGAGCAGGAATTTTATGGTAATATCGCATTTTGTAGCAACGGAATATAGTTGTACCAATACATTTTATTGCAATAGACCGGAATCCTTGTACTATGCTAGCCACCGATTGCATGCATGTGCTAGCTAGCACGGACTTACTCGCGGGGCTAGCAGGGTAGTACTCCTGATGCTAAGCAATGCATGCGGTGAGTCGTGTGGGGTGGCTGCGACGTATTAGAGTTGTATATCGATACGTATATAACACGAAACCGTCGGTCCAAACAGACACGATGTTCAACCCAATGATTTTAGAAAGTTAACATGACGTATGCGCGTGGGGCGACGTACGCGTGGGATGACATACCAAGGTCGGTCTTTACTTAGTGGTACCCGTATTTTGTGGTAATAAAAAGTGATAGGAGGAGCCAGTAGCCCACTAGAACGGCCCATGAAGCTGCAGGAAATGCCCCAGCCCAAGCTAATGTAACATGAGGGCCAACCGGCCCACAAGCACGCACCCATGATCCAGTTGATTCAGCCCATTTCTCGCTCTCCGAGGAGACTCGGCCAAAAAAAAAAAAAAACGAACGCCGCCGCTGCCTCGTGTTGCGCCTCGTCCCCACGCAGCTGTCACGATTCCACCTTCCAAACTCCGGAGACCGCGCCAGCCGGCGAGCCAATGCCAACGAGCCGCCGGCAAGTTCGCCGTTCTTGCTTTCCCCAGCCGCCACCAGCGACTCCTTCCACCGATCTCCCCCACCGAGCCAAGTAGTCAACCCACCTACCCCTCCTACCGCTCCGCAGCCCCCCGCCCCGCCGGGATATACAAATGGAGCTCCGCCTCCGCGCCGCCCCCGCGTCCTCCGCTTCCTCTTCCACTCGCGGCACGGTGGTATCCCCCACGCTGCGTCGGCGATCTTCCGCCCTCCCCGTAAGTAGCAACTTCACGCGAGTTCTCGTCTGACTCTGTAGCCACGACGGCCGGTCAAGCGAACTGATTGGTGCTGTCTGCAGATTCAGAAACAATCGGCAGACAGCTCCGCGTCCGTCTCCAGACGAGGCGCTGCCGCAAGGAGCCCGTGTTCAACCCTGATGGCGGCAGCATACAAGTATGACAACTTCAGTGACATTCTGTTTTCGTTCAAGGATACCACACTAGGCCCCGCCTGATGTTACTTGTAGAATGGTGAAACAGTGAACTGTATGCAAACATGGGGAAATGGAGCAATACTAAAATTAAATCTTTGATCATGTCTTACTTACTAGCTACCAAAGAGATAAATGAAACAAAGGATAGGTGTAGTACTATACCATCACTGTATCTCCATGCGTTTGCATTTAGTAGCTGCTAAACTTGGCTCCCCTGACCCTCTGGCTATCCCATTATGAGATTTTTCCTGTTTTGCTGAATTATTGTATGAGATGTGTGTTCCAGCACAGGAACCGCGGACCTAGTCGACTTCAACTGGGACACTCTTGGGTTTCAGCCGGTGCCGACGGACTTTATGTACATAATGAGTTGTTCGTCTGACGGGGTGTTCACCAACGGTGAATTGGTTCCGTATGGGCCAATCCAGCTGAGCCCAGCTGCCGGGGTGTTAAACTATGGCCAGGTCTGTTTAGCTCCCTGCTCCCTGCCTTGAAGGTTATGTATGTTGGTTTCTGAACAGTGTTTTATAAATTAGCATGTAGATTTTCAGTATGTAGGTTCCGTTTTGTTGGATATATGCTTAAACATGCCTGTAAAACTTGCAGGGATTGCTCGAAGGTCTTCGAGCACATAGAAAAGAGGATGGTTCGGTTATTCTTTTTCGCCCTGAGGAAAATGCGTTGCGGATGAGGATAGGTGCAGATCGGCTATGCATGCCTGCACCAAGTGTTGAGCAGTTCCTCTCAGGTGTCAAGCAAACTGTATTGGCAAACAAGCGTTGGGTAAGGGCATATATCTCTTCTTGAACAGTGACATGTGATGCATTCATGCATCTCTCCTTTGTCATGGCTTATGCGTTCCATTGCAGGTACCTCCAACTGGCAAAGGTTCTTTATACATCAGACCGCTGCTGATTGGAAGTGGGGCAATCCTAGGTGTCGCACCTGCCCTGCAGTACACATTTGTCGTGTATGTTTGCCCCGTCGGTCACTATTTTAAGGTCAGTTAATTTTGATTCTTCTCGCTTCTGTGTATCTATCCACTCTATATGGGTACACCTGCAAGATGTTAATGTCTTACTGTTCACTTTTAGGATGGCCTATCTCCCATTAGCTTATTGACCGAGGAACAATATCACCGCGCTGCACCTGGTGGAACTGGTGATATCAAGACCATTGGAAATTATGCTACGGTAACACACCATTCTGTTTAATAAATGTGATTTTATTCATCTGGTCCCAGACTACCTTATGTACATGCAAGTTCTTTGAATAAGAGTCCAGCTTCCAATATTTTTGCAATTGCCCAAAACTTTCATGCTATGTTGTGCTGCTAAAGTGCTAAATGGATCTCAACACTTATTTTGCATAGGAGTCTACGTAGTGGTCGCTTCCTCCACAACATTTGGTGTACTTAAATGCACATCTTTATCTCTGATTTGACAAGATTGGGAACAACACTGACATACACTTGTGTGGTTCCTGATGCTTTGCGCATCGGTTGGGTGCTTATATGCAGGTTGTTAGTGCTCAGAAAAGAGCCAAGGACAAAGGTCATTCAGATGTTCTTTACTTGGATCCGGTGCATAAAAAGTTTGTGGAAGAAGTTTCTTCCTGTAATATATTCATGGTGAAGGTATGTATGGTGGGCTTTGTTCCATTTGACTTCCTTTTTGCAAGTGCTTATAGGAAAATAGCAGTAAAGAAATTTGAGTATCGGTACCATTACCAATGTTTTGATGGTTTCCCTGACATGATATTGTGCGCATTTCCGGAGTTTACTGAAAGAACTGAGCAAGGCTCGGATGCAGAATATCATCGCCTGATTAGTACCTAGGATAGTTTATGGATAGTTTGACTCATCCAAATTGTACATGTCCTATTCTTTGGTATTATTTTCCTATTACTATATTTTTATTGGAATGTCAACGTTGCATTTTTGACAGGATAATGTTATTATTACCCCACTGTTGACGGGAACAATTCTGCCCGGGATCACAAGAAGAAGCATAATTGAAATTGCTGGAAACCTTGGGTTTCAGGTAACTTGAACAGTGATGTTCGTCTTCTGCTCACTATTTATAGAGGAACAATGCAAGACACTAACATGATCTTTTCCCTTTTGTTTTCAGGTTGAAGAACGCCTTATTGAGATAGATGAGTTGCTTGACGCCGATGAAGTCTTCTGCACGGGGACTGCCGTTGTACTATCACCTGTTGGCTCCATTGTGTACCATGGAAGAAGGTAAACACAGTGACCTTCAAGAAATGTTTTCTTGCTACTTGTGCTACTTGGGTGTTTCAGAAATAAACTGCCGAATCAGGACAGGACAGGCAGGGCTGAAAGCTTGTGAAAATAGACATTTCTTGCGTATTGCTTGTCGAACTATGAGTGAAATGCGTAGCAGGGGACCTTCAAGAAATGTTTTCTTGCTACTTGTGCTACTTGGGTGTTTCAGAAATAAACTGCCGAATCAGGACAGGACAGGCAGGGCTGAAAGCTTATGAAAATAGACATTTCTTGCGTATTGCTTGTCGAACTATGAGTGAAATGCGTAGCAGGGGCCATTACATGGTGCCTGTGGGTTTATGAAATCTACAAATACAGTAATGTTATTCAGACAAAATCTGCAATTGCCAGTCCTTGCAACATTGGAAAGAAATAATGGGCTCCTCCATGTTATCTAATAATTGCTCTCCCTTTACTGCAAACAATCAACTCTGATCGACCCCATTTCCATTTGCAGAGTCGAGTATGGGAACGGCAAGGTCGGAGCTGTGTCCCAGCAACTATATTCGGCGCTTACAGCTATTCAGAAGGGCCTCGCAGAGGACAGTATGGGATGGAGCGTGCAACTGAGTTAGCAGCTTTATCATCTCGCTGAACTCGGCGCCAGACAGTCCTCTGTATTTTATCCAGCAGCAAACTAATGCAAATCACCAAAACTTTCTCACCAGGAATTTTGCAGTGTGCAGAATAGAATAAAGTCTTGTGCAGAGATCAGGTACACAAACATTAGTAGAATAAAGGGTGGGTCTGAGTCTGAAGATAAAGAAACAGCTATCGTTTCTTCTAATTTCTTCCAATCGTGGGATTCACCGCAGTGCCTCAGTAAATACTGCCTCCGTTCTAACTGTCGCAGTTGTTTTTTTAAGTAAGCGAACCTACAGACCACGTGTGGCTAGATATAACTCCAAGTCAGACCAAAGCTACGTCACTTAATTTGAAAGAGATGGTGTATGTTTTACCTTGATTACAATGCCATGACACACATATTTCTTGCACCAGCCCTGCCCATTACTTGTCACATGTCCCCTCTATGTCTGATACGTATTCAGGTCAGGTTATTGGCTCATCTAGACTGGGGTGCGTTTTAGCATAGTGCCTAATTATATATCGTCAGGTGGCCAACAGTCCGAAGTCATGAAAGCATGAATGCCAATAATGCATCGCTGCATCTCATTTACACTACACCCGGGGTTCGTCTCGTCTGGTCTCCTCGCCACAATAGCACGCGCCATGCCGTCCGTCCACAGATCACTATTTCTGATCTGAAAACCCTTCCAACGATGCTGCCAAAACCCACACAATATCAATTTGGAGAAAATTAAGGTGTAGTTACATTACAACAAGTTTACAATAGAGCACACAAGAAACATACTATTGCAACAACAACTGCAACGAGTAAAGAAACAAATATATAATAAAAAAATCCAAAATACAAATAGAGGAATAAATCGTCCGAGCCTGCCATCCCTCCGCAGATCACTGTTTCTGATCTGAAAACCTTAAATTTGCTACAGCGGATGCAGCTAGACATGTGAGATATCGATCTTATTAACTCTTTCCAGAAAGGAGCTATGCTATGCCCTGCTCTCCCTGGTTTTTTATAAGTCATAACAACTTCTTTTTATATTCTTATTGCTGCAACTAGCTCTAGTTAAGTGATCTCAAAGCTGCTCGCAGGCATACATCAACCACACAAGACAAAGTATCAAAGTCTGGTGTTCTGACTTAAATCGTGGAAAATAGACCGGCAGTTGCATGCATGAGTGGGATGTGGATTCGGACTGCCTCGACGCTAACACCGTAACAACCGGCTCTTCTTCGTGCAACGCGCAGGCAGATGCATGGGGACAGAATCTGTATGTCTGGTGAGGCGTTGGCCTCGAAACTGGGTAGTAACAAAACCCCGGGTTGTTATGCGAGTGATTGATGGAATGATGTATCAAATCACCTTTTTCTTTTCTTGGCAAGGCCGATTGGGGCGACGTCGCCGAATCGATCGCCCACCAAGCGGCAGGCAGACCGCAGTCGGCGTCGCCGAGGCTGCGTGCTTTGTTTCATTTATGCGGTTCGTGTGGATCGAGCTGCAGCAGGGAACAACAAACGACTTGAGGTAGTCCTATTCTACTCGAAGCACACCAATGCGTGGAGTGCATGCGTGTGAGAAAATGGGATTCATTGTCGAGAATTAGTTGAGAGCTCGATCGACTCTGTAACCATTAAATTTGCATTGTCACGTACTACCTCCATGTCAAAGTTTAAAGCTTATACTTTTTTTTTGAAAAAATCAAACCAAGTAAAGTTTGACCAAACTTTTAGAATAATCTATTAAAAGATATAATATTTTGTAGATACCATATGAAATATATTTATTAGCTATTTAATAATATTAATTTTGTATTTTATATGTTAATGATGTTTGATAAAAGCTTAGTCAAACCTGATATAATTTAACTTTCTAAAAATAATATAACTTTGGGATGGAGGTAGTAGTTATATGTGTTGTGAGTGGGTTGCAACTAATTTTTATTTCAACTACATGTGGATTGGAGCCGAGAAAAATTGTTGGTGGCCGTTTGATTTGCCTCTTGATTTATACTAACTGGGAGTTTCAAGTAGATTGCAACTGGATTCTTGATCGACCAAGGACTATTCACTTTTTTTTCTAATTTGTGACTAATTTTCAGTTGCAGAGAATTAAAGTAATT
Organism: Lolium rigidum; assembly: GCF_022539505.1. Taxonomy (NCBI): domain Eukaryota; kingdom Viridiplantae; phylum Streptophyta; class Magnoliopsida; order Poales; family Poaceae; genus Lolium; species Lolium rigidum. The sequence goes on along the minus strand of NC_061514.1, from coordinate 90,649,408 downwards.
CCCAAGTGAGGTGATGTCATCGAATTTTAATTGCAACATATGTTGTGACTGTTTAGCACGAATCACGAGACAATTCAACAACATGGACTTTTTTTCCTCAGTTGTAACCACATTTACAACTGCAAAAATTTCGGTTGCAACTCATGCTAGCACAACTTACGATGCAATCTCATATTTTAGAAGTCAACGAACAACTAAGCTAACTCTGAGTCGAGTTGGAATTAGCAAACCCTTTTTTTTTAATCATTCAGGTACGCACCTGATGCATCCCCTGAACCGAATTACATCACGGACTGAGCAATCACACCCGTAGCATCATCATCATCAACTGCCTCCTCCGTCGGCCGCTCGGGCGACGGGAGGGGGTGGGGACCCGGAGTAACGGCTCCGGCCTGTAGTGGGTTGGTGATGGCGTGTATTTCACACGTTCGTTGGGCAACCCCAAGAGGAAGGTATGATGCGCACAGCAGCAAGTTTTCCCTCAGAAAGAAACCAAGGTTTATCGAACCAGGAGGAGCCAAGAAGCACGTTGAAGGTTGATGGTGGCGGGATGTAGTGCGGCGCAACACCAGAGATTCCGGTGCCAACGTGGAACCTGCACAACACAACCAAAGTACTTTGCCCCAACGAAACAGTGAGGTTGTCAATCTCACCGGCTTGCTGTAACAAAGGATTAACCGTATTGTGTGGAAGATGATTGTTTGCGAGAGAAAACAGTAAAAACAAGTATTGCGATAGATTGTATTTCAGTAAAGAGAATTGGACCGGGGTCCACAGTTCACTAGAGGTGTCTCTCCCATAAGACGAACAGCATGTTGGGTGAACAAATTACGGTTGGGCAATTGACAAATAAAGAGAGCATGACCATGCACATACATATCATGATGAGTATAGTGAGATTTAATTGGGCATTACGACAAAGTACATAGACCGCCATCCAACTGCATCTATGCCTAAAAAGTCCACCTTCGAGTTATCATCCGAACCCCTCCGAGTATTAAGTTGCAAAGCAACGGACAATTGCATTAAGTATGGTGCGTAATGTAATCAACAACTACATCCTTAGACATAGCATCAATGTTTTATCCCTAGTGGCAACGAGCACAACACAACCTTAGAACTTTACATCACTCGTCCTGGTGTCAATGCGAGCATGAACCCACTATCGAGCATAAGTACTCCCTCTTGGAGTTAAAAGTAAAAACTTGGCCAGAGCCTCTACTAGAAACGGAGAGCATGCAAGATCATAAACAACACATAAGCATAACTTTGATAATCAACATAACAAGTATTCTCTATTCATCGGATCCCAACAAACGCAACATATAGAATTACGGATAGATGATCTTGATCATGATAGGCAGCTCACAAGATCCGACAATGATAGCACAATGGGGAGAAGACAACCATCTAGCTACCGCTATGGACCCATAGTCCAGGGGTAGACTACTCACTCATCACTCCGGAGGCGACCATGGCGGTGTAGAGTCCTCCGGGAGATGATTCCCCTCTCCGGCGAGGGTGCCGGAGGCGATCTCCCGGGATCCCCGAGATGGGATCGGCGGCGACGGCGTCTCGGTAAGGTTTTCCGTATCGTGGCTCTCGGTGCTGGAAGTTTCGTCACGGAGGCTTTAAGTAGGCGGAAGGGCAAGTCGAGAGGCGGCACGGGGGCCCACACCATAGGCCGGCGCGGCCAGGGGTGGGGCCGCGCCGCCCTAGGGTTTGGCCACCCCGTGGCCCCTCTTCGTCTCGTCTTCGGTCTTCTGGAAGCTTCGTAAGAAAATAGGCCTCTGGGCTTTTATTTCGTCCAATTCCGAGAATATTTCTTTACTAGGATTTCTGAAACCAAAAACAGCGAAACGACGAAGCGGCACTTCGGCATCTTGTTAATAGGTTAGTTCCGAGAAAATGCACGAATATGACATAAAGTGTGCATAAAACATGTAGATAACATCAATAATGTGGCATGGAACACAAGAAATTATCGATACGTTGGAGACGTATCGGCATCCCCAAGCTTAGTTACGCTCGTCCCGAGCGAGTAAAACGATAACAAAGATAATTTCGGAGTGACATGCCATCATAAACTTGATCATACTATTTGTAAAGCATATGTAGAGAATGCAGCGATCAAAACAATGTGTATGACATGAGTAAACAAGTGAATCATGAAGCAAAGACTTTTCATGAATAGCACTTCAAGACAAGCATCAATAAGTCTTGCATAAGAGTTAACTCATAAAGCAATAATTCAAAGTAAAGGTATTGAAGCAACACAAAAGAAGATTAAGTTTCAGCGGTTGCTTTCAACTTGTACATGTATATCTCATGGATATTGTCAACATAGAGTAATATAATAAGTGCAATAAGCAAGTATGTAGGAATCAATGCACAGTTCACACAAGTGTTTGCTTCTTGAGGTGGAGAGAAATAGGTGAACTGACTCAACATTGAAAGTAAAAGAATGGTCCTTCAAAGAGGAAAGCATCGATTGCTATATTTGTGCTAGAGCTTTGATTTTAAAAACATGAAACAATTTTGTCAACGGTAGTAATAAAGCATATGCATCATGTAAATTATATCTTATAAGTTGCAAGCCTCATGCATAGTGTACTAATAGTGCTCGCACCTTGTCCTAATTAGCTTGGACTACCTGGATTATCACCGCAATACATATGCTTTAACCAAGTTTCACAAGGGGGTACCTCTATGCCGCCTGTACAAAGGTCTAAGGAGAAAGCTCGCATTTGGATTTCTCGCTTTTGATTATTCTCAACTTAGACATCCATACCGGGACAACATAGACAACAGATAATGGACTCCTCTTTTAATGCTTTAAGCATTTGACAACAATTAATTCTTTTCTCATTAGAGATTTGAGGATATTTGTCCAAAACTGAAACTTCCACCATGAATCATGGCTTTAGTTAGCGGCCCAATGTTCTTCTCTCACAATATGCATGCTCAAACCATTCAACTCGGTGTAGATCGCCCTTACTTCGGACAAGACGAACATGCATAGCGACTCACATGAAATTCAACAATGAGTTGATGGCGTTCCCCGGTAAACATGGTTATCGCACAACAAGCAACTTAATAAGAGATAAAGTGCATAATTACATATTCAATACCACAATAGTTTTTAAGCTATTTGTCCCATGAGCTATATATTGCAAAGGTGAATGATGGAATTTTAAAGGTAGCACTCAAGCAATTTACTTTGGAATGGCGGAAAAATACCATGTAGTATAGATAGGTATGGTGGACACAAATGGCATAGTGGTTGGCTCAAGTATTTTGGATGCATGAGAAGTATTCCCTCTCGATACAAGGTTTAGGCTAGCAAGGCTATTTGAAACAAACACAAGGATGAACGGTACAGCAAAACTCACATAAAAGACATATTGAAAGCATTATAAGACTCTACACCGTCTTCCTTGTTGTTCAAACTCAAAACTAGAAATTATCTAGACCTTAGAGAAACCAAATATGCAAACCAAATTTTAGCATGCTCTATGTATTTCTTCATTAATGGGTGCAAAGCATATGATGCAAGAGCTTAAACATGAGCACAACAATTGCCAAGTATCACATTACCCAAGACATTTATAGCAATTACTACATGTATCATTTTCCAATTCCAACCATATAACAATTTAACGAAGGAGAAACTTCGCCATGAATACTATGAGTAGAAACCAAGGACATATTTGTCCATATGCTACAGCGGAGCGTGTATCTCTCCCATAAAGTGAATGCTAGGATCCATTTTATTCAAACAAAACAAAAATAAAAACAAACCGACGCTCCAAGAAAAAGCACATAAGATGTGGCCGAATAAAAATGTAGTTTCAGGGGAGGAACCTGATAATTTGTTGATGAAGAAGGGGATGCCTTGGGCATCCCCAAGCTTAGACGCTTGAGTCTTCTTAGAATATGCAGGGGTGAACCACCGGGTGCATCCCCAAGCTTAGAGCTTTCACTCTCCTTGATCATGTTGCATCATACTCCTCTCTTGATCCTTGAAAACTTCCTCCACACCAAACTCGAAACAACTCATTAGAGGGTTAGTGCACAATATAAATTGACATATTCAGAGGTGACACAATCATTCTTAACACTTCTGGACATTGCATAATGCTACTGGACATTAGTGGATCAAAGAAATTCATCCAACATAGCGAAAGAGGCAATGCGAAATAAAAGGCAGAATCTGTCAAAACAGAACAGTTCGTATTGACGAATTTTAAAATGGCACCAGACTTGCTCAAATGAAAATGCTCAAATTGAATGAAAGTTGCGTACATATCTGAGGATCATGCACGTAAATTGGCATAATTTTCTGAGCTTCCTGCAGGGCAATGGGCTCAGATTCGTGACAGCAAAGAAATCTGGAACTGCGCAGTAATCCAAATCTAGTACTTACTTTTCTATCAACGGCTTAACTTGGCACAACAAAACTCAAAACTAAGATAAGGAGAGGTTGCTACAGTAGTAAACAACTTCCAAGACACAAAATAAAAACAAAGTACTGTAGGTAAAAACATGGGTTGTCTCCCATAAGCGCTTTTCTTTAACGCCTTTCAGCTAGGCGCGAAAGTGTGTATCAAGTAACATCGAGAGATGAAGCATCAACATCATAATTTGTTCTAATGATAGAATCATAAGGTACCTTCATTCTCTTTCTAGGGAAGTGTTCCATACCTTTCTTGAGAGGAAATTGATATTTTATATTTCCTTCCCTCATATCAATAATAGCACCAACGGTTCGAAGAAAAGGTCTTCCCAATATAATTGGACAAGATGCATTGCATTCAATATCCAAGACAACAAAATCAACGGGAACAAGATTATTGTTAACGGTAATGTGAACATTATCAACTTTACCCAAAGGTTTCTTTGTAGAATGATCAGCAAGATTAACATCCAAATAACAATTTTTCAGCGGTGGCAAGTCAAGCATATTATAAATTTTCTTCGGCATAACGAAATACTTGCACCAAGATCACATAAAGCATTACAATCAAAGTCTTTAACCTTCATCTTAATGATGGGCTCCCAACCATCTTCTAGCTTTTTAGGAATAGAGGCTTCACGCTCTAGTTTCTCTTCTCTAGCTTTTATGAGAGCATTTGTAATATGATGCGTGAAAGCCAAATTTATAGCACTAGCATTAGAACTTTTAGAAAGTTTTTGCAAGAACTTTATAACTTCAGAGATGTGGCAATCATCAAAATTCAAACCATTATAATCTAAAGCAATGGGATCATCATCCCCAATGTTGGAAAAAAATTCAGCAGCTTTATCACAGAGCGGTTTCAGCGGTTTTAGCAGTTTCAGGGCAGTTTTTCGCGCTTTGCATTAGAAGTGGAAACATTGCTAACACCAATTCTTTTATTAGTATGAGTAGGAGGTGCAGCAACATGTGTAGCATTAGCATTACTAGTGGTGGTAATAGTCCAAACTTTAGCTATATTCTTCTCTTTAGCTAGTTTTTCATTTTCTTCTCTATCCCACCTAGCACGCGAGTTCAGCCATTAATCTTATATTCTCATTAATTCTAACTTGGATGGCATTTGCTGTAGTAACAATTTTATTATGATAATTCTCATTAGGCATAACTTTCGATTTCAAAAGATCAACATCAGAGGCAAGACTATCGACTTTAGAAGCAAGTATATCAATTTTACCAAGCTTTTCTTCAACAGATTTGTTAAAAGCAGTTTGTGTACTAATAAATTCTTTAAGCATGGCTTCAAGTCCAGGGGGTGAATTCCTATTATTGTTGTAAGAATTTCCATAAGAATTACCATAGCCGTTGCCATTATTATAAGGATATGGCATATAGTTATTACTAGAATTGTTCCGGTAAGCATTGTTGTTGAAGTTATTATTTCTAATGAAGTTTACATCAACATGTTCTTCTTGTACAACCAATGAAGCTAATGGAACATTATTAGGATCAATATTAGTCCTATCATTCACAAGCATAGACATAATAGCATCAACCTTATCATTCAAGGAAGAGGATTCCTCAACGGAATTTACCTTCTTACCTTGTGGAGCTCTTTCCGTGTGCCATTCAGAGTAGTTGATCATCATATTATCAAGAAACTTTGTTGCTTCACCAAGAGTGATGGACATAAAGGTACCTCCAGCAGCTGAATCCAATAAATTCCGCGAAGAAAAATTTAGTCCTGTATAGAAGGTTTGGATGATCATCCAAGTAGTCAGTCCATGGGTTGGGCAATTTTTAACCAGAGATTTCATTCTTTTCCAAGCTTGAGCAACATGTTCAGTATCTAATTGTTTAAAATTCATTATGCTACTCCTCAAACATATAATTTTAGCAGGGGGATAATATCTACCAATAAAAGCATCCTTGCATTTAGTCCATGAATCAATACTATTCTTAGGCAGAGATAGCAACCAATCTTTAGCTCTTCCTCTTAATGAGAAAGGAAACAATTTTAATTTTATAATGTCACCATCTACATCTTTATACTTTTGCATTTCACACAATTCAACAAAATTATTAAGATGGGCAGCGAGCATCATCAGAACTAATTCCGGAAAATTGATCTTTCATAACAAGATTCGAGTAAAGCGAGGTTTAATTTCAAAGAATTCTGCTGTAGTAGCAGGTGGAGCAATAGGTGTGCATAAGAAATCATTATTATTTGTGGTTGTGAAGTCACACAACTTAGTATTTTCAGGGGTAGCCATTTTAGCAACAGTAAATAAAGCAAACTAGATAAAGTAAATGCAAGTAAACTAATTTTTTTGTGTTTTCAATATAGCAAACAAGATAGCAAATAAAGTAAAACTAGCAACTAATTTTTTTGTATTTTGATTTAGTGCAGCAAACAAAGTAGTAAATAAAATAAAGCAAGACAAAAACAAAGTAAAGAGATTGAGAAGTGGAGACTCCCTTGCAGGCGTGTCTTGATCTCACCGGCAACGGCGCCGGAAAAAGAGCTTGATGGCGTGTATTTCACACGTTCGTTGGGCAACCCCAAGAGGAAGGTATGATGCGCACAGCGAGCAAGTTTTCCCTCGAGAAAGAAACCAAGATTTATCGAACCAGGAGGAGCCAAGAAGCACGTTGAAGGTTGATGGCGGCGGGATGTAGTGCGGCGCAACACCGCGAGATTCGGCGCCAACGTGGAACCTCGCACAACACAACCAAAGTACTTTGCCCCAACGAAACGAGTGAGGTTGTCAATCTCACCTGGCTTGTTGTAACAAAGGATTAACCGTATTGTGTGGAAGATGATTGTTTGCAGAGAAAACAGTAAAAACAAGTATTGCGATAGATTGTATTTCGAGTAAAGAGAATTGGACCGGGGTCCACGATTCACTAGAGGTGTCTCTCCCATAAGACGAACAGCATGTTGGGTGAACAAATTACAGTTGGGCAATTGACAAATAAAGAGAGCATGACCATGCACATACATATCATGATGAGTATAGTGAGATTTAATTGGGCATTACGACAAAGTACATAGACCGCCATCCAACTGCATCTATGCCTAAAAAGTCCACCTTCAGGTTATCATCCGAACCCCTTCCAGTATTAAGTTGCAAATCAACAGACAATTGCATTAAGTATGGTGCGTAATGTAATCAACAACTACATCCTTAGACATAGCATCAATGTTTTATCCCTAGTGGCAACAGCACAACACAACCTTAGAACTTTCTCATCATCTGTCCCGGTGTCAATGCGAGCATGAACCCACTATCGAGCATAAGTACTCCCTCTTGGAGTTAAAAGTAAAAACTTGGCCAGAGCCTCTACTAGAAACGGAGAGCATGCAAGATCATAAACAAAACATAAGCATAACTTTGATAATCAACATAACAAGTATTCTCTATTCATCGGATCCCAACAAACGCAACATATAGAATTACGGATAGATGATCTTGATCATGATAGGCAGCTCACAAGATCCGACAATGATAGCACAATGGGGAGAAGACAACCATCTAGCTACTGCTATGGACCCATAGTCCAGGGGTAGACTACTCACTCATCACTCCGGAGGCGACCATGGCGGTGTAGAGTCCTCCGGGAGATGATTCCCCTCTCCGGCGAGGGTGCCGGAGGCGATCTCCGAGGATCCCCGAGATGGGATCGGCGGCGACGGCGTCTCGGTGGAGGTTTTCCGTATCGTGGCTCTCGGTACTGGAAGTTTCGTCACGGAGGCTTTAAGTAGGCGGAAGGGCAAGTCGAGAGGCGGCACGGGGGCCCACACCATAGGCCGGCGCGGCCGGGGGTGGGGCCGCGCCGCCTAGGGTTTGGCCACCCCGTGGCCCCTCTTCGTCTCGTCTTCGGTCTTCCGGAAGCTTCGTAAGAAAATAGGCCTCCGGGCTTTTATTTCGTCCAATTCCGAGAATATTTCTTTACTAGGATTTCCGAAACCAAAAACAGCAGAAAACAACGAATCGGCACTTCGGCATCTTGTTAATAGGTTAGTTCCAGAAAATGCACGAATATGACATAAAGTGTGCATAAAACATGTAGATAACATCAATAATGTGGCATGGAACACAAGAAATTATCGATACGTTGGAGACGTATCAGTTGGCCTAGTGTTTTCTTGAGGCGCTGCTTCTATGGAGGAGACTGCGCCGCGTCGAAATAATTTGCCTCTGCTCTTCCTCCGTCTCGGCGTCGCTCTAACCGGCAGCGTCGTGGGGCAGGTGGCCTGGTTGTCTCGCCGCTCTCTAGATCCGGTGAGAATTGTGTCCGGTGGTTGGTGTTCGGCACTCTCGCGGGTGTTGATCGCACCGACTACTGCAGTTGTGTGTGTCGTCTTGCAGTTGGGCGCGTGGATGACGGCAGGCGACGGCGTTTCTCTTCTTCGACTATGTCGGGTGAAGTTGACGGTGTTGGGATTTGGTGACCACGGGGAAGATCCCCGGCCGACGTGCCACAAAGTCTCGGATTCGTCGTTTGCGGCGGCCCGGTTCATCGGCTCAAAAAGCATCCTCACTACGGGAACCCGCCGACGTGCCGACGGCTAGAATCTGTGCCGACGGCCGCCGTCGGCACAGCCTCGCTCGCCGTCAGCCCAGCAAAGTAGCCGTCGGCACAGCCTGGCCGTCGGCACAGAACCACCAGAACCGACGGCCGCCGTCGGCTACACTTTGGCCGTCGGCACAAACAGCTGTTTGTGCCGACGGCACGTAGCCTAGCCGTCGGCACATGGTCATATGGTAGGGCCACGGACAGCCACCGAGCAACGGCGTCGGCAGGTGGCAAACGGCGTGATGTGGGCCGACGGCCGTGCCGCTCGGCACGCGCTTCCCCGCCAAAATTTCCTTCTTCCCGCCCTTATTCGCGCCATTTTTTCGCGCCACTTCCTATGTAGGCCGACGGCCGGGCCGTCGGCACAGGTTCCCCCTCCTTCCC
>NC_061514.1:90597691-90639890 GCF_022539505.1 Lolium rigidum | reverse complement strand
GCGTCATTTTATGTGCTAAATGTTTTCCGTTTCGCGCGTTGGCGGACGGAGTGCAACCGCGCGCCGGCATGCGGCCATACCGCATGTCCCGGCGGCCCCATTTTGCGCAGGTTGGCAAAGCAAACGGAGCCAAAAAATCGAGCGGAGCCGCGTGGCGTCATTTTATGTGTCCTAGTAACCACCGCAAAAGACGGAACTGGGATACGGCAATTATCTTGGAGAACCCTTCACGAACGAGGGCTATCTCGTCCGGAGTTCTATGGCTTTTAGGGGAAATGAGTAGGAAACGGCCCGTTTCACCACATAGTTTGTCGGAACGAGGCCATATTTGGCACGTGCGTGGGCCCTAGGATGGGAAGCAAGGCCAAATACTGGGGTCTTCACCAAAGGATCCGATGACATAGAATACTACGGAAGGTTAGAGAATGTATACGAGCTGACATTCAATAGGACAAACATACAACTCAATCTCGTTGTGTTCAAATGCCACTGGTTCGACCCACAAGTTGGACAGAGAAGCACTCCTTCCATTGGGTTAGTGGAAGTTAGGCCTTCAACCTCGCTATAGCGGAGCCGATGTCTTTGTTGTGGCTCACCAAGCCAAGCAAGTTTATTATTTGCCCTACCCATGTCAAAAGGAGTACCTCAAAGGCTGGGAAGTCGTGTTCAAGGTATCACCACATGGTAAGCTACCCATGCCCTCCAACGAGGATTACAACAACATTGACCCTGTAACATACGAGGGAATTTTTTATCAAGAGCAAGAGAACTTTGGGGATTTCGAAATAGAAATTGGTCTTGAGGACCTCGAGAACGAGGCACATTTTCATGGTGAAACGAAGGTGGACCTAAAGGACATACAAATGCTCACCAAGTTACATGAGGGCAATGGGTTCAATGATGAGACTCCACCGGACATTCCCACCCAACCTCATTACTCACATGATACTGATAGTGATAGTGAAAATGAGAACCCAATGCCTCGTTATGAGAACCCAATGCCTCATTATGATAGTGATGATTCGAGGTGAGGGTCCTTTATGCCTTTATGCTTAGTATCTATTTTTCCATATGCTTCTTATACTTAGTATTTATTTTTCAATATGCTTCTTATGCTTAGTATCTATTTTTCAATATGCTTCTTATGCTTAGTATCTATTTTCAATATGCTTCTTATGCTTAGTATCTATTTTTCAATATGCTTCTTATGCTTAGTATCTATTTTTTGCTTAGTGTCTACATTTTATTAAGGCATGAATGCTTACTTGTTTACTCTTTGTCAATGCAGGTGATTGATCAATATGAGCGGAAGCAAGCAATCCATGAACTCCATTTTGAAGAGTATGAGCCAACAGTAAGTTCACCGGGACCACTAGAAGTGGAAGACCAACGCGTGCCAGCTCGCGTTACGCGGACGATGACACGGGTGGAGGTGGAGGTGGAGGTGTAGGTGGAGGTGGAGGACGTGGTGGAGGTGGAGGACGAGGTGGAGGTGGAGGACGAGGTGGAGGACGAGGCGGAGGCGGAGGTGGAGGACGAGGACGAGGTGGAGGTGGAGGACGAGGACGAGGTGGAGGTGGACCTTTCCTTGGTGACATACCCTCTGCTTCACGGCGACGTGGCTTCCCGGTCCGCTCACACACGATCTACCGAGGGGAGATGGAGGTGGAGATGGAGGTGGAGATGGAGGTGGAGGGGCGGGACGAGGAGGCGGAGAGGGAGATGGCGCCGAAGAAGTTGCGCATTCGTGGTGAAGCGCAAGTCCCCGATGAGAGGAGGGAGCCTACTAGCCGGGATGCGAAAGCCCTCATCATCCCGAACGAAAAAGAGTAAGTTTAATTTTGAACATTTAGATTCATTTTGCTATGTACTAATGTTTTCATTATTGTGCATAACTGATTGGCATACTAATGTTTTGATTATTGTGCAGCAATTGGGCATATGACAAGGGGGTTCGCCAGCCGTCGAGCATGATTGGAGCTCTTATTAGGCAGTACTGGCCGGGCTTTTACACTCCGATCCCCGGCGGCGAGAAGAAGCTAGCCGAGACTTGGGCGGACTATGAGGCAGCTCCTTGCCCGGGCTTTGGGACAGCTGCTGACGCCGTGTACACCAAGTTTTGGGTAAAGCATGCTTCTCGAGTTTACTTCATAGTTGATGACCACACTATGCTAACTCATGTCTCTCTCACAATTATTCTTATGCATGATTGCAGACCCATTATAAGGTGCCTGATGAGATGGTTGAGCAAGGGAAGGCGGTATCGACTAGGGCTTGTCGGAGGTTGACAAGGCAACGAGTGGTACAATCGAAGCATACCCGCATTGGGCACTTCAAGGCTGAGCGAGGGCACGAGGGTCAAGAAAGCCGACAATATCGGGGAGGATCCTCGACTGACAAAGGAAGATTACTTCAAGGTAAGTAAATATTCAATGAGACTCTATGTTGCCGCATAGTTGGGATTGCATTATGTGTTCTTCAAATGAGTTATGGTTTTTCGGGTTATGCCCCTATGGTGCGAGAATAAGGAAGACGCATTTGAGGCCTTGGTAGCGAGGTGGATTGGCGAAGACGCCGACTTCAACGCCAAGAGCGCGCGCAACAAGGCAAACCGGGCACCGGAGGAACACACAGGTGCGGGAAGCCGCAAGACCGAGCGCTACGGGAAGCACAAGGTACATATATACATGGAACAACTTGCATTTATTTCCCCTCATATTACTACTTGATACACATAACATTTATCTTGCTGTGCGAGGAGGCGGAACTCGGGGAGCCTCTCACCGAGGTGGGAGGGTGGCGTAAGATGAAGCCGAAGCAGCCCGATCCGAGCCAGCCTCAGCCCTCGCTGCCCGAGTACTTCGGCTATGCCGAAGAGGAGTTGGAGAAGTACCGCTCGGTGTTCAAGGGTCTTCATCCGGAGGTGGATGATCCTATTGAGCAGGAGACCGACTTGACGGCGATTATGGTGGCGGGGAGCGGCGCGGAGCATGGCCGCACGAAGCTTCTTAGTGGGGTGATCAAGCCGCGAGAGGACCCTCACGCAGATCAGGTCTACCCTCACCACCGGCGACCCACCGGTCGCGCCTCCTCGACACCGTCGTACGGATGTAAGTTTTCTCATTTCCATCTTCTTTCCAACATTCATCCCTCGAATGGCTAAATTGACATGACTCCTTTTCTTGGAAATTGTAGGCTCACTTTGAGGCCGCCTACGCGGCCGCTTATGAGAAGTATTTGACGGTTGTAGCAGAGTGGGACCTCAAGAGAGCGGCTTGGGAAGAGTACCGGGAGGCGACGAGTCGTGTAAGTTCCAATCTTTTATGGTTCGAAGACATGACAAGTCCCACCTCCCCTTTTTTATATCCGCGGCGCTTGACATCTAAACTATCTTGCGGGCGCTCAGGACGTTCTTCTTGACCGGAGAGAGGATCGCACTTCCGGCCGAGGAGCCGCCTAGGCCGGGGCCGACTCCGGTGTGCCCATCGAGGAAGCTTTCGCGGCCACATACTACGCACGGACTCCGGTAAGTCCCGTGCCTAACCATTGTCTAAGCTGCTTTCACCGCTTTCCTTTCGCATGTCTAAGATGCTAACTCTTGTCAAACATGTAGGGCACGGGAAGTTCACGGAACCGACCCTCTCCTGGTTCGTCGCGCGAGGGCACACCGATGCACCCCGGCCGCCATTCTCCCGGTGCTTCAGGTTTTTCTCCTGCTGGCGATGGTTCAGGCCATGGTTCTACTTCGGTCTACCTTGACAAAGGCCGGACGCCTGAATTTACAAGTCAGGAACTTGGTTGGACCCCCTGATCTTAGTTCCCCCTTAGCTAGGTGTCTAGCGGGTGTGCGTCGATCATGTGTGCCATGTGTCGACGATGTATGATGATCGTGTGTGCTACATGCTACATATTTGTATCACGATGATGTTGTTGCTACATTTGATATGATGACGATGATGATTATGTGCTGTGCTACATTTGTGATGCATTTCAATGTATATTACTGCCATTTGTGATGATTATTTGCTGTGCTTGCTGTGCTGGACCAGGAAAAGCGCGGAAAAACCAAATGGTAAAGTCTGTGCCGACGGCACAGCCCCCTAGCCGTGCCAAATGGCAGGAGCTGTGCCGACGGCTATGCCGTCGGCACAGGAAGGTAGGCGGCCAGCAGCTGGGCGGCGCTGCTGCGACGCGGCTGGGGCTGACGAGGCTGGGCCGACGGCTTGGCCGTCGGCACAGAAGCTGAACGGGGGACGCGTGGCAGGCTCTGGTTGTCTGAGTGACGAGGCTGGGCCGACGGCTTGGCCGTCGGCACAGAAGCTGAACGGGGGACGCGTGGCATGCTCTGGTTGTCTGAGCGACGAGGCTGGGCCGACGGCCTGGCCGTCGGCACAGAAGATGGGCTGGGCTAACGGCCGTTTGGGCGTCGTGGGGCCCACGACGAAGGGGCCGACGGCAACTGTGCCGACGGCAACGTCCCACCGTCGGGCTACCTACTGTGCCGACGGCCGGACGTGTGCCGACGGCGAGGCGAGGCTGTGCCGAGGCCACCTTGTGCCGACGGCAAGGTGCCGACGGTGGCCGTCGGCACAGGCGTGGGCCGACGGCGAGGCAGGCTATGCCGACGGCCGCCGGCCGTCGGCCCCTCGGCGGGTTCCCGTAGTGCCTTGAATGCGATGGTGCTCTCCCAGATCTAGGTACGGCGGCTATTCGCCTCTTTTTTCGGTGCTACCATGGTGGCGGCGAAGGACGATGGACGATGTTTCGGCGAGGCACAGGTTTTCCTAAGAGTAAAATTGTAATTTTACTTCTTGTGGAGTTCCTTGTGCAAAGTTGCTTGACATGTATATTTGTCTCGTGTCGTGACTATATGTATAATCTCTCTAAAAGGATTATCCAATGAATATATATGGTTGTTTCAAAAAAAAAAAAACACAGACACAGCGTGTGTATGGTGCATGACGCGTCGCTGACCACGTACGTTTGTTTATTTGATTGAAAACTGGGAGGGAAAAGGGCAATTCGATGGAGCAGCGGATAGGAATAGGTTGAGATGTCGCCGGAACAGAATACGGGCTGTCCAACGTATACACATACATCATACATGGTCGTTGCTCGTTCTCTCGCCACTGATGGCCGACACGCACGACAATGACTCCTCCGCCAACGCTTCTTCTACAGTACATCCGATCGACCGCCGTCAGACAGGCTGAGCCCGCGTCGCTCTCCACGCCTGCACGTACGCCTCCTGACTTTCCATGGTTAATACAGATGGTATAGTGATTATCCAAACCAGGTCTCTCTGTATACGTGTATAATACGTGCCCACGTACTGTTTCCCCAGGTACGAAGACCAACGTAGAGAAACTGTCTGGGGTGCGTGGTTGCCTAGTTGGAGAGGTCACAGGTCCACGAAATGCACAACATGCTCATATAATCTTTCAAATGGAAAAGGAGGAAAAGAAACGGGTGATACACGGGACGAATAGTTTAGGGTCGTCGTTTATTTGCTATTTCATCCTAACACAACTAATTCCTGGCGAATCTTATTCTAGGTCGTTTGTCACATCTTGGAAATTAAGAATTGGACGATGACAGTTGCTGCTGTTGTGCCCTGACGAAAATTGTGGATGCAACCTTCAGATTGTTTCCATTCACCTAAAATTAAAAATCTGGACATTTTCAGTGTCCCTGCGGTGATACACGCCTACAGTATACGGATTCAAAAGAGCCGTAATCAGCTTACTTTGCAAAGAAACCAATATCCCGGCAAAAAAAAAAACCGCCCCAAGATAACCTTGTATACTGAGAAGTCAGAGAGATGTTAGTTGCAATAAAAATCTGAGAGATTTGGTCATAAACTAACTATTGTGCTAAGTAATACGGTATGCGAATTTTTCATAAACTGAGACAGCTGTGGCAAGTGTGTATAGTGAGCAATGTAAGAATCATCATTTATTTTGTTGTAAACAACAAACATGTGGTTGGATGGTTAAGAAGTAGTGGTATAAAGGACACAGAGAGAATATTTTTTCAGTGGGAGACAACGTTTCCGTCGATAGCGAGGCACCTGTGATGATTTCGTCAATCTTTAGACCGACAGGATCAGTTTTTTTTTTTTTTACTTTTTTGTACTCCAGATATGTCTTGTCCGATAGATAAGTATTTGTACTTGATTGCTTGGGACGATTTGCTAAAAATCACAGCTCTAATATTATGAAGTACCCCGCATTTAAATGATCCATATCTATTTTAAAAACATATATCAGTTAATTGCATTAATATAGTCATACATACTCATATGATACAAATATGTTGATCACGATACAATGTGAGAGAAAAATCGACATTGTTCTTTGAAGCTGAGTTGCATTTGATATATTGCAAAAGGTAATGAGCATCCAACTTTTTTATTGATGCTTTGTCCCGTAGAAGTGTTTTGTTTCAAAAGGAATGCGGTAGGGGAAGCTCCTACATCGATCTGTTTTTTTTTTTTGAAATAATAAGAATCTAAATCTGCGTCCGTGAAGATTTGAACCTGAGTGGTTAGGTTTACATCTAGTTCACTAAACAAGTGAGCTAGGCTCAATTCTTTCCCGTAGAAGTGTTATTTGCAAGTAAGTGTTATTTGCAAGTTGAGGTCACTTCCCACTTAAATGGGATAGTGAATGTTTCCATTATTCAGGAATTTAGGCTATAGTTTAATAGTTGAATTCAATGTCGCATATAGAAAGTTATAAAGTTTTGTGCTAAGAGTTAGATTGACGCAAGAAAACACAAAAGAGATTGTGTCACGGGGCCTTATTTAGTGGTCATTTTTTTTATGTAGAAAAGGAAGTGATGTGGTTGAGACTCCGCGCTACTCAGTTCTCGGAGGAGAGGGGTTGGTCGTAAACGTGCCGAGTCATACTTGACGCACCCAAAAGAAACCATAACCATGAGAGCATGCATAACCAATACTTTACACAAGCAATTTTTCATGCTTATACAAATTCCCACCATTTCTGTTTATTTCTTGTGTTCATGGAAACTGGATTCAAAATAACTCAACGGATGTTTAGAAGGTCGAGGAGCGAATAACAAGTGGTAAAATATTGATAATTTCTAAAAGAGACACCAAAACCCACTAGCAACACATGGTGTATACTACTCATATGAAGATAAGAGAACAAAATACGGGCAACCGTAGGCTTGTTAGCACCAACTCGACCCTAACTCGACCAACATCAGTGCACTACCACATGACACATTTTTACCTTACAGCTAGATCACAACGACGTGAATCAATGATCAAAGGCCAACCTAACAAGTGGCGCATATGAGATTACCCTCAACAACCTCCTCACTTAGTTGTTGGCAATGTAACACGTGTTAATGCAAAACGACATGAAACAAAGACCGCACGAAATCACAAGACGACAATCACATTTGCACGAAACCCAACCATCATCAGAGCACCACCACACGAACCAACCTAGTTATGCACTGGACAAAACGACATTACTTAAAGAACTAAGCCTAACACATACAAAGAACATGAATACACCCTTTCCTTGTCGATGGCCATCTTCAATACTCGTTTGCCGGTGAAGCCCAACCCAAAGTACATGCAAAGCAACAAAAGATGCACACGACATCACCTGACGACAACCACATTATCATGATTGCGCAAGGATATTTAAGATGAGCAATCTAGTGGTTGTAAAGTGCCCTATATCTTCCATTTTACACACCTATTAGTATTTATCGTTTGAACATTTTGGTAGGGCATTGAGCTGCAACATTCAGAAAGTGTGTTAATTAATTCTGCTTTTATTTCTTAATCAGAAAAATTAGCTTATTGTTAGAAACATAATGAGGAATACTAGTAATAACATGTTTTTTAACTAGCTAATGTTCCAATATTTCATATATACTATTTTTCAATCTAGACCAAATATAAGAATTAGTTAATTTTAGCATATCGAGGGGTGTACATGTGTGAAACTTTAAGCCTTCTATCCTCCCTTTCCGGCTACCCACTACGTGTTGAGTTTAAACGAGCAACTGTGCTATTCAGTTGTCGAAGGAAAGGGGTCAATCGTGAACACGCCAAATCATACTTGATTCATCCAAAAGAAACATAACCTGGATATCATGCATAACCAACACTTTGCACACACAATTTGTCATCCTTGCACCATTTTCTTATCTCTTCTGTTGATTTCTTGTGTTTCTGAAATTTATGAAAAATAACTCACGAGATGTCAACATTGAGGGAAGCTCTACCAAAAAACAAATGGTAAAGTATGGCAAGTTTCCAAAAGAGGCACCCAAACCCACGAATAACACTTGAAATCTAATGCGAAGATAAGAAAAGAAAATGTGAGCAGTCGTAGGTTGGTCAGCACGAATTCAAAAAACATGAGTGCACTACCCACACGACACATCCTCACCGCGTGGCTAGATCACAAACAAAGATCCCAACCTACCAAGTGGAGCATATGAGGTTACCCTTGATTAGCATGTTGGCTCTTGGCAATCTCGTCACTCAGTTGTTAGCAAAGTAACCTGTGCAAATGCAATGAAACGAAGATCACATGAAATAACGTGATGACAATCATATTTGCATGAAGCCAAGCGATCATCAAAGCACCACTAAACGACTCCAACACTTGATTGTCTGTAAAACTCAACCAGTACATGCAAAGCAACCAAAAGGCGCACACGGCACCACCTCGCGACAAACACATTGGCATGACAAACTGAAGATGAGCAATCAAAAGGTTGCACGCCTATTTGTATTTATCGTTAGCTCGTTTTTTTGGTAGGGCAATGAGCCACCACATTTAGAAACCGTGTTAATACATTATGCTTTCATTTCTCAATAAAAAAAATCTTGTAAAAGGTTCAACATCAAATTTTCGCGGATGTTAACTTATCATTATAGAAACATAGAGGAATAATAATAATACTATTAATAATAGTAATAATAATATGTTTTTAGCTAACTCATATTTTATCTCATCATGTTTATTCCTAATCTAGATTTGAGTCAGGAATTAGTTAATAGTAACATGTTCAAGGGTGTACATGTAAAGCTTTTATTCTTCTCTCTTGATTTGATCGAGCAGCTATGACGTAGAAAAAGAGGGGCACACCAAAACAGAGACATATATCAAATCCAAATCCCCCTCTTTTAATCCGCTACACTCAAAGTACAAATCACCCTCCAAATCATACCTCCCCCTCCATCATCATCAGCAGCACACGAAGCGAGAGATAGAGAGAGAAGAGAGAAGAGAGAAGAGACAGAGACACAGACAGAGAGAGGGAGACAGAAGAGAGAGTGGTGGCATGACAGAGATATGCAAGGAGCAGCGCAGCCGCTGAGCGCAAGGTGTTCCACGTCCCAGGAAGCCTGCCGATTTCTAAGGTGGAGCGGTGCATGCGTCTCCACGGCGGATGGTCCAGTTTCTTGAAGGACAGGGAGGAAGAGCGGATCATCAGAAAAGGCAACCAGATTTTCATTTGGGTGGGAAAGGGGAAGTTGTGTTGGCTGTGAATATCCGGGTCCATCCACATTTGGTAGTTGTTTCCATCTTTGGAGGGCGGAGAACTCGATCTTGGTCCTGGTCTGGTGTCGGCGTGTTTCGAGGGTTCTCTGTGAAGAAACAGAGGATCGGAGTGCGATTGTTCGGGAACTCTGGTCTGTCTTTCCTGTGAATTGTGAGATTCTGAATCGCTGGAGGCGGAAGGACTGAAACTCCAAGGTGTGTGGTCTGCATGTCTGCTCTGCTCTCGCATCTTTCTTTCGCGTGTTAGATCCTTCTGAAGTTATTCCTTCCGGCGCTCCAAGTTTACCGATTGTGCACGTGAATTCCAACTCTCTGGGGGAATCTCGTGGGAACAGAGGAAGCACACGGCAATTGCAAGAAGGGTTTCCTTTTGAGGGGCTATCAGAAGATCATTCGCATCTGTCTCTGCCCGTCTTCAGTTCGTTTCTTCGTTGCTCAAAGGCCCAGAGGTTGGATTTTGAGGTATCTCTGAATATCGGTGCCAAGTCTCAAGAGGGGCAAACAAGGCAATTCAGAGGATTCAGAAGGTCGTTTTCCAACTTCAGAAGGTGGATTCTCTGATCAATACTCTTCGGTAAACAGGTAAACTAACCGATTCTGATGTTTTATTTATCTGGCTAGTTGTTTGATTAACTTGCTACAATACGGAACGAAGTTTAAGTTGGTGAAGTTCTTCCGTCGGTGCTGTGTTTTTTTATCATAAATTTTAGCATTATTTTATAGAACGAGCAACTTTGGTCGTCTGGTAGCATAGGTTGGGAGATTCTTAATCCAACATGATAATTGTTCCTTTCGTTATCAAGAAACGGGGGCAAATGAGTTGAAATCTTCAGAATTCACCAATTTGCCTTTTCGATACCCTGAAAAACTTCTGCCTCTCCAATTTCAGTTGATCTATTCAGCTTATTTACCTTATCGATACTCCGGAAAACTTCTGTCTCTCCAATTACAATTAATTTTACTAAATATTTGGTATATTTGCCTTTTCGATATCCCAAATACTTTGTTCGTCATGGTTAAACTTACTAAAGAATGTAATATTGAACACAAAAGAATGCAACTTGTAAGCAATGTAGAAGCCGACATTTGCATCCGGCGTGTCCAATGTGGTCTTTGCCTCTTTTCGAAACGACGTCGTCTTTGTCTCTTGTGTCTTTGTTTTATTTCTCATTCAATTGCTTTGGTGTGTTGATGTGTTGTATTGTTTATGGAGTTAGTTCTGCCACCATTAACTAGTTGGAAGATAGACATATAGAAAACGAGTATGAAAATCTGAGTTGTTGGGACTTGGAAGAGTAAAGAAAAAGGGAAGCTTTTGCTACCATTATATTATTCACACAACTTTATTCTTACATATGTGCTTTCTGCATTCAGGTTAACTTTCTGAAGAGTCCTTGGAACATAACACTGTTTGGCCATGTTGTCCCCCAACATGGCAAAGAAGAGTTACAAACAGCGGACCGAGAAGGTTCAGGTTGGTTGCATGTCAGGGCTGATCCGCATGTTCGACTTCCGTCGTGGTCAGAAATATCTTTCAGATGGAAGCCGACGGATCGATACATATTCAGGTGAGGAACTCAGTGACATTCCTTATCTGCACTATACCTGTAAGATTTAATGTATTATCCGGTCAATGAAATTGTTAAAAGTAAACTTTGTGTTTTTGTGCAGCTATAAGGGGCCTAAAAGGTTCTGAAGACTTCCACCGAATTATGGCTACAGATGTAAGTTTGAATTCACCAAAAACTATTTTGTCTGTTTTTCACATGTAAAGGATAAAGTTCACAGTGTTGCTTTAATGAATAGATGTGAAAAAGGAAGGATAAAACTTAAATACTCGAACGAAGGAAAAAGATCAGTTCAGTTACTAAATTTAACCTGCAACTGCTTATTAGATAGCTTGGATTCATATGCTGCTTCTTCTACACTTGCATACTGGTATAATTGTATGCACAATGCTGTTTGTATAAACATTTTTTTGTATGATGTCAACCAATACTTGTTAAACTGTACGTTTTGAAGTTCGGTTTGTAGATCTCTACTGCCGCAATGCTTTAATTGCTCCTTCTAACCAATAAAATAGCGCTAAATATGGTAACTTTGAACCGCCGCAACCTTTCAAATATGTAACACACTGGGCAATGCCGAAGTTATTATTTTCAAAAAGATGCATACAAAATATTGCTACGATATTTTAAAGTTTAACATGGTCAGAAGTATTTCTAACATTTTGAAAATAACTCTGAATACAATCGATTTGCCTTTCTCAGAATGACAGAAACCATGGGGTTGAAGCAATATATGCCAGCAGGACAAGTATCAAAGCACTGATGGAAGAAGAGATGGCCAATGGCACACAGCCCTTGAAGCAACAACAAAAAAACACATTTGGGGTATTCTCTAATGATACAAAGTCCATGAATTTTCCTGAAGGATCTGATATTGACCTAAACTTGGCTGCAAGTCTCAAGGAAATTTACAGAAGTCATAATGAAAGTCAAGGCAGTAGCGATTCAACCGAATCTGGTAATATTTCTTATTCGATTGACCAAGAGAACAATGCCAATGCTGCTGCAAAGCCCAATCAGATCCCCTGTATTATTCAGAAAGCACTAGAAGATGTGGCCGAAGCGGTAATAAGCCACCAATCAGCGAATGCTGAATACATAACCAACAGTGGTGAAGCTAGGTCCAAAGAATTGGTTGATGCACTGCAACTGCTGAGCTCAAACAGAGAGTTGTTTCTGATGCTTCTGCGGGACCCAAGCTCTAGACTGTTACAATGCCTCCAGAACCTTTACACATCACTAGGAGGTCCCAAGCTAGAACCGGCAGAACCTGATGAAGTAACTAAGTTGCAAGGTGTGACTAACAATATAGAGCAGTCGGAGGTTTCGCCATGTAAAGGGCAGAGAAAGAATAATTCTTTCTTGAAAGAGGATAAATTAGTCATAAGGAAACCATCACAGTTAAATGATATTTCCCGTGGCCATAGCACAATAGTAATCTTGAAGCCAAGTCCTGCAAGAAATCAGAGCAGTCTGATCTCAAGTAGTGTAACTTCTTCGCCACTATCAAATCATAGTAATTTGCAAGGTCAGGTCGAAAGTGGCAAATCTGGTCACCATTTCTCTCTTAGAGAGCTTAGAAGGAGGCTAAGGCTTGCCACCATGAGTAGTACTTTTCAGAATGCTGATCCACCCAAGCAGTTGGCTGCCGAAAGTATGTCGATAAGTTCAGAAAGTACAGATTCTTCTGACTGTGAGATAGCTAAGCAACCATCCATTGATGACAAGGAAACAAAGTTTGGAGATAGTGGAATTGGCATGGGAAATGATGCCACTCATGGTGTTGGCTCTTTCTCCTATGAAAAAGCTAGGAAGCATCTAATTGAGAAGCTATACAATCAAGATGAATACATTTATCAGACTTTACGTAAATCAGAATCCATTGGGAGATTAATTTCATATCCGGATTATGACACGTTTTCTCCCAGTCATTTCCCTACAGAGGAGGGTACTACTGTATCTCAGGAAGCGGCAGACTCAGGGTTACAAATAATTGAGCACGATGATAGTTCAGCAAAATTGATCCCACCAAGCGAATACCAAGAGACAGTATCGACCGATGCAAGCACTTCAGCTACTAAACAGTTGGACGAACTCAGGGCAGATGTGTTGGAGGAGCACACTATTTCTCAGGAGCTAATAAATGAAGGTATGCTACTCACGTACCATGAAGTGTAAGATCTCCTTCTCTTCATATTCAGTTCTTTGTTGTTGCTTATGTAATATTCGCATCCATTTGCTTGCAGATGTTAAGAACATGCAGGGTGCAGCGGAAAACCTACAACTCTGTAACGAGGTCGAAGACTCAACTGAAAGCTTTGAAGAAATAAAGTCAAATCAGGTAAGTCATGCTTTCTAGCAAATTCTACAAAGTTGAACTTGTTTGTACCAGAAAGTTCATAATTTTCTTGTCTAACAATGAATATAACTTTTCCCCTATGCTAAAGTTCTCCTCCGAGGAACCACATCCCATGAATGCGTTACCAGAAGTGACCCTGCATTCTCTTGAGGACCCTGTTGAGGAACAAGACGATCGTAGTCCATCAGCAGTTGTTGGACTAGCCAAGCCAGCCATGTTGGCATTTGATTGCTTGCCAGAGAATCTTGATGACAAAGAGGCGAAACTTAGTCCACAATCCGTTCTGGATTCTTCCTTGGGAAATAGTTCTAGTCCTAGCCAGAAAACGCGAAAACAAGGTACTTAAGTGAAAATAAGAAACATCACCCTTAGTTTTTTGCATTTTTTTGGATTTCAATCGATTAATAATAGACCAAAACTTATGTGAGTGCAGATGAGTTGTCGATGCCTAGCTCAAAAGTTCTTTTCGAAGAACTTGATACTCCTTCATCGCCAACCTTGCAGAACAGATCGGAAACAACTATTCTTTGTGATAAGTATGAAAGGGTTTCCTTCATTAAGTCCGTGCTAGAAGCTTCAGAATTGCTGGCCAAGGGAACTTCGGAGAGGTGGTATATGGATGTTTCAGTGCTTGAGACATCTGTACTGGCTGAAATAGGAATGTCATACTGCCTGACAGACGATGTGGTTCTTCTTTTTGATTGTGTTGAAGAAGTTCTTCTCAAGATAAGTGACAACTTCTTTGGTGGTGACCCTTGGGTAGCTTTTCTGAAACAAAATGTGAGACCAGCTCCACTGGGAACAGAACTCATTAAAGAGGTGGCTAAGTGCATCGATTCGATTGTCGACGCTGAACTTCCGAAAACACTGGACCAGGTGGTGATGAAAGATTTGGAAGTTGGGCCGTGGATGGACCTTCAATGCGATACTGAAAATGTTGCTATTGAGGTGTGGGATGGTGTGCTTGATGACTTGCTGGAAGAGATGGTATTTGACCTGTGGCTTTAAGATTGTAGATCTCTGTAGTCATCCATGAAGCTGCAACCGACCAAATCTGAAAAGGATTTTATAGATTTAGCAGTGTTTTCTTTTCTGAAGAAGATGAAGGTTCAGCAGTGTTCTGTTATAAGGAGAGGTAAAGTCAGTATTGATAGATTTCAACAGATTATAGAGTTAGTCATCATTTCATCATGACAGAGTTAGATTCCATCTCCGGATGGAGTGAATAACAGTTTTTCGTGCAGCCGAGTAGGCGAGTAGCTGTGTCCAAACACCAGGAATTGGTTTGTTATGCTCCTTTTCTCAATCCCCGTTCGCTGTAAAATTGTGAAAACAGGAAAAATAAATCTGGCTGTGCATACATTGTGCCTTTAACTGTCCTAAAACTTTTTCCCCTCTTGAGAGCAGTATACTTTTCCTTGTTTGTGAGATGCACTTCTATGTTACAGATCATACTGCGGTGAATCATGTCAGTTGCCAACTTGTGAGGTCCAAGCCCATCCATGCCAATCCATGCCAAATATGTGAGAAAATTCACAAGTGACAACTGATACTGTACTCATGACAGAGAATGCAATGTGGCCGAGGGACCATGGGAATGACTGAATGCAGCCCCAAACATGGCTAGCTAGCTAGGATGTGTTCATGCTATCTTCCATTAGTACTACTACATGTTATGGCATAATGTACATATTGTTGGATGGATGTATGGACCCTTATTTTGGATTCTGGTCCAGGGAGGATGAACAAATGATCATCAGATCTTGTTCGCAGACTCGTCGGCGAAAAGAACATCGTCTATACATGTTACTATGGTGTACGCCAGGCTCTCCAGCACCCTAGAGTAGCTCTCCAGGATGGCTTGCCCAACATCCTGCAACACGCGAAGCAAAGTCACATCACAAATTCACAATTCAGTGCATCCATGGCGATGCTTTCAGACAGCATTGTTGTTTGTGTACCTTGTTGTACTGTATCTTGCTCGCGTCGAGGGTGGTCTGCGAGAGGCCGGGGAAGCGCTGCTTGAGGCAGAGCAGGACGTCCTCGGCCCTGCTCGCCAGCATCACGTTCTTGTCCGACTCCATCAGGTCCTTGACGGCGCTCCATGGGGACTTGGAGTGGCCGTGGTTGGCCTTCCGCCGCCACACGTGCATCGCCGCCTCGACGCGGTCCGCCGTCTCCAGGGCCTCGTGCTCCGACGACAGCTCCAGGCAGTCCAGCAGGTACTCCGGCGAGAACTTGCCCGGGAACGACATGTGCCGGTAGATCGCGTCGCCCACGCTCGCCCGCCCGCACTGCACGTTCAGAAGTCAGAGGTCAGAACAAACCAACAGCTTCTTCAGAGGAATCACACTCAATCCAGAACGAGAAAAATAATTTTCAGGGCGAGAGATTCGATGTTAGAGCATGTCTAGTAGAGCCCCTAAACCCCTAAATCTGTAAAAATAACCGCTTTTTTACAGTTTTTGACGAAAAAATCGCAAAGACTAGAGCCCCTAAAACTGTAAACTCAGAAAAATTCCCGCGTCGGACCTGGGAATCCCTTCTTGGCCTGTAGAAACGAGGGTTAGGCAATCCAACCCGTCCCCGACCTGTAAACGTCTCGGACACGCGCGGGAGGGAACTTTCAGCTCGTTTCCTCTTCCTCCCTCTTCCTCCCCCGATCCCGCCGCCGCCGCCCTCCAGCCCCGCCGCGCCCGGCCTCCTCCGCCCCGCCTCCGCCCCGCCTCCGCCGTGCCCCGCCTCCGCCGTGCCCCCGCCTCCTCCGCCGCGCCCGCCTCCTCCGCCCGCCTCCGCCCCGCCTCCGCCGCGGCCCGCCTCCGCCCCGCCCTCCTCCCGCCCGGCCTCCTCCGCTCGGCCCCGCCTCCGCCGCGCCCGCCTCCGCCCCGCCCTCCTCCCCGCCCGCCTCCTCCCGCCCGCCCCGCCCCGCCCTCCTCCCGCCGGCCCCGCCGCGCCCCGGCCTCCTCCGCCCGGCCCCGCCGCGCCCCGGCCTCCTCCGCCTGCCACTCATGGTCGTCTCCGTGATGATCTAGTCGAGCACCAGTGGCATTTGGATGGGCAGCGCCGTGCCGCATGATTTACCTTTGTTCTATTTGATTCGAACAATTATTGTTGTATGGTCCAACATTGTTGTAACAATTTGAATGATTATTGTTTTATGTGCGCGAATGTACTATTTGATGTTGTAATAAATAACTACAATGCTTATTGTTTTATGTGAAATGTGATGATATTTGTGATATGTGAAATGATGATATGTGATGAAATCTGTGATATGGCATATGACAGTTTTAGGGGTTGGGGTTGAGCCAAAGACTAGAACCCTCAAACTGCATTCTTTAGGGGTTTAGGGGTTCTATTCTTTACCCCTGTTTTTCAACCTGTAAAAATGCACAAAAATGGCTATTTCCAACCTGTAAAACTGCTATAGAGGTTTGAGGGTTTAGGGGCTCTACTAGACATGCTCTTAGAGCATGTCTAACAGGCCCCGTATTTCGCTGCCCCGTATAGGCTCTAATTACCTTGGGAAGTGTCTGCGTGTACGACTCGGGAATCTTGATCTCTGCGAGAATGGCATTGTTGATGGCCATGGCGGCCTTGTGGATCTGGTTGGCGCAGTCGTGCTTCTTCCGCAGGTCCCTCCGGGCCGACTCCGTGAGGCCGAGCTTGGTGACGCACGGCACGGGCAGCCACCACCTCTCCTCGCCGCGGTGGCTCGCCGGACGGCAGGGCGCCGAGTCGTCGCTGCTGTCCTTGTGCGCCTTGTCGTTGAGGTACCAGAATTCAGTCTTCTGGAACCCGTCCAGGATCTCCTGCACAAACACCATCATGTTCGCATGAATAGCAATTCTTGGAACCCACCCATCCGTTGTTGGAAAGTGCCAAGGAACTGGGATCTCACGAGCAGCATGTCGTCTAGCTTCTCGAGGGCGGGGAGGTTGACGTAGATGTCGGATCTCGGCCGGGTGGCCATCACCTCGCGGGCGGTGCCGTCGGGCAGGATCTCCTTGGACGGGAAGAACTCGAGGATGTAGTCGCACACCGAGAGCAGGCAGTCCATCTCCCGCCGCCACATGGACCTCTTCTCCACCGGCAGCGGCTCCAGCCGGTGGCAGCTCCCGAAGACGGTCGCTGCAGAGCAGAGGAAGCAACAGGTTATTGGTGTCAGAGTCCTCTGCTACAGATTTTGGTGTTTCGAGCAAGAAAACGTGTGCGTGCGGGCGCGCGTACCGTAGAGGTTGGTGATCGCATTGGAGATGGCAGCGGCGCTGGAGACCCCCTTGCCGCCGCCGGACATGTCCTCCCCGAGCAGGAGCTTCGAGAACCTCTCCCTCATCAGCTGCAGCTCTGCGAGTACATTCGGCATCTACGGTGAGAGACATCTACGCAAAGAGAGCAAGAACCTGAAAGCAGCAGAGGCGTCACGTACGTACCGCTGTAACCGGCTTTCCGGTCGCCCATGCCGCCGGCGAGCCTTGGCGCCGTGCCGAGCCTCTGCAGCAGCGGCGGTTGCGGCATCCGCGGCGCTAGCTTGCAGACCGGCCACCGCGGGTACGGCGACCCGTAGGGGCTCCCCGGCTCGCCGCTGCACTCGGAGGACACGTCGGAGTCGGCGTCGTCGTCTTCGTCTTCCTCGCGGCGGTGTCGAGGGAGTCCCACCCGGATCCGCTGCAGCTCCATGCCATTGTCGTCGTCGAGGTCGGCGTAGTCGGACTGCGAGCCTTCCTCCCACGTCGACGACGGCGTGTCCATTCCCGCATGTAGTATTGCAACTCTGGCCGGCGCGTGCGTTCGTGATCGATGGCGGGTATATCTGTAAATGGAAACGGCGGCCCACGGTGCCGCCAGCCCAAGCCCACTCAACCTGGTAAATGGACACCCGGTAAGAAAAGAAAAATCCTGGCGGCTATTCACGGTTCTCCGCTACCGCCGCCGCGCCGCTCCTGTCCCCATCCATGGATTCGGAGGCGGGCGCCGCCCCATCCGACCGCTCTCCGCCTCAACTCCTCTTCCCCGAAGGAACAGCTCTACCGCCGCCGCTCCATCCCTCCGCTCCTCCCCTCAACTCCTCTTATCCGGGCGCCTCCACCCCTGCGTTTAGCAGCCGGTGTCCGGCAAGATCTTTGCGGAACCGCTCGAGCCCGTCCATGTCTGTGAGGAGGAGAAGGGAAGCACTCCAGTTCGGAAGAAGGAGAAGGACGTTTGCCAGATTCGGCAGAAGATTAGACGGAAAAAGGTAAGAACTGGATTCCAATTTTCATCTTGACCTTGATCCTCTGTTAATAGCAACTGCGAGTACTGTATTTTCAATCCACCATATGCTACTGCAGTAAACGTTGCAAATCCGTGTCTGACGAAAGACATTAGTTTTCTTCATTATGTCCAGTGTGAATAACCCCAGTCTCGCTGTAGAAGAAAATTCTGGTAGCAGACCTTGGTGATTTTTAACCTTCTTGATGTTTTGCTTGAGATACCTGATGCCCACTTGAGATTCCTCCATGACTGTGTAATATAGCATCATTCTTATTCAGTTACTTTATAAGAAATCATTGCATCACCATCCCCTGAATAGGAGATTTTATACCTGCCTGACTCTCATATTTTTGTACTTATGTTTCAGCAGGTAAGGTTGCCAGAGATGAAGAAAATGCAAGCAGATCTCATGGTCCAAGCAAAAGAGAGTGAATCAAGATCATCCTAGTGTATCAGGATCTGTAATATTCATAGTATAATATTCTGAATTTCCTAGTGTACTTGGAGACCAGGGATTTACTAAACTTGGTACTTACTGATGCACTGATATTCGAGTGATGCACGTACTGCTGCTTAACTAAGCTCCGTATCATTGGTTATGACTTGTGAAGTGTTGTTTTGAACTACTTATACATATTTTGCAATATTTTCTTATTTGTTAGCTTATGACAATTGTCACTTAAACTGTGCATTCTGTGGTGTTAAAGTTAACCTCTTAAAAAAATTTATGCTCAGTTTACATTATCTCTTGTCTACTTTTTTTATTCTCATAAAAAAATCCATACAAGGGCATCAATCTGTCATTTTTAATCTGTCATTTTTGTTGTTCTGTACGGTACGGGTGCAAAGAGCGATTGCTGATCGATGAGAGGTCGATTCTGTACGGTACGGGTGCAAAGAGCGTCCAACTGGCGGTCACGCCTCACGCGCGCAATCGTAGCGTTCGGAGTAGTTACGGTCTTTTATGGAGCAGTTCGTTCGGGATAAGCGGGCAGGCGGCCGGCCGCTAACGATGACGGTACTAAACGAACGAGCGTGGCCTTTCCGTTTAGGTTGGGCGGCCGCAAGCGGCACTTGGTGGGCCGCCACGAGCGTGGCCACTTACAGGTATAATGGCGGGAGGTGCGAGCGAAGTGCTTGTACCCGGGAAGGGAATGTGAAGGGATAGCGATGGTGGTCGGGTCGGACAGAGCGGCGGTGTAGAAGGAACATGCGGGGGAAGTGGCAGTGGGAACAAGGAATGAGCAGAAATAGGTGGCGTCCTCCATCATGAGGCCCCACGATGACGCCCACGAGGGAAAGCGTGCGATTCCCCCTGTCCTGCCGCCGCCGACGATGCGTCCTGCCTGCCTGCCTTGCCGCGGGAAATTTTCTTTGAAATGTGGGAAAAACTTACTGCACTGCCCGCCAGTAATCTAATCTAGGACTGTCACTGTGCTCTACCCCTGACACGCCGGGAGTGGCAGGCAGAGCTCTGCCGGCATATGATCATGTGCCCACCTGCTTAACGGCATGACACACTAATTAGCAGCTAAGCATCCTCATCAGCAGCATCTCTAGCGGACCGACGTATTTTGAACACTATTTATGTCTGTTTAGGTAGGGCTGCGACGATATTAAAATGGCCATCTAGCCACCTTTATTCGTTTCGGTAGGGTAACTAAGCGGCCCGGCGCATTTTAAACACATTCACCTCACATGTATAGGAAATAATAAAGTTGCAATCAAATAAATATAAATAGTTTTGTTCCTTTATTACATCCAGAAAAACAACATAGTTCAAAATGCAATGTTGTTCAGAAAATACCGAAACATAGTTCACAATTAAATAGATAAAAATAGGATGGGATCACTACTCCTCTTTCTGTCCATGGCCTGCTTGTGCCCACTAATGCTCGATCAGATCTGCCTCAAGATGATCTTGAATCTGAGTATCACGAAACTCAACATGCATATGGAGAAACTCCTCGGACGTTGAAGCCCCAAGGTGCGGCTCAACAAACTTGCCCTGAAATTACCATACTTGGTCATGTCGACTATCATCGCGCTCTTGCTCAACGATTATGTTGTGTGTGATCACACAACAGGTCACCCCCACATGGTCTGAAGGTTCCATGTTCTAGCAGGGTGACGAACAATAGCCCACCGAGCTTTGAGCAAACCAAATAAGCTCAACATCCTTCATGCATGCCTCTTGCTGTTTGGCAAACCTCTTCTCCTTCTCTGCTAGAGAATCACAGGTCGTCTTCACTATTGTTACTCAGCTAGCATATATTCCATGAGCTAGATAAGTATGGCTTATCATAAGCATTGTGACTGATCTCATAGTGAACCACTGGAGCATTGCCTTCAAGAAGCCTAGAGAAAACCTGAGAGAGATGGAGCACGCCGATGTCATTGTGGGAACCGGGCATGCCAAAGAAAAAGTGCCAAGTCCGGAGATCATGTGATGCATCTGCCTCAAGAATGATAGTGCATACCTCCGCATGCCCGCTATAATGCCCTTGCCATGCGAATGGCTAGTTGTTCCACTCCCAGTGGATGCAACCTATGTTGTCGACTATCACTGGAAACCCTCTTGCCTCGTTGACAGACAACAACCGGGCATTGTCGACAGTTGTTGGCTCTCTCAAGTAAACCTCACCGTACACCAAAATCACGGCTCGACAGAACTTGTACCTTGCACCAAGGAAGGTGGTCTCGCTCGTTCCCAAGTACTCATCAATTAGATTACCTGACACTCCATACGCAAGCATATGAATAGATGCGGAACACTTCCGATAAGAGCTGAATCCTAGCCTACCAGCAGCATCGGGCTTGCATTTGAAGTACTGGTCGTAGTCCGGGATGCCTCGTAAATTAGTCAAGACAAGTCTTTTGACATCCAAAAGCAGCGCCAGAACAGGGTCGCATTGAAGACCGACTTCGTGGGATGGAAGTAGTCCCGTTGGAGCCGGTAGTGGTCAACGTGTCGATTTTGCGCCGCATTTCCCCTGCAAGGCCTCATCAAACCCTTGTGCACCGGCTACCGCCTCTCAGTACGGTCATGGGTTAGGGATGATGCGAAAATCATGAACTCCGAAGAGCCGTCTGACTCCTCATCTGATCTGCTGGCCTTGACGTTGTTGTAGAAGATCTACTTTTTGAGGTCCATCTGCAGGATCTTGTCGGTCGCAAATGGTCTAGTTTTTTGTACCTCAAAATTGTCATGGCGATTGGACGAACAAGTCATGCGCGTCAATGCCAGTCGTCGGGTCCGAGAAGACGGGCGACAAATAGGGTTCTAGAACGATGCGGCCAAGTGCTCTCTAAGACGTTGCCACCAATAGCAGCCTTCAGCGAGTTACGGCCTAAGAGCATCCTCAGCCGTTGGGGCTCCCCAGGCCGAAATCCGGCGCTACTTAGCGCCGGATGGATGTATTTTGTGGCCTGGGGAGGCCCATTTTCCCAGCGGCGAGCCCATGGTCGCCTGCTGATGCGCACCCACCGCATGCATATCGACGGTGCAGTCGCCGGGAAGGGGAACCGTCGGAGTGGCCTCGACGCGTTGAACCGCCGTAAATGGTCCGCGAAGTGGTCTGGGGAGCCCAAACGCCTCGCCGGGAACCATCGCAGTGGCCTCGTCGCGAGAACCGCCGTAATGGAGCACGAACTCCGCGGAAGAGCAACCGCCGCTCTCTTCGTCGAGAGACCTACATATACGGTTTCCGATGGCCGACGCCATTCATTATTCTCTCCTCACCATCCTCTGTCAACCATGAGTGATCTCTCTTGGCCATCGGACACCGACAGCGAGGGAAAGCCGCCTGGATGGCGCCATTGGTGGGATCAAGCTGCATCGTCCAGCAGCGATGATTCCCCCCCCCCGCCGGCTAGCAAGGACGAATGGGATGGCGATGAGGAGGAGGATGAAGAGGCCGAGGAGCAGGCTGAGGAAGAGGAGGAGCAGGAGGAGAAGGAGGAGAACGAAGAGGCTGAGGACGCTGACGACGAGGAGGACTCAACTTCCTCCGACGAGGAGATGACGAGCCGGAAGCGTCGTCGCCACGACGATGAGGCGGGGCCATCTAGGAAGAAGAAGTAGTTTAAGTTTGTTTTAAAGTTTTTATATGTAATTTTATTCGAATTATATATAATTTGTCTATGTTGCACCACTTGAGAGTTCAAAGCTTTCGTTCGATGAGGGTATTGCCGTAGATCGGGAAGACGAGGGTAGTGCCGTAGATCGGGAAGATGAGGGTATTGCCATAGAAACCCAGGCCATTGTCGCCGACAGGTCGGGGCCACCAGATGGTTCCTGCGATTTTCTCTCGTCCGGAGTCCCCGAGCGCTCCCCGGGGGGCGGGGAAGGCCTAGGCTCTCCGGATGGAT
This sequence comes from Lolium rigidum, assembly GCF_022539505.1. Classification (NCBI taxonomy): domain Eukaryota; kingdom Viridiplantae; phylum Streptophyta; class Magnoliopsida; order Poales; family Poaceae; genus Lolium; species Lolium rigidum. The sequence continues at coordinate 90,616,782 of NC_061514.1, read as the reverse complement.
GAAAGGCCTAATCCGGATGAAAACGAGGAACCGGGGGCGCGAAAGGGCCGTTTTCGTCCATCCGGATGACAAAACGCCGTCCTGGGGGCCTCGTCGGGGAGACGGCTGGAGATGTGATACGTCTCCGACGTATCGATAATTTCTTATGTTCCATGCTACATTATTGATGATATCTACATGTTTTATACACATTATATGTCGTATTTATGCATTTTCCGGCACTAACCTATTAACGAGATGCCGAAGAGCCAGCTTGTCGTTTTCTGCTGTTTTTGGTTTCGTAAATCCTAGTAAAGAAATATTCTCGAATTGGACGAAATCAACGCCCGGGGTCCTATTTTTGCACGAAGCTTCCGGAAGACCGAGGGGGAAAGGAAGTGGGGCCAAGAGGCGCCGCCACAACAGGCGGCGCGGCCCAGCCCTAGGCCGCGCGGCCTCGGCGTGTGGGGCCCTCGTGTGGCCCCCGCGTTGCCCTTCCGCCTACTTAAAGCCTTCGTCGTGAAACCCCCAGCACCGAGAGCCACGATACGGAAAACCCATCGAGACGCCGCCGCCGCCAATCCCATCTTGGGGGATTCGGAGATCACCTCCGCACCTCGCCGGAGAGGGGATTCATCTCCCGGAGGACTCTTCACCGCCATGGTCGCTCCGGAGTGATGAGTGAGTAGTTCACCCCCGGACTATGGGTCCATAGCAGTAGCTAGATGGTTGTCTTCTCCTCATGTGCTTCATTGTCGGATCTTGTGAGCTGCCTAACATGATCAAGATCATCTATCTGTAACTCTATATGTTGTGTTTGTCGGGATCCGATGGATAGAGAATACTATGTTATGTTGATTATCAATCTATTACCTATGTGTTGTTTATGATCTTGCATGCTCTCCGTTATTAGTAGAGGCTCGGCCAAGTTTTTGCTCTTAACTCCAAGAGGGAGTATTTATGCTCGATAGTGGGTTCATGCCTCCATTAAATCTGGGACGAGTGACGGAAAGTTCTAAGGTTGTGGATGTGATGTTGCCACTAGGGATAAAACATTGATGCTATGTCCGAGGATGTAGTTATTGATTACATTACGCACCATACTTAATGCAATTGTCCGTTGTTTTACAACTTAATACCGGAAGGGGTTCGGATGATAACCCGAAGGTGGACTTTTTAGGCATAGATGCATGCTGGATAGCGGTCTATGTACTTTGTCGTAATGCCCAATTAAATCTCACAATATTCATCATATCATGTATGTGCATTGTTATGCCCTCTCTATTTTTCAATTGTCCGACTGTAATTTGTTCACCCAACATGCTATTTATCTTATGGGAGAGACACCTCTAGTGAACTTTGGACCCCGGTCCATTCTTTTATACTGAATACCATCTGCAATACTTGTTCTTTACTGTTCTTGCAAACAATCATCATCCACACTATACATCTAATCCTTTGTTACAGCAAGCCGGTGAGATTGACAACCTCACTGTTTCGTTGGGGCAAAGTACTTTGGTTGTGTTGTGCAGGTTCCACGTTGGCGCCGGAATCTCTGGTGTTGCGCCGCACTATATCCCGCCGCCATCAACCTTCAACGTGCTTCTTGACTCCTACTGGTTCGATTAAACCTTGGTTTCTTATTGAGGGAAACTTGCCGCTGTGCGCATCACACCTTCCTCTTGGTGTTCCCAACGGACGTGTCAACTACACGCATCAAGCAAATTTCTGGCGCCGTTGCCGGGGAGATCAAGACATGCTGCAAGGGGAGTCTCCACAATCCAATGTCTTTACTTTGTTTTTGTCTTGCTTTATTTTATTTACTACTTTGTTTGCTGCACTTATATCAAAACACAAAAAAATTAGTTGCTAGCTTTACTTTATTTACTGTCTTGCACTCTATATAAAAAACACAAAAAAATTAGTTACTTACAATTACTTTATCTAGTTTGCTTTATTTACTACTGCTAAAATGGCCACTCCTGAAAATACTAAGTTGTGTGACTTCACAACCACAAATAATAATGATTTCTTATGCACACCTATTGCTCCACTCGCTACTACAGCAGAATTCTTTGAAATTAAACCTCGCTTTATCGAATCTTGTTATGCGAGAGCAATTTTCTAGTGTTGGTTCCGATGATGCTCGTTGCCCATCTCAATAACTTTGTTGAATTGTGTGAAATGCAAAAGTATAAAGATGTAGATGGTGACATTATAAAATTAAAATTGTTTCCTTTCTCATTAAGAGGAAGAGCTAAAGATTGGTTGGTATCTTTGCCTAAGAATAGTATTGATTCATGGACTAAATGCAAGGATGCTTTTATTGGTAGATATTATCCCCCTGCTAAAATTATATCTTTGAGAAGTAGCATAATGAATTTTAAACAATTAGATAATGAGCATGTTGCACAAGCTTGGGAAAGAATGAAATCTTTGGTTAAAAATTGCCCAACCCATGGACTGACTACTTGGATGATCATCCAAACCTTTTATGCAGGATTGAATTTTTCTTCGCGGAACCTATTGGATTCAGCTGCTGGAGGTACCTTTATGTCCATCACTCTTGGTGAAGCAACAAAGCTCCTTGATAATATGATGATTAATTACTCTGAATGGCACACGGAAAGAGCTCCAAAAGGTAAGAAGGTAAATTCTGTCGAAGAAACCTCTTGAGTGATAAGATTGATGCTATTCTGTCTATGCTTGTGAATGATAGGACTAATGTTGATCCTAATAATGTTCCGTTAGCTTCATTGGTTGCCCAAGAAGAACATGTTGATGTAAATTTCATTAAAAATAATAATTTCAACAACAATGCTTATCTGAACAATTCTAGTAATAACTATAGGCCATATCCTTATAATAATGGTAACGGTTATGTTAATTCTTATGGGAATTCTTACAACAATAATAGGAACACACCCCTGGACTTGAAGCTATGCTTAAAGAATTTATTAGTACACAAACTTCTTTTAACAAATCTGTTGAGGAAAAGCTCAATAAAATTGATATTCTCGCTTCTAAGGTTGATAGTCTTGCCTCGGATGTTGATCTTTTGAAATCGAAAGTTATGCCTAATAAGGATATTGAAAATAAAATTGTTACTACAGCAAATGCCATCCAAGTTAGAATTAATGAGAATATAAGATTGATGGCCGAATTGCATGCTAGGTGGGAAAGAGAAGAAAATGAAAAACTAGCTAAAGAGAAAAATGTAGCTAAAGTTTGGACTATTACCACCACTAGTAATGTTAATGCTCCACATTTTGCTGCACCTCCTACTATCAATGGTAAAATAATTGGTGTTGGCAATGTTTCTACTCCTAGTGCAAAGCGTGCAAAATTGCCTGAAACTGCTAAAACTACTTGAAACCGCTCGTGATAAAACTGCTGAAATTTTTTCCAACATTGGGGATGATGATCCCATTGCTTTAGATTGTAATGGTTTGGATTTTGATGATTGCCACATCTCTGAAGTTATAAAGTTCTTACAAAAACTTGCTAAGAGTCCCAATGCTAGTGCTATAAACTTGGCTTTCACGATCTCATAAAAGCTAGAGAAGAGAAACTAAAACTTGAAACTTCTATTCCTAGAAAGTTAGAGGATGGTTGGGAGCCCATCATTAAGATGAAGTTCAATGACTTTGATTGTAATGCTTTATGTGATCTTGGTGCAAGTATTTCCGTTATGCCTAAGAAAATTTATAATATGCTTGACTTGCCACAATTGAAAAACTGTTATTTGGATGTTAATCTTGTTGATAATGCTATAAAGAAACCTTTGGTAAGAGTTGACAATGTTCGCATTACCGTTAACAATAACCTTGTCCCCGTTGATTTTGTTGTCTTGGATATTGAATGCAATGCATCTTGTCCCATTATGTTGGGAAGACCTTTTCTTCGAACTGTTGGAGCCATCATTGATATGAAGGAAGGTAATATTAAATATCAATTTCCTCTCAAGAAAGGTATGGAACACTTCCCTAGAAAGAGAATGAAGTTACCTTTTGATTATATTATTAGAACAAGTTATGATGTTGATACTTCATCTCTTGATAATACTTGATATACACTTTCTGCGCCTAGCTGAAAGGCGTTAAAGAAAAGCGCTTATGGGAGACAACCCATGTTTTTACTACAGTATTTTTGTTTTATATTTGAGTCTTGGAAGTTGTTTACTACTGTAGCAACCTCTTCTTATCTTAGTTTTGTATTTTGTTGTGCCAAGTAAAGTCTTTGATAGTAAAGTGAATACTAGATTTGGATTACTGCGCAGCAATGCATTTCTTTGTCTGTCACGAATTCCGACCTGCCTCTCTGTAGGTAGCTCAAAAAATTATGCCAATTTACCTGCGTGATCCTCAGATATGTACGCAACTTTCATTCAATTTGGGCATTTTCATTTGAGCAAGTCTGGTGCCTCAATAAAATCCATCTTTACGGACTGTTCTGTTTTGACAGATTCTGCCTTTTATTTCGCATTGCCCCTTTTGCTATGTTGGATGAATTTCTTTGATCCATTAATGTCCCAGTAGATTTATGCAATGTCCAGAAGTGTTAAGAATGATTGTGTCACCTCTGAACATGTTAATTTTTATTGTACACTAACCCTCTAATGAGTTGTTTCGAGTTTGGTGTGGAGGAAGTTTTCAAGGATCAAGAGAGGAGAATGATGCAATATGATCATGGAGAGTGAAAGCTCTAAGCTTGGGGATGCCCCGGTGGTTCACCCCTGCATATTCTAAGAAGACTCAAGCATCTAAGCTTGGGGATGCCCAAGGCATCCCCTTCTTCATCGACAACATTATCGGGTTCCTCCCCCGAAACTATATTTTTATTCCGTCACATCTTATGTACTTTGCTTGGAGCGTCGGTTTGTTTTTGTTTTTGTTTTTGTTTGAATAAAATGGATCCTAGCATTCATTGTGTGGGAGAGAGACACGCTCCGCTGTTGCATATGGACAAGTATGTCCTTAGGCTTTACTCATAGTATTCATGGCGAAGGTTGAATCTTCTTCGTTAAATTGTTATATGGTTGGAATCGGGAAATGCTACATGTAGTAATTTTAAAAAATGTCTTGAATAATTTGATACTTGGCAATTGTTGTGCTCATGTTTAAGCTCTTGCATCATATACTTTGCACCCATTAATGAAGAAACACCTAGAGCTTGCTAATTTGGTTTGCATATTTGGTCTCTCTAAAGTCTAGATAATTTCTAGTATTGAGTTTTGAACAACAAGGAAGACGGTGTAGAGTCTTATAATGTTTACAATATGTCTTTTATGTGAGTTTTGCTGCACCGGTTCATCCTTGTGTTTGTTTCAAATAACCTTGCTAGCCTAAACCTTGTATCGAGAGGGAATACTTCTCATGCATCCAAAATCCTTGAGCCAACCACTATGCCATTTGTGTCCACCATACCTACCTACTACATGGTATTTCTCCGCCATTCCAAAGTAAATTGCTTGAGTGCTACCTTTAAAATTTCCATCATTCACCTTTGCAATATATAGCTCATGGGACAAATAGCTTAAAAACTATTGTGGTATTGAATATGTACTTATGCACTTTATCTCTTATTAAGTTGCTTGTTGTGCGATAACCATGCTTCGGGGACGCCATCAACTATTCTTTGTTGAATATCATGTGAGTTGCTATGCATGTCCGTCTTGTCTCGAAGTAAGAGAGATCTACCACTTTAATGGTTGGAGCATGCATATTGTTAGAGAAGAACATTGGGCCGCTAACTAAAGCCATAAATCATGGTGGAAGTTTCAGTTTTGGACATATATCCTCAATCTCATATGAGAACACTAATTGTTGCTACATGCTTATGCATTAAAGAGGAGTCCATTATCTGTTGTCCATGTTGTCCCGGTATGGATGTCTAAGTTGAGAATAATCAAAAGCGAGAAATCCAAAATGCGAGCTTTCTCCTTAGACCTTTGTACAGGCAGCATGGAGGTACCCCATTGTGACACTTGGTTAAAACATGTGTATTGCGATGATCCGGTAGTCCAAGCTAATTAGGACAAGGTGCGGGCACTATTAGTATACTATGCATGAGGCTTGCAACTTGTAAGATATAATTTACATGATACATATGCTTTATTACTACCGTTGACAAAATTGTTTCATGTTTTCAAAATAAAAGCTCTAGCACAAATATAGCAATCGATGCTTTCCTCTTTGAAGGACCTTTCTTTTACTATTATGTTGAGTCAGTTCACCTATTTCTCTCCACCTCAAGAAGCAAACACTTGTGTGAACTGTGCATTGATTCCTACATACTTGCATATTGCACTTGTTATATTACTCTATGTTGACAATTATCCATGAGATATACATGTTACAAGTTGAAAGCAACCGCTGAAACTTAATCTTCCTTTGTGTTGCTTCAATACCTTTACTTTGATTTATTGCTTTATGAGTTAACTCTTATGCAAGACTTATTGATGCTTATCTTTAAGTACTATTCATGAAAAGTCTTTGCTTTATGATTCACTTGTTTACTCATGTCATTACCATTGTTTTGATCGCTGCATTCATTACATATGTTTACAATAGTATGATCAAGGTTATGATGGCATGTCACTCCGAAATTATCCGTGTTATCGTTTACCTGCTCGGGACGAGCGAGAACTAAGCTTGGGGATGCTGATACGTCTCCGACGTATCGATAATTTCTTATGTTCCATGCTACATTATTGATGATATCTACATGTTTTATACACATTATATGTCGTATTTATGCATTTTCCGGCACTAACCTATTAACGAGATGCCGAAGAGCCGATTGTCGTTTTCTCGCTGTTTTTGGTTTCAGAAATCCTTGTAAAGAAATATTCTCGGAATTGGACGAAATCAACGCCCAGGGTCCTATTTTTGCACGAAGCTTCCAGAAGACCGAGGGGGAAAGGAAGTGGGGCCACGAGGCGCCGCCACAACAGGGCGGCGCGGTCCAGCCCTAGGCCGCGCGGCCCTGGCGTGTGGCCCCCCGCGTTGCCCTTCCGCCTACTTAAAGCCTTCGTCGCGAAACCCCCAGTACCGAGAGCCACGATACGGAAAACCTATGCGAGACGCCGCCGCCGCCAATCCCATCTTGGGGGATTCCGGAGATCACCTCCGGCACCCTGCCGGAGAGGGGATTCATCTCCCGGAGGACTCTTCACCGCCATGGTCGCCTCCGGAGTGATGAGTGAGTAGTTCACCCCTGGACTATGGGTCCATAGCAGTAGCTAGATGGTTGTCTTCTCCTCATGTGCTTCATTGTCGGATCTTGTGAGCTGCGTAACATGATCAAGATCATCTATCTGTAACTCTATATGTTGTGTTTGTCGGGATCCGATGGATAGAGAATACTATGTTATGTTGATTATCAATCTATTACCTATGTGTTGTTTATGATCTTGCATGCTCTCCGTTATTAGTAGAGGCTCTGGCCAAGTTTTTGCTCTTAACTCCAAGAGGGAGTATTTATGCTCGATAGTGGGTTCATGCCTCCATTAAATCCGGGACGATGTGACGAAAGTTCTAAGGTTGTGGATGTGCTCGTTGCCACTAGGGATAAAACATTGATGCTATGTCCGAGGATGTAGTTATTGATTACATTACGCACCATACTTAATGCAATTGTCTGTTGTTTTACAACTTAATACCGGAAGGGGTTCGGATGATAACTCGAAGGTGGACTTTTTAGGCATAGATGCATGCTCGGATAGCGGTCTATGTACTTTGTCGTAATGCCCAATTAAATCTCACAATATTCATCATATCATGTATGTGCATTGTTATGCCCTCTCTATTTGTCAATTGCCCGACTGTAATTTGTTCACCCAACATGCTATTTATCTTATGGGAGAGACACCTCTAGTGAACTGTGGACCCCGGTCCATTCTTTTATACTGAATATAATCTGTAATACTTGTTCTTTACTGTTCTGCAAACAATCATCATCCACACTATACATCTAATCCTTTGTTACAGCAAGCCGGTGAGATTGACAACCTCACTGTTTCGTTGGGGCAAAGTACTTTGGTTGTGTTGTGCAGGTTCCACGTTGGCGCCGGAATCTCCGGTGTTGCGCCGCACTACATCCCGCCGCCATCAACCTTCAACGTGCTTCTTGACTCCTACTGGTTCGATTAAACCTTGGTTTCTTACTGAGGGAAACTTGCCGCTGTGCGCGTCACACCTTCCTCTTGGGGTTCCCAACGGACGTGTCAACTACACGCATCAAGATGCTCTAAACATAGGTGCCAACAATGGCGAGGGGGCAAGGCACATGGCATCACGCTAGGGTAGCAAGGAGAGGAAGGGATGTGATTTGGTGGCTACTAGGGTTGGTGTCCTTGACGAGTGGGCCCTCGGTTAATTGGGAGAGACACGCGTGGACGCAGGTTGCTCTCCACGCCGACGCAATTTGGGCCCAAATATGAGTCGCGAATGCGCTGGCGCGGACAGGCCCATCACTATGTCTCTGGCCGCTGACTTTAAGGCTCCTTTGATTTATAGGATAGAAAAAGCATAGAATTAGTAAGAGCATATGATTGAAATGTCATGTCTACATGAATCCTCTGAAAATATGAAATGTGCTTGATTGTAGCAAAATAATTTTTATAAGTTATAATCTAATATTTTTTCTATAGAATTTGCGCTACAATATTCTTATAAGATAGGTTATTCCTACAAATCAAACAGATTGTATAGCACATTTTTCATCCTACGTAATTGTTATACAAATTCTATGAATCAAAGGAGCTCTTGCTGCAGGGATGCGCTACAGTGGCCGGCCGCGTGGCTGGCGTGGAGGTCGCGTCGCCGTGAGCTTTACCTGACAGAAAAGGTGGCGAGCATGCCCGGCCACCGGAATCATGGCGACATTACGGACGGGCAAAAGGGGAAAGGAGACCCGTCCCGTCCCCCTCGCTACTCCGGCCTTTCGCCGATCATGACCCGGCAGTTACGCGGCCCGAGGAAGGAGAACCCGATCGAATTTTGCACTGGCAAAGTCGCCATTATTTACTACCCTCCTCCCTGGCCTCTCGCCATGGAAACGGCGGCTGCCTCTCGCCATGGAAACGGCGGCTGCTTTTCTTTCTTCTACCACTTCTGCATTCCCTGTTCGTTAGCCTTTGCGCTGCCTAGTACTAGTGCCGTAGTAGTAAAGTACAAGAAAGCAGGGTGTTCCTTTGCCTGCCACGAGCTGTATTGTATTGCATCATGGAGAGAGACGGTGGCTGAGAGAGTTCGGATCATGCAGAGGAGTGGCGGAATAGAATAGGGCTGTGGCGTGAGCTTGCTTCCTCGTGGATGGATGGCGAGCTTAGCTTAAGGGGCGGATACTGTAAATTTGTTTAGCTTATCCGTGGCACGCTTACGCTAACTCTTGATTGGCCTCGGCAGCGCATCATTGCCTACGGAGTAGCACCACGTGCCTATGCTCTTAGGTTGCTAATGACATGTCTGTGCATGCTAATGATGAGTTGATTTGTGTTAAGTTTGCCTGGCATCACACTGATTCCTGCTGTTTATCTACATACTCCCCCTATTGTCCTACAACAATGGAGGTAGATGGTGATGGTTACCTGCTTGTCGATGAACTCAACGAGATGGAGAGCTCGAAGGGGTGGGTGGATGGTGGTGCAACATGTGGCGGTGATCCAAGCGGTGATATATAGTGGTTTAAATCGGCAGGGCTGTGATCAAATTTCTCCCGCTGACTTTTCGGGGACGCGAGCGAGCACACATGCCATCTCCGCCCTTGCATGCATGTATGGGGTGCAACTTTCCCCTTTTCGGCCAAGCGGAGCTTGGCTCACCGGAAACAGGTGAATCGAGTGTTTCCTTGTGCTAGGAAATAAGATACTTTAAGAAGCGTGCATGCCGATATTTAGAAACGTGCTAGGCAGCCAAACTATCTTTTTTGGCGTTGAATACGACATAAACATCTTCAAGCAACCAAACACGCCCTTCAAAAACACACGAAAATGTATTCAAGTAAAATTACGATCGAATGATATCCTCACAACAGCCTCATTTCTAATGATTTAACCAAATTATCACCTTTGTGCACTGCATTGCCTATATTTGTACTGTCTTCCACATACGGAAAATGATGATGTTCTGCTCCTTCAATATCTCGTTCATCCTCAAAGAAAAAACCAAATCAACGACATCATATCGCGATGTTTGCGCCAATTTTGCTCCGACGGACCTCCTGCATGGTGGATTCGTCTCCGACTAGATCGAATCATTCATGGCAATGCCTCCATGTTCAAAGGTGGCGATGGATTTTTGGGGAATTTTGTCGATGTTACATATGGCATTGCAATTTGATACATGTGTTTATATTTTATTTGTATAAGTATGTGCAACGTGATATAGTGATTTATGTGTAGATGATACATAGAGATTGCACCAATCTTACATATGTGTTCCCATAATGTTGGATAAATTAGGAACAAATATTGGATGTACTGCAGAAAAGTGTTGCAAAACGATGTAACATTTTCAAAAAGGTTATGTAGGTAGAGAAAAATGTTACATTGACATTATTTTGTACTATTGGTGAATTATTTTGCACCATAGTTTTGCGACTTGATAGGCTATAGAAAAATATTGGAGACACATGTTACATACTCTTAATTTTTTTCAATACATACAAACCGTTTTGTACCATGATCTGACTGACGAGGGAGCTCCTTGGCAATGCCTACCATGAGGAGATTAGGGTTGACGGAATTCTGCAGGTTAACACGAGATATCAGATATCAAACGAATAAGGGGCGAGATTTACCCAGGTTCAGGGTCCTCGATGAGGTAAAATCCTTACTTTCTTCATGTATGTTCTTGTTTTATCGAGTAAAAATAGATTGCAAATGGGGCAGCCGATAGACTTTTATGGTGAACTCGCCGAGAGGCAAGATTTCTAGGGTTTGTGTCTGCTAGATTGTGCGTGTTTTGTTTGTTGTCGTTCATCAGGCCCTCTCATGGCCTTTATATAGTAGGACAGGTCCCGAGAGTTCTGTCCGAACTCGACTAGGTTACATCAAAATCTAGTCTATTCTTTTCTTTATCGACATCTTCTTGCCTTGTTCATCACGAATCCATCTTCTTGTAAGTCCTCTCTATAGTAACCGACGTATGGGTCCACCTTGGATCAAGGCAATCTTCATGGGCCCCTTGTTGGGCCAAAGGAGGTAGACTAATGTCGGGTACTGAAGGGTAATGCCACATTAGTAGTCCCCGAGTGACTGGCTGAAGGGAAGTTTCGGGCAGGGACTAAAGTTGTCTTCATCCGAACATCTTGATAAGTCGAAGAAAATTGAACCTTCATGCTCGTCGTAAAATTGTAGTTGCTTGGTATCGGGTGTGCGTCCAGCGCTCCCGATGGGAGTAGCCCCCGAGTCTAGGGGCGGACATTTCCAACCGTGCGTAGACTTAAGTTATACTACTCGAAGATCTTGTTGTCGATGTTTTTGAACTTTCTTCATCATCTGATACTTTGAGTATATTAGGTCCTCTGAGACTTAAGGTCAAGTCAAACAATTGACCATACTTAAGGGATGGTAACTGCCGAAGGCAAAATCAACGTTACCCTACATAGGTTCAAGTCCGCTGGACCAAACCTAGGTTTGCTGGAACCTTCGGGTCCATTCTTCTTTGAATTCGTTCGGTTGCTGATGTTGTCGAGGGTACTCCTCGGCAATGCCCTCCGATTGGGGCTTAGGGTTGATGGAATCCTGTAGGCTGATGATGACGCGTAAAGCACACGCCCGTTGGGAACCCCAAGTGGAAGGTGTGATGCGTACAGCAGCAAGTTTCCCTCAGTAAGAAACCAAGGTTTATCGAACCAGTAGGAGCCAAGAAGCACGTTGAAGGTTGATGGCGGCGGAGTGTAGTGCGGCGCAACACCAGGGATTCCGGCGCCAACATGGAACCTGCACAACACAATCACAGTACTTTGCCCCAACGTAACAGGTGAGGTTGTCAATCTCACCGGCTTGTCTGTAAACAAAGGATTAGATGTATAGTGTGGATGATGATTGTTTGCGAAAAACGAGTAAAGAACAATTGCGATAGATTGTATTTCAGATGTAAAGAATAGGACCGGGGTCCACAGTTCACTAGTGGTGTCTCTCCCATAAGATAAACAGATGTTGGGTGAACAAATTACGGTTGGGCAATTGACAAATAAAGAAGGCATAACAATGCACATACATATATCATGATGAGTACTATGAGATTTAATCCGGGCATTACGACAAAGTACATAGACCGCTATCCAACATGCATCTATGCCTAAAAAGTCCACCTTCGGAGTTATCATCCGAACCCCTCCAGGTATTAAGTTGTAAACAACGAGACAATTGCATTAAGTATGGTGCGTAATGTAATCAACACAAATATCCTTAGACAAAGCATCGATGTTTTATCCCTAGTGGCAACAGCACATCCACAACCTTAGAACTTTCTCGTCACTCGTCCCGGATTTAATGGAGGCATGAACCCACTATCGAGCATAAATACTCCCTCTTGAAGTCACAAGTATCAACTTGGCCAGAGCCTCTACTAGCAACAGAGAGCATGCAAGAACATCAATAACATATATGATAGATTGATAATCAACTTGACATAGTATTCAATATTCATCGGATCCCAACAAACACAACATGTAGCATTACAGATAGATGATCTTGATCATGATAGGCAGCTCACAAGATCTAACATGATAGCACAATGAGGAGAAGACAACCATCTAGCTACGGTATGGACCCATAGTCCAGGGGTGGACTACTCACACATCGATCCGGAGGCGATCATGGCGATGAAGAGACCTCCGGGAGATGATTCCCTCTCCGGCAGGGTGCCGGAGGCGATCTCCTGAATCCCCCGAGATGGGATTGGCGGCGGCGGCGTCTCAGTAAGGTTTTCCGTATCGTGGCTCTCGGTACTGGGGTTTTCGCGATGAAAACTATATGTAGACGGAAGGGCAGGTCAAGGGGCGTCACGAGGGGCCCACACAACAGGGCCGCGCGGCCAGCACCTGGGCCGCGCCGCCCTAGGGTGTGGCCGCCTCGTGGCCCCACTTCGTTTCCTCTTCGGACTTCTGGAAGCTTCGTGGAAAAATAGGACCCTGGGCGTTGATTTCGTCCAATTCCGAGAATATTTCCTTACTAGGATTTCTGAAACCAAAAACAACGAGAAAACGACAATCGGCTCTTCGGCATCTCGTCAATAGGTTAGTGCCGGAAAATGCATAATAATGACATATAATGTGTATAAAACATGTGAGTATCATCATAAAAGTAGCATGGAACATAAGAAATTATAGATACGTTTGGGACATATCAAGCATCCCCAAGCTTAGTTCCTACTCGCCCTCGAGTAGGTAAACGATAACAAAGATAATTTCGAAGTGACATGCTATCATAATCTTGATCATACTATTGTAAGCATATGAGATGAATGCAGCGATTCGAAGCAATGATGAAGATAATGAGTAAACAAATGAATCATATAGCAAAGACTTTTCATGAATAATACTTTCAAGACAAGCATCAATAAGACTTGCATAAGAGTTACTCATAAAGCAATAAATTCAAAGTAAAAGCATTGAAGCAACACAAAGGAAGATATAAGTTTCAGCGGTTGCTTTCAACTTCAACATATTTATCTCATGGATAATTGTCAACACAAAGTAATATAACAAGTGCAATAGGTAAACATGTAAGAATCAATGCACACAGTTGATACAAGTGTTTGCTTCTGGGATAGAAAGAATAGGTAAACTGACTCAACAATAAAGTAGAAGATTGGACCTTCGCAGAGGGAAGCATGGATTACTATATTTGTGCTAGAGCTTTTCATTTTGAAAACAAGAAACAATTTTGTCAACGGTAGTAATAAATCATATGTGTTATGTATAAGACATCTTATAAGTTGCAAGTCTCATGCATAGTATATCAATAGTGCTCGCACCTTGTCCTAATTAGCTTGGATTAACACGGATTATCATTGCATAGCATATGTTTCAACCAAGTGTCACAAGGGGTACCTCTATGCCGCTGTACAAATGTCTAAGGAGAAAGCTCGCATTGGATTTCTCGCTTTTGATTATTCTCAACTTAGACATCCATACCGTGACAACATAGACAACGAGATAATGGACTCCTCTTTAATGCATAAGCATTCAACAACGATTAATTTTCTCATAAGAGATTGAGGATTAGTTGTCCAAACCGAAACTTCCACCATGAATCATGGCTTTAGTTAGCGGCCCAATGTTCTTCTCTAACGGTATGCATACTCAAACCATTTGATCATGAAAATCGCCCTTACTTCGGACAAGACGAACATGCATAGCAACTCACATGATATTCAACAAAGGTAAAAGTTGATGGCGTCCCCAGAAACATGGTTACCGCTCAACAAGAAACTTATTAAGAAATAAGACACATAAGTACATATTCTTCACCACAATAGTTTTTAAGGCTATTTGTCCCATGAGCTATATATTGCAAAGGCAAAGAATAGAATTTTAAAGGTAGCACTCAAGTAATGTACTTTGGAATGGCGGAGAAATACCATGTGGTAGGTAGGTATGGTGGACACAAATGGCATAGTATTTGGCTCAAGGATTTGGATGCACGAGAAGAATTCCTCTCAATACAAGGCTAGGCTAGCAAGGTTGTTTGAAGCAAACTCAAGTATAAAAGGTGCAGCAAAGCTCACATATGAACATATTGTAGCTATTATAATACTTTATATTGTCTCCTTGTTGTTCAAACACCTTAACCAGAAAATATCTAGACTCTAGAGATCAATCATGCAAACCAAATTTTAACAAGCTCTATGTAGTTCTTCATTAATGAGTACAAGGTACATGATGCAAGAGCTTAAACATGATCTATATGAGCACAGCAGTTGCCAAGTATCACATTATTCAAGACATTATATCATTTACCACATGCGGCATTTTCCGTTTCCAACTATATAACAATGAATGAAATAGTCCAACTTTCGCAATGAACATTAAAGATAAAGCTAAGAACACATGTGTTCATACGAAACAGCGGAGCGTGTCTCTCTCCTAAACAAATAATGCTAGGATCCGATTTTATTCAAACAAAAACAAAAACAAAAACAAACAGACGCTCCAAGTAAAGCACATAAGATGTGGCAGAATAAAGATATAGTTTCACTAGAGGTGACCTGATAAGTTGTCGATGAAGAAGGGATGCCTTGGGCATCCCCAAGCTTTGATGCTTGGGTCTTCTTAAAATATGCAGGGATGAACCACGGGGGCATCCCCAAGCTTTGACTTTTCACTCTTCTTGATCATATTGTATCATCCTCCTCTCTTGACCCTTGAAAACTTCCTCCACACCAAACTCAAAACAAACTCATTAGAGGGTCAGTGCATAATTCATATATTCAGAGGTGACATAATCATTCTTAACACTTCTGGACATTGCACAAAGCTACTGAAAGTTAATGGAACAAAGAAATCCATCAAACATAGCAAAACAGGCAATGCGAAATAAAAGGCAGAATCTGTCAAAACAGAACAGTCCATAAAGACGATTTTTTTTGAGGCACCAGACTTGCTCAGATGAAAATGTCCAAATTGAATGAAAGTTGCGTACATATCTGAGGATCACACGCGTAAATTGGCAGTTTTTTCTGAGTTACCTACAGAGAGGCATATCGAAATTCGTGACAGCAAGAAATCTGTTTCTGCGCAGCAATCCAAATCTAGTATTGACTTTACTATCAAAGACTTTACTTGGCACAACAATGCAATAAAATAAATATAAGGAGAGGTTGCTACAGTAGTAACAACTTCCAAGACTCAAATATAAAACAAAGTGCAGAAGTAAAATAATGGGTTGTCTCCCATAAGCGCTTTTCTTTAACACCTTTCAGCTAGGAGCAGAAAGTGTGCATCAAGTATTATCAAGAGATGAAGCATCAACAGAGGGGTTTGGAGTTTTCTCAACTATGCATTTTATCT
This sequence comes from Lolium rigidum, assembly GCF_022539505.1. Lineage (NCBI taxonomy): Eukaryota > Viridiplantae > Streptophyta > Magnoliopsida > Poales > Poaceae > Lolium > Lolium rigidum. The sequence continues at coordinate 90,600,780 of NC_061514.1, read as the reverse complement.
TATCTATGTAAGTTTCATAGGCTCCTTTTTCATTATACTTAGGCTTGCTATCCTCATCAAACAAATTTTCGGGAACAAGCCAACCATAGTTATTTTGTAGAGCTTCATGCATTCCTAGGAGCTTACAAGGTATTGTTGTCTTAATTTCCCCTCCATCATTAGCATTATTAGTGTACCTTATTCACGTCCATCTTTTCAAGGGTACTAGCAAAGTTGGTATAAGAGCCAAGCATCTTATATTTAATAAAGACCTTTCTAGCCTCTCTTGCTACACCACCAAATTCTTTAAGAAGGGTTTCTAAAACAAAATCTTTCTTTTCTCCTTCTTCCATATCACCGAGTGTAAGAAACATATGTTGAATTATAGGATTGAGATTAACAAATTTAGTTTCCAACATGTGTACTAAAGAAGCAACAGACAATTTCATAAGTAGGAGCAAGTTCTACCAAGTGTCTATCTTCAAAATCTTCAGCTGTACTAACATGAGTGAAAAAATCTTCTATATTATTTCTCCCAATGATAGACCCACGTCCTACCGGTATGTCTTTTAGAGTGTACTTAGGAGGAAACATGATGAAATAAACAAAAGATAAATAAAGTAAATGCAAGTAACTAATTTTTTTGTGTTTTTAATATGGAGAGCAAGCTAGACAGTAAATAAAGTAAAACTAGCAACTAATTTTTTTTGTGTTTTTTGATATAAGAGCAAACAAAGCAGTAAATAAAGTAAAGTAAAGCAAGACAAAAACAAAGTAAAGAGATTGGAAGTGGGAGACTCCCCTTGCAGCGTGTCTTGATCTCCCCGGCAACGGCGCCGGAAATTTAGCTTGATGACGCGTAAAGCACACGCCCGTTGGGAACCCCAAGTGGAAGGTGTGATGCGTACAGCAGCAAGTTTCCCTCAGTAAGAAACCAAGGTTTATCGAACCAGTAGGAGCCAAGAAGCACGTTGAAGGTTGATGGCGACGGAGTGTAGTGCGGCGCAACACCAGGGATTCCTGCGCCAACGTGGAACCTGCACAACACAATCACAGTACTTTGCCCCAACGTAACAGTGAGGTTGTCAATCTCACCGGCTTGCTGTAAACAAAGGATTAGATGTATAGTATGGATGATGATGATTGTTTGCGAAGAATAGTAAAGAACAATTGCAGCAGATGTAAAGAATAGGACCGGGGTCCACAGTTCACTAGTGGTGTCTCCCCATAAGACAAACAGATGTTGGGTGAACAAATTACAGTTGGGCAATTGACAAATAAAGAAGGCATAACAATGCACATACATATATCATGATGAGTACTATGAGATTTAATCAGGGCATTACGACAAAGTACATAGACCGCTATCCAACATGCATCTATGCCTAAAAAGTCCACCTTCGAGTTATCATCCGAACCCCCTCCAGTATTAAGTTGTAAACAACGGACAATTGCATTAAGTATGGTGCGTAATGTAATCAACACAAATATCCTTAGACAAAGCATCGATGTTTTATCCCTAGTGGCAACAAGCACATCCACAACCTTAGAACTTTACATCACTTCGTTCCAGATTTAATGGAGGCATGAACCCACTATCGAGCATAAATACTCCCTCTTGGAGTCACAAGTATCAACTTGGCCGGAGCCTCTACTAGCAACGGAGAGCATGCAAGAACATAAATAACATATATGATAGATTGATAATCAACTTGACATAGTATTCAATATTCATCGGATCCCAACAAACACAACATGTAGCATTAGTGCATTACAGATAGATGATCTTGATCATGATAGGCAGCTCACAAGATCTAACATGATAGAACAATGAGGAGAAGACAACCATCTAGCTACTGCTATGGACCCATAGTCCAGGGGTGGACTACTCACACATCGATCCGGAGGCGATCATGGCGATGAAGAGACCTCCGGGAGATGATTCCCCTCTCCGGCAGGGTGCCGAAGGCGATCTCCTGAATCCCCCGAGATGGGATTGGCGGCGGCGTCTCAGTAAGGTTTTCCGTATCGTGGCTCTCGGTACTGGGGTTTTCGCGACGAAGAATATATGTAGGCGGAAGGGCAGGTCAAGGGGCGTCACGAGGGGCCCACACAACAGGGCCGCGCGGCCAGCACCTGGGCCGCGCCGCCCTAGCGTGTGGCCGCCTCGTGGCCCCACTTCGTTTCCTCTTCGGACTTCTGGAAGCTTCGTGGAAAAATAGGACCCTAGGCGTTGATTTCGTCCAATTCCGAGAATATTTCCTTACTAGGATTTCTGAAACCAAAAACAGCGAAAAACGACAAGCGGCTCTTCGGCATCTCATCAATAGGTTAGTGCCGGAAAATGCATAATAATGACATATAATGTGTATAAAACATGTGAGTATCATCATAAAAGTAGCATGGAACATAAGAAATTATAGATACGTTTGGGACGTATCAGCTTACACGAGACATCGGTTAACACACAAGCGGGGAGAGCAATTTACCCAGGTTCGGGGCCCTCGATGAGGTAAAAACCTTACGTCCTGCCTGTCTGATCTTGATTATGAAAATATTGGGTTACAATGGGGTGCCTAAGGTTTCGGCTGTGATCTCGTCGAGAGGCTAAGTGCTACGGCGACCTAGCTCTAGACTTATGGTGGCTAAAGTTGCTAAGATTGATTGTGTCCCTCGGCAGCCCCTCTCCCGGCCCTTATATAGGAGGCCAGGTCTCAAGAGATCTGTCCGGGTACGACTAGGTTTACAAAAGACCTAGCTCTATACTTTCCTTGTTCGGCTCCTCTACGTCTTGTTCTCCAAGGCATCTCCTCCAGCACTGTCCTGGTGGCCCACCTTGCCATCGGGTGTCTTCATGGGCCTCCACTTGGGCCGTACAGGATAGGGCAATGACAGTTACCCGAAGGGTAATGTTCACGTTAGTAGTCCCCGAGTGTCTAGCCGAAGATATTTCGGGTAGAGACTAAAGCATGCCTCCACTGAATGTTCTTCTCCCTTGATTGTTCTTGTCCATCTTGTAACATTATCATCTCCTTCTACCGGGTGCACGTCTAGCACTCCCGATGGGAGTAGCCCCCGAGTCTAGGTGTGGATGCTTGCGATCTGTGCAT
>NC_061514.1:90499961-90597591 GCF_022539505.1 Lolium rigidum | reverse complement strand
ATTTAGGGAGACGGAACTGCATCGCCAGAAGTTTATAGCCGGCGCCACAGGCCGGTGTTGGTCGGAGACGCTTTCCCGACCAACACCATTTTGAGACTCGACAACGGCATGATATGCTGCCGCCGTCCGGGCGGGCGGGGCGCGCCAGACTTCAACGGCGGCCTCGTGCGTCAGTCATTATTGGCGTGTGCATTCGTCGTTTTTGCTCAGCTGCCACGCGGCACTGTTGGCTCGGCTGATGATGGGCAGCACGGCGAACTCGTGGCGGGAAGCGGTCGTGCCGGAGGCGTGTTTTTATGTACGTTGCCGGATGGCTTTGCGCACACATGTTCAGGTGTGAGCGTAACGGGCACTCGACTTCACAGAGGCGACGCACCATATCTCGCGGGCCAATTCTCAATAAGACTTCTTGTTATCGGGGATGGCCTCGGCGCCGCGGGTATGTGGCAATTCGGCCCATTTCTGCTAAATCGATGCCTGCGGATGCCCTGCCGGAGCCAGATGTTTTCGACGGTCAACGGCTTGTTTCACGGCGAAGACATTTTGACAGGTTGCACGAAATTTTTGCCTGCTGCTGCGGCGCGAGAAGCGTTACTGGCTGAAGTTCGGAAACGGGCTCGCTGAAGATTCTCAAAGATCAAAATTCAGAGAAATGGCTGGTGAATTCAAGGTGAGAGAGGCCTAGTGTAGAGAGGCGGGGTCGGTATGATGATTAGTCCAGTTTGCCTATGGGATGAACATGTAGTTCACAGAACTCACGTTTTCGATGATTATTGCGCGGGCGAAGGTCCTGTTTCCATCTGGTGGCGTATCAGCTTCTGACTCTACTTCGCCTGTCAAATATTAGGTTTTGAATCTCGATAATATGCCGGGACCCTGAAGTGGTCGCCGTCGCCTCGGTTTGATCGGCATGTTCTCGGGGCCGATCCTGGCCACTAAAACCGTACTTCAACACACTCAGGCAGAGATTGCGGCAGCGATCAAGAGCAAGCACTCAGATTACGGTGCACAATACAACCGCTGATAATCGAAGAGTTTCATTACGCTGACGAATTTTTTAAGTTAATGGAACGCCAAAACGTCTAAACACTTCCTGATGATTACCGCCGTAAATAACAGCCAAAATTAACGGTCACCGACGCCTGCTAGCCGATAACGGTCAAAGATCCTGAGATTCGGAACTGACGATCGGACGTCGTCTCAAGGCGCAGTAAGAACGGCCGGGGGATTGCCGACGGAACAAGATTTGGAAAAATGTACTCAGTGCTCAAGAGGCGGAATCAGAGAAGAATTTCTGGCTGTGCTGTCGCTGGGGATTGTGGTGTGAGGCGGTGCAGGGGGCAACACGGTAATTGAGATGCATCGTAGCGGAGTCCCATCTTTTTCATGTTGTCCATCTGCAGGTCTGATTTGACATGCGCAGGTCGGTAAAAGCTGCCGGAATAGCCGGGATAAACAAGTCTGTATCGGTATCGCGGTGTAAATTGAAGTCATCGCTTCCGAGAGTCGCTTATCTGTACATATGCCCATATATATAAATGAAATGCACATGAAAGATAATAAAGCACATCAGAGAATATCTAGAGTATCATCAAGATAGAAAATCGTAAGAAATGCTTGTGCTATTATCATAGCATGTGTGTTTAATAATAAAATATAGATGCAATAGATGATGATTTCTAGAACAAAACTATTTGCTAAAAAACACAAAACTATATAGTGTTGTTAGTTTCACTTACCGGTTCAAAAAGATCGTCAAACAGTTCAGAAAATAATGAAAATGGAAGAGTTTTAATTTTATTTTTCCTTTCGCGTGCTCCCTTCCAACTCTCCAGTTTCGGTTTCTTCTCATGTTTTTTTAAACCGGTTTGTAGTCGCAATCGCAGATTTCAGTCTTGTATGGGTCTTACTACAATTTATCATTTACAAAGATAATCATTTATTTTACAGTAGGTAATAAGTTCATCAATCCATGAAAATAATCAATCATAGTGAAGCAATGCATCACACTGTCTCTTACTCTGGTGTCTCGAATTGAATTTGAAAATTATTTTTGTGTATAGTGTTAAAGCTTAATTATATATTTATTATTTGTATCTATCCACTATTTATGGATGTAAAGATTTGTTTTTTTAGATCTAGCTAATGATTATATCCAAAGCTCGTTCAGTTCTATGATTTATTTTCTGACTGGACACAACAAAAAATAGGTGCCATCTAAATTGTTGGACTTCAGTGCAAAAAAGGATTGTACATATCGTGATATATGAAACCGTTCAATACGTATCTACTTTCATATTTTTACTCGGTAGTACAGTTTGTACTAAACTGAGTCAATTAAAAAGAACAGAGGGAGTACTTTGCTCAATGATTTGTTTCGAACTATCATATTTGATAAAACGCTATTTTTAGCAAAAAATGTTGCCTCCCTAAATGGAAGCAAAAATGCCACGCTTAGTTTCACATTCTAGGCATCGGCTTCTCATCTGTTATAGTTACTAGTTATTTTTTTGTTTTCTCTCGATTGGAATTGTGGGCAGAAGTGTGCTCAAAATCTGTGGGTCTGTCATATGAGCTTACGCCTCCTTTTTTTCATATCATCAACGCAATTTTTGCGTTCGTTAGATTGCACTGAAAAAGGGGGATTGGTGTTTTCACCATCATATTGTCAGTCATCGCGTACAATTTCTCCATCATTTATGTGAGTAGCTACTTGATGTACGCCAGATCAAGAGGAGTGTGATGTGCATATGCCAGTTTCCTCAAAATATATGTTATCGGCAGGAGATGAAGGGCCACGGAAGCGTTGTTGGTGAGCGTGCCAGCACACCAGGGATTGCTAACGTGGAATCTGCAGCCAACACAAACCAAATACTCAAATTTAATCATAGGCCAATCCTAATGTGGTGGAGAATGATGTTTGTTGCAAAGTTAATGATGCAGTAGATTGATCAACAAAGTTTCACTAGTGGTGTTCTTCAATATTTATACATTAGTTAAAAGAATAGATAAATATAACATAGATAACAGAGAGAAAAACATTAATATGAGAAGAAGATTTATTGATTTTACAATAGAGCCCAGCTTTTTACCGCCCCCTCGAGGGGTAAACGATAATAAAGGATAATCAAAAAACATGTTACTAGTCATAATCTTGATCATTACTAGTTAAAAACGGAAGAGATGAATGAAGTGATTTCTCGAAGCAATCGTAATTTGTTAAAAAATAGATAATGACTAAACGACGTACTAAAATTTTTCATGAATATAACTTCAGCAATCAATTGTTCCTGAATAAAGATGCGCAATAGATTTAATAGAAAGTAATAGTTAGCTATTGTTTTGAATCTTAGAGAGATCTCATGGATCTGGAATTGTCGAACAATTGAGATGAGTGTATTAAAGAATATGGAATTGGACAAAAGTGTTTTTGTTAGCTTAAGATAGAAAGAACTGACTCAACATAAAAGTAAAGAAAATTTCATAAATCTCTAGAGTTTTTATTTGAAAATATTTATAAAACTGTATCTCATGCATCGAATACTATTATTCTAACATAGCTTGATTTTCCATGGATATCATTGCATCAGATATTTGCAATACAAGTGGGCATCGTACAAAAAGGTCCAAGGAGATAGATCGTATTTTCAATTTGGATAGATCTGGATTAGAGACATAACATTAAATGAAATAAATATAGAGTATATAATCGGACTCCTCTTTCTGTTTTTGTTATTTCAACAAAATCAGATAATATTCTTATTTTATAAGAGATTGAGGATTAGTCTCAGTTAGTATTATTTTTTTGCTATAACTCACACTTCTTCTCTAATCAATATGTGTTGTTCATATTTCAGACAAGATGAACATCCATATGAGAGAACGCAAAGGTGTAACAGGTTGAGGTGGAGGAAAAAGAGTTGGTTGCCGTTCGCGCAACTTCTATGGGCGACGTGGTTTTTTACCACAATATTTTTTTAGGCTATTTTCTGTTGTAAAAGAGAGTGAATGAAAAATTTTGGCAAGGTAGGACGCAGGTGTGAGATTTTGAATGGCAGAAATACCACATGTTTTGTGGGGCAGAGGGTGGACACAAATGGCATATTATTCAAGGTTTTTGGAGATGGTCGAGAGTGGTCCCTTCATACTAGAGCATAGCAAGGTTGTTTGCTTCAAACAACCTTGCTAGCCTAAGCCTTGTACTGAGAGGGATTACTTCTCGTGCATCCAAAACCTTGAGCCAAAACCTATGCCATTTGTGTCCACCATAACTACCTACTATGTGGTATTTCTCTGCCATTCCAAAGTAAATTCCTTGCGTCCTACCTTTAAAATTTTTTCATTCCTTGTCTTTGCAATACATAGCTCATGGGAAAGTAGCCTAAAAAACTATTGTGGTAAAGAATACGTCGCTTATGTGTCTTAGTTCTTATAAGTTGCTTGTTGAGCGGTAACCATGTTTCTGGGGACTCCATCAACCTGTTACACCTTTGTTGAATATCATGTGAGTTGCTATGGATGTTCATCTTGTCTGAAGTAAGGGAGATTTGCCATGAGTTAAATGGTTTGAGTATGCATATTGTTAGAGAAGAACATTGGGCCACCAACCAAAGCCATGTATCGTGGTGGAAGTTTCAGCTTGGACATTAATCCTCAAATCTCTTATGAGAATATTATCTGTTGTTGAATGCTTAAAGTATAAAAGAGGAGTCCATTATCTGTTCTCTATGTTGTTTCGGTATGGATGTCCTCAAGTTGAGATCTATCAAAATTGAGAAATCAAATGCGATCTATCTCCTTGGACCTTTGTACAAGTGGCATAGAGGTACCCCTTTGTGACACTTGGTTGAAACATATGTAATGCAATGATAATCCATGGAAATCCGAGCTAATTAGGACAAGGTGCGGGCACTATTAGTATTCGATGCATGAGGCTTGCAACTTATAGGAGGTTTTATGCATAACACATATGAATTATTACTACCGTTGACAAAATTGTTTCCAAGTTTTCAAAATAAAAAGCTCTAGGACATGAGTAATCCCTGCTTCCCTCTGTGAAGGGCCTTTCTTTTACTTTATGTTGAGTCAGTTTACCTACTTCTTTCTATCTTAGAAGCAAACACTTGTGTCAACTGTGTGCATTGATTCTTACATACTTGCTTAATTGCACTCATCATATTACTTTGTGTTGACAATTATCCATGAGATATACATGTTGAAAGTTGAAAGCAACTGCTGAAACTTAAATCTTCCTTTGTGTTGCTTCAAAACCTTCTATTAAGAATCTATTGCTTTATGAGTTAACTCTTATTCAAGACTTATTGATGCTTGTCTTCAAAGTACTATTCATGAAAAGTCTTTGCTATATGATTCAGTCGTTTAGTCATTATCTATTTTTTAACAAACTATAGACCATTGCTTCGAATCACTTCATTCATCTCATACGTTTTACAATAGTATTGATCAAGATTATGATAGTAGCATGTCACTTCAGAAATTATCCTTGTTATCGTTTACCTACTCGAGGGCGAGTAGGAACTAAGCTTGGGGATGCTTGATACGTCTCAAACGTATCTATAATTTCTTATGTTCCATGCTAGTTTTATGACAATACTCACATGTTTTATATACACTTTACATCATTTTGATGCATTTTCCAGTACTAACCTATTAACAAGATGCCGAAGCGCCAGCTCTCGTTTTCTGCTGTTTTTGGTTTCAGAAATCCTACACAGGAAATATTCTCGGAATTGGACGAAACAAAAGCCCACGGTCTTATTTTCCACGGAGCCTTCCAGAACACTGAAGAGGAGACGAAGAGGGGCCACGAGGCGGCCACACCATAGGGGCGCGGCCCCACCCCTGGCAGCGCCACCATATGGGGTGGGCCCCTCGGGCGCCCCCCGACTCTGCCCCTTTGCCTATATAATCCTTCCGTCGTGAAAACCTTAGTACCGAGAGCCACGATACGAGAAAAGTTCCAGAGACGCCGCCGCCGTCAACCCTACCTCGGGGGGTTCTGAAGATCGCCTCCGGCACCCTGCCGGAGAGGGGAATCATCACCGGAGGGCTATACATCACCATGCCCGCCTCCGGACTGATGCGTGAGTAGTTCATCCTTGGACTATGGGTCCATAGCAGTAGCTAGATGGTTGTCTTCTCCTCTTGTGCTATCATGTTTAGATCTTGTGAGCTGCCTATCATGATCAAGATCATCTATTTGTAATGCTACATGTTGTGTTTGTTGGGATCCGATGAATATGGAATACTATGTCAAGTTGATTATCGATCTATCATATATGTGTTGTTTATGATCTTGCATGCTCTCCGTTGCTAGTAGAGGCTCGGCCAAGTTGATACTTGTGACTCCAAGAGGGAGTATTTATGCTCGATAGTGGGTTCATGCCTCCATTGAATCTGGGACAGTGACAGAAAGTTTTAAGGTTGTGGATGTGTTGTTGCCACTAGGGATAAAACATCAATGCTTTGTCTAAGGATATTTGTATTGTTTATATTACGCACAATACTTAATGCAATTGTCTGTTGTTTGCAACTTAATACTGGAAGGGGTGCGGATGCTAACGCGAAGGTGGACTTTTTAGGCATAGATGCATGTTGGATAGCGGTCTATGTTCTTTGTCGTAATGCCCTAAGTAAATCTCATAGTAGTCAGCATGATATATATGTGCATTGTTATGCCCTCTCTATTTGTCAATTGCCCAACTGTAATTTATTCACCCAACCTGTTATTTATCTTATTGGAGAGACACCACTAGTGAACTGTGGACCCCGGTCCATTCTTTTACATCTGAAATACAATCTACTGCAATCATTGTTCTCTGTTGTTCTTTGCAAGCAAACATCATTCTCCACACCATACGTTTAATCCTTTGTTTACAGCAAGCCGGTGAGATTGACAACCTCACTGTTAAGTTGGGGCAACGTATTTTGGTTGTGTTGTGCAGGTTCCACGTTAGCGCCGGAATCCCTGGTGTTGCGCCGCACTACACTCCTTCACCAACAACCTTCACGTGGCCTTCATCTCCTACTGGTTCGATAACCTTGGTTTCTTACTGAGGGAAAACTTGCTGCTGTACGCATCACACCTTCCTCTTGGGGTTCCCAACGGACGTGTGCTTCACGCGCCATCAAGAACTACTCACACATGATGATGGAGAGTGAGCACATAGTTGTTGGTGATGACATTGGTGGATATGATGGTGAAGAAGACCTCGAAATCCCCCTCTCCGGAATTGAGAGCATAACCAATCTAACCCCCGAAACGAAGATCGTTGATATGGCGGCGCTCTGTTTCGCGAAAGGTTCCCTCCTGTTGGATACCTAGTTTTTCAGGTATATGTGAGAGTATGCCAAATGAGAGGCTGAGTCGACGCTCTAGGGCCGAAAGGGCCTAGCGCCACTGGTGCTCTTTTGGGCCTCATGGTCCCCGCGTGTGATTTCAAAGCCGAGGCTCCTTGTTTTGGTGAAAACCCCACGTGGTATTTTTGCTCGATTTTATTTCCTAGGGAACCAGAATAGCTAGAATTTTTTTGCTAAAAACAACGTTACATTCAGCAGTTTTATCTAAGTATGATGAGGTTCCAGAGCAAATCATTGAGCAAAGTACTCCCTCTGTTCTTTTTTAATTGACTCGGATTTAGTACAAACTTGTACTACCCGAGTCAATTAAAAAGGAACGGAGGGAGTACTTGGAAAAGTAGATACATTTGAGATGTATTGGAGAGAAATTTGGTTTCATGCATATCACACATTATATGTACAATCCCTTTTTGCACTGAAGTTCTTAGCTCAACGAGTTTACAGTTTAAGATATTTTTATTTTGTTGTGTCCAGTCAAGTAAATATAGAACTGGACAATAGATTTTTGAGCTTTGAGATATAATCATTAGCTTCGAATGTAAAAAGGACAAATACTGCATCAAAATAAATAGTGGATAGATGCAAATAGCAGCAGAAGCAATATGATAAAACTTTGTACACTACTCACACAAATGGTTTCAGAATTTCAATTCAGTTTTTGTAGAGTCAAATTTGAGTGTGATGATAGTCTGTGCTTCACTATGATTGATTATTTTCATGGATTAGATGAACTTCTGTTACTATATGTACACTGTAAAATAAGAATGATGTACTATCTTTTGTAAATGATAGAATTGTGAAACTTATAAGACCACATAATTCACAAGACTTTAATCTGCAGTTGCTATTGTATGTTCTGCAAACCCGGTCGCATGAGGAGGCTTAGAACCTGGAGGATTAATTCAAGGGAGCACGAGGAAGAAGGCTTAAAACCAAAACTCTCGGTACCTCTATTGGTCAAATGTTTTCTGGCTTTTCTTTTTTTGTTTGACTTGATCTTTATTCGGAGAAGTGAGAGAACTAACAACACTATATAGTTTTGTGTTTTTAGCAAATGGATTTTGTTCTAGGAAATCATCATCCTATTGCATCTCTGTTTTTTTGGTATTAGGCACACATGCTTATGACCATAGCTAACTTATGACACAGTTATGAATTTCTTGTTTTCTACATCTTGATGCATGCAAATGATTACTTCGATTATTTGGTTATCTTCATGTGCATTTCATTTTACATGTGCGTCAGTATGGAAAAATATTAAGACGCCATGGCAAAGCACGAGCGTTCAACTAGCGCGATGCACATACTCATCGGTTTGTTCTCGACGACTGACCAGTTTTATAACAGTAGGCAGGCCCCGTGATGCCGAGTACAGACTTGTTTTATCCCGGCTGGCCTAGTTTCCGGCAGCTTGTTTTTTTACCGACCTGCGCCTGTCAAGTCCAGACTTGACACACAGGCCGACCCCCTAAATATCAGGGCAACATGAAAGAGATGGGACTCCGTACAGTGTGCATCTCAGACACCCACCGTAGTGCCCCCTGCACCACCCTCGCACCACCATCCCCCGGCGACACAACAACCGAGAAACTCTTCTCCTGGTTCGCCTCGGTGAACTCCAGCACGCGCGGGTACACGTCGACGGTTGCAACGCCATCTGGCTGGTCGATCGCCGCGTAGTACACCGAAGGCACCTCCCCGACGTTCTTCACCTTGCGCCGGACGACGATCCGCGTCGTCGAGTTCCACGTCTCCGGGATCTTGACCGTTATCGACGGGTAATTTAGCAGGCTGTCGTCGATCACCGTGAGTGTCGAGCAGTTGATCGGCCGCCGCGCGATCACCGATACCTCCTGGCTGGTGTACATGCTGCAGAGGTAGCCGAGGTAGTCATCAGGGGAGATGTCGTAGACGAGGCCAGGGTCAGCGGCCTTCGCCGGGTTGACGTGCCCGGCGCCCGTGGCGAAGAAGCTGGCCGTCGCATACTGCTCGTCGAGTATGGGATGGCCGGAGCGGTCGGTGATATCAGCGGTTGTCATCATGGCCGACTTGATCGCCGCCGGTGACCAGTCTGGGTGCTTGCTCTTGATCGCCGCCGCAATGCCGGCGAGGTGCGGTGTTGACATGGAGGTGCCGGAGATGATGTTGAAGTACGGTTTAGGTGGTAGGATCGGCCCCGAGGGCATGCCGACCTCGAAAGGCCAGGCGGCGAGCACGTTCACTCCGGGGCCGGTGACGTCGGGTTTCAGGACGCCGGGGGCCTGAAGGCTAGGCCCACGGGACGAGAAGAAGACGATGGACGGAGCCGGAGTGGTGCCGAGTATGGTACCCTCGAAGCTGATACGCGCCACCGGGTTCGCCGTGGAGTTGATGTAGGACCTGATGGCGTCGCCCGCGTAGTAGTCGACGCTTGACGCTGGGAGGACGTGCGCCTGTGCTAACGTGTTGTATCCCATGGCAAACTGGTTCATCGAAATCATGCCGACCCCGCCGCCACTTAGAACCTCCTCACCTTGGGTGATCACCGAGATGTTTCTCTGAAATTCGCAGAGCACGATCTTGCCTTTGACGTCGAAGCCTTCCAGCGAGCCGTTTCCACAGAACTCGGCCAGTGGCTTCTCGCTCGTACCCGCGTAGACAACCGGGTAAGAGACGTTGGGGGAATCGCCTGGCTGGTAGAGTGTCTCGCCGTGGAAATAAGCCCCGTTCCCCAGCTGCACGGTCGAACGAATGGAGCGGTCCATGGTGCTCGCGGCGACAGTCAGCATCCACGGAGCATCGTTTAGCAGAGAGCTGTCGACCGGGCCGGAGTTTCCAGCTGCCACGCTCACAAAAACGCCCTTCTCCATGGCGCCGAACGTCCCGATGGCAAGAGGATCTTGGTGAAAGGGCATCGATGGCCCGCCGAGAGACATGGAGATGACGTCGCAGCCGTCGCCCACGGCGGCGTCAATGCCAGCCAGTATGTCGGACCCGTTGCATCCTCCCCGGCACACCTTGTACATGGCGATGTGCGCAAGGGGGGCCATCCCGGCGGCGGTGCCCAGAGCGTGGCCAAGCACGTTAGCTCCCGGCACGACCGCTCCCGCCGCGGTGCTCGCCGTGTGAGTGCCGTGCCCAAAGTCATCAACCGGTGGCACCCGAGTGCCGTTTTGGCTGCTGAGAGAAGCGACGAGAGTGCGCGCGCCGATGAGCTTGTTGTTGCACGAGGTGCCGTTGAAGTCGCAACGCCCCTTCCACTTGGACGGCGGCGGCGGCATGCCGTGGTCGTTGAAGGATGGGTGGTCGGGGAAGATGCCGGTATCGATCACGCCGATGATGACGCCGGCGCCGAACTTTGACGTGTAGTTCCGTCTCCCCTGCTCCACGTTCATCCCGAGGAACTCGGGCGTGTGCGTCGTCAGCACCGTGTAGGTCTGGTCAGGGATTGCGCTGAGGAACCCGGGCATTGCAGACATCGCCTCGAGCTCCTGCTGCGTGAGCCGAGCAGCGAAGCCGCTGGCGACGTGGTGGTACGCGTGGAGGAGCCGACCATTGTCGGGGAGGAACGACTGGTACCACGCCATCCGGTCCTCCGCCGTGAGGAATACATTCGCCCCGGATTGCACGTGGACGATGAACGTGCTGCGATCATCGCCGGCGCCTTCCACGGCGGCAAGGGCGAGAAGGAGAAGAAGAGAGAGCAAGGAGAACCTGAAGCATTCCATGGCTTTCTTGCTTGAGATTTTATCGATCTAGGAGAATGCCCTTTTATACGACGAACGAACTAGGCAATATGTACGTGTGTTAGGCTCATATCCCTCTCAGAAGATAGCTTTGTCTCCATCAGGAGCTAGCCATGACAACTGACAACACATATGCTGGCCGATGCTGCGATCCCTCGTTGACGAACAACGAGAGGTGGCGATACGGGCATATGCAGCCTTTTGCTCTTTCTGGGTGTTGCCGCGCGCATTGTTAGGGGACAACGGATAGCTCTCGTGGTTGCCGCCCGTAATGTTACCTTTGATGCAAGGCGTTCTCAACGGTGCTACATCAACGTACTACTTGAAACAAAAGGTTTTGTTGTTGTTCTTGTTGTATCTTCACAGCTAGCAAAATTATAAATTTAGTAAAGTATTTCAAAGTACTCCCTCCATCCATATACTCCCTCCATTTCAATGAATAAGACTATTATTTTTAAAAAAAGTCAAGCCAAGTAAAAATTGATCAAACTTTTAGAAACACCTATCAACAAATATGATATCATGTGAAATTATATTTCATGATGTCTCTAATAATATTGATTTTGTATTTTGTACGTTAATGATCTTTTGTACAAACTTGATCAAACGTCGCTTGACTTTTATAAAATAATATAAAACTTATTCATTGGAATGGAGGTATATATACTAATATGTTTTAAAAGTCAAACCTATTTATCTTTGACCCAGTTTATAGAAAATAATATATATCAATGTCCACACTACAATTTTTTTTTATCATGGACTAATATACTATAAAATCATGTAACGCGTGTCATGGTTCCTTCCATATTGAAAATGAAAAGAATCATGATATGTAAACATATAAATTATGTTGGTTGATTTAGTTTTGTATACTAGTGTATTTGGTAATAGTTTGATTTGTAACATGGGGTAGTGAGAAAATGGGCAGTAATTATTTGTTTAAAAGTGTGATGTAATGAATTATTGTGCTATTTCTTTTATTGAGATCTTTAATGTTGTTTTTTAAGTTTTTTCTGAACTCTTGCGAATCTATTTAAGTCACTTTTTTTAAATATATTCATTTTGTTTGGGTTGCTTTGTGCTTTGTTTCAGAGAGGTTAGTTCGGAAAAACTTTTATTTGCAACTAGTTGCACTCACACCCTATTTTCAGATGTCACACTTTGAAGTTTCCAGAAAATAGGATAAGTATACGAATAGAATGATAAATTGCATTGATGGGCCTGGACTAGTGTAGGGCCACTACGGCTATTGCTTACTTGTCTATCCAAAGGCCTGCGAGGAGGTTTAGCATATGGCATGGCCAACAATTTTTTTTGAAAGCTAACAATTTGACATCAGCATGGACCAATATCAAAGCTCCAGGTACGAGTATGCTCGGACTTTGGACTGCCTTTTACTAAGATATTTTAGATTAAGTTTTGGCCAGCGCTAGCCTACACCCAGCTGTAAAAATGCCAAATATCAGCCCACGTGAGCCATCCAATCAACTTAACTAAGCTACTCATGGGCATTATTACCATTTGAGTACCCGACATTAGTCTATATTATTTGGCCCAATAAGGGATACATGAAGATTGCCTTGATCCAAGGTGGACTCGTACGTCGGTTACTACAGAGAAGACTTACAACAAGATGGATTCTTGACGAATAAGACAAGAAAATATCGATAAAGGAAAGAATATACTAGATCTTGATGTAACCTAGTCAAGTTCGGATATGACTCTCGGGACCTGGCCTACTATATAAAGATCAGGAGACGGCCTGCCGAACGACAACACACGCAACCCGCACAATCTAGCAGACACAAACCCTAGAAATCTTGCCTCTCGGCGAGTTCACCATAACAGTCTATCGGCTGCCACATTGTAACCAGTTTTTACACGATAAATCAAGATCAGACAAGCAAGAAGTAAGGGTTTTTCATCGAGGTCCCCGAACCTGGATAAATCTCACCCATGTTCGTTTGGTATCCGATGTCTCGTGTTAACCTGCACGATTCCGTTAAACCTAAGCACCTCATGGTGGGCATTGCCGAGGAGTTCCCTCGTCAATTGGCGCCGTCTGTGGGAACCCTGTTGGTACAAGGCACTTCATCGGCTGTTCCAATTGTGTCGGCTACATCTTCGCCAGCATCACCACCACCATCGGCTCCATCGTCGCCAAAGTCAGGGAACTCGATCCGCTTCGGGTCCTTCGAGTTCACTCCGCACACCGACGCGTCGCGTTCGGCCTTTTCAGGCCTGCGCGGCGGGATAGACATGACGTTCGGGAGCGTCCACTTCCGCATCGACTCTGGAGGTGTTCTTCGACTCCCGGACCCGATTGCTTCTGGCGCAGCGAAAGCCACAACTTCATCGATAGCTACGTCCACTGCTTCATCACCAACCGCGGTCGATCTATCGGTTGCACCTTCGGTGTCGAATCCGGCCTCTCCGTCATCATCATATCAAGTCGAACCATGTCCACCATGTCTGTCGGGTCTGATGACTCTGGCTCATCGGATCTGACTTCGTACTACTGCCTCCACTGCGACACCGGGCATGGACTTGGCTCGGACGCCTCTCTGTTCGTGTATGGCGTCAAGTACTCCTCCGACAAAGAAATCATCGACAATGCAACCCCTTTAACCGCGATGCAAGTGGCTCATCACCAAATCTGCATCATCATCAACCCTCAGACAGGAGTCGAGATCTCCACGGGTGAGCACACCCCACGCGCCAATGGCGAGCGACGACGAGACAGCGAAGCCAGCAGCAGCAATGCCGATAGCACTTTCACTGTCTCTAGGGAAGAGTGGGATGCGGCTCGCAATGTCGTAATCAATAACACCCGACATCACATAAAATTCCTAATACTATCAATGCAGTAAGCTCACCCCACCTGATAAATAGTCGGGGACTGCAGATGATAGCCTTTATTCAATGATTTCATCTAAGCCTCATGAAAACATTCGAGTGCTGCAATCAGTGACAGTTAAAGGATCGTTATAACACATCAAAAATATAAACGATTTCATCAAAGCCTCATGGAACATGCGAGTGCTACAATTGATAAAAATCTATGATACATCAAAAAGACAAACGTTTCCACAGAGCCTCACGGAACATGCGAGTGCTGCAATTGATGGAAACTATACAAATCAAAAGGCCCACACCAGTACATCGAACATATAGTACTTGAGCTACGAAGCCTATCACGAGCATGGTTCCCTCGTGTGGTGCGATTACTACGGGTCCTTTAGGCCTGAAACATGAGTTGGTCACTCAAAAATTTGCTGCCGACATTATACAAACTACAAGCATCAAACTCTCGATGCCCGAAGAACTAGTGTGCCAAAGCTTGCAATCAAACGTTAAAAAATTTCCATCAGCATCTAAAGACACTTCTATAAGCAACAATGCTTTACCACGATGAAAAGTCATCAACTTCAAAGGTTTGCTCGTCTTTTCGTGAGCACCAACATCAATATGCAAAAAGGCATAGGTTGGATATACAAGTTACATCGTCTACACGAATAAATTTACATCTGAAAGTACCCAAACATTCGGGTGAAGAAGGAATATCATTGACAATAAATCTACATAGCTGAGCAAAGTATCAAATCAGTTTTGCGCTCCAGCTCCATGAGTTGCTTCAGAGCTTACTTCTAATCTTTTAACTATAATGGAGGCAGGGCGCCTCACAATAGGAAAATACTGGTTCACATCGGCATCAGTTGTCTCAGCCCTAGGAAGGTGTTGACTCTGCACCAAAGCTCGGACCTTTGCGGCATTTCTAAAATTCAACATAAGGGCAAGCAATGTTTGAGGAGCTGGGTTAAGTGGAAACATAGTCTTCCATATCATCTTCAGGCCTGCATGACATTTATCAAAGAATCGGTGCACCTGTTGCACCCGATCTTGGAATTTTGCAATAATTGTGGCCTTCGATTTGTTGGTCCAGAACACACCGTGTGCTTGCGACAGATCAGTCAGGATTTCGACTCGTTCGTGGACTCGCTTGTTCTCCTCAGAAAAGTTAGAGCAATAACTAATGAAAAATGAGGAAAAGTTCAGTTATGAAGAAGATGCACTCTAAAGATGTGAAGAAGATGGAGGATTATCGGATACTCACAGTTCAAACTTTCGGTGGCCTTCTGCAGTTCGTTCAGCGCATACTTCTCCGCTTCAATGTCTAGTTCTCCCTTTTTCTTTATCACTGCCGTCATGACATGGATAACTAAAAGGTATTTTCCATACGAGTTATTCTGCTCCTCATCTGTTGCACAAGGCCAGATTCAGAGCCAACAGCAACATCCGAAGAACCTTTGACAAAAGGGACAACTGGTGTCACCTGCAATAAAAGCATCGAGTGCGAATATTCAGATAAAAAAGTATAGTATCAAGGACTTCAATTACTCCCATCGGGAGCGCATAATCAAAATTACACATTGCAATCTCAAAGGAAAGAGTTGGCAACATTGCCAACACAAATTCATTACAAAGCAAGGCTTTAAAAAGCCATTGTTAAAAGAGTGTGTGTTACAACGCGACAAATTCCTTCACGGAGCTTGGGTTTGAGTAGATATGCTTGGGGCAACTTCGCCAGCAGCTTGCTTGTTGGCTTCTACGAAATCAAGAGGTTGGAGCGCACACTTGCGTGCCGGCCTACTGAAATGGCTAAGCTTAATAGCCAGGCCATCTTGATCTTTCGGAAGCTCTTTTGTCAATAAATCCATGTTGGCTTTGAATCCATACCCCATCAGAAGTTGGAATGCAAAAAGTGCTCCATAGGTACGCGAGGTACGTTTGAATACCTCAATGGTGCCTTCAGTGTTGATAGAAAATGCATTTTCTAGCTGCCCAGGGTCTTGTCACTGTCTACCTTCGGGAAGATCAGCGCGAAGAGCCTTGATAAAGCCGCCTTATTCTTCTGGAGAATAGCCCGAACAAGCTCGCTGGAGCCGACAACGAAGGAGATAGCATCGGCTGCAAAATCAACTGGGGGCTTGCCTGCAAGATCTACAGGAATATCGGTCACTCCTACAAAGGTGAAGGCAAGAACAAGAAATTAATGAATTTCAAGAAAAAAAGAAAGACTAAAGTTGTTACAATAATTTACCCAGTAGGGCCTTGATGGAATTGTGCTTGTGACGGTAAAGCACACATCCGTTGGGAACCCTAAGAGGAAGGTATGATGAGTACAGCAACGAGTTTTCCCTCAGTAAGAAACCAAGGTTATCGAACCAGTAGGAGATGAAGATCACGTGAAGGTTGTTGGTGAAGGAGTGTAGTGCGGCGCAACACCAGGAATTCCGGTGCCAACGTGGAACCAGCACAACACAATCAAACTACTTTGCCCCAACTTAACAGTGAGGTTGTCAATCTCACCGGCTTGCTGAAAACAAAGGATTAAACGTATGGTGTGGAGAATGATGTTTGCTTGCAGAAAACAAAAGAGAAGAATGATTGCAGTAGGTTGTATGTCAGATGTAAAAGATTGGTCCGGGGTCCACAGTTCACTAGTGGTGTCTCTCCAATAAAATAAATAACATGTTGGGTAAACAAATTACAGTTGGGCAATTGACAAATAGAGAGAGCATAACAATGCACATACATATCATGATGACTACTATGAGATTTACTTAGGGCATTACGACAAAGAACATAGACCGCCATCCAGCATGCATCTATGCCTAAAAAGTCCACCTTCAGGTTAGCATCCGCACCCCTTCCAAGTATTAAGTTGCAAACAACGGACAATTGCATTAAGTACCGTAGCGTAATGTAAACAATACAAATATCCTTAGACAAAGCATTGATGTTTTATCCCTAGTGGAAACTGAGCACATCCACAACCTTAGGGGTTGCTGTCATTCCCCGCATTCAATGGAGACATGAACCCACTATCTAGCATAAATACTCCCTCTTGGAGTTACAAGTATCAACTTGGCCGCAGCCTCTACTAGCAACGGAGAGCATGCAAGATCATAAATAACACATATATGATAGATCAATAATCAACTTGACATAGTATTCCATATTCATCGGATCCCAACAAACACAACATGTAGCATTACAAATAGATGATCTTGATCATGATAGGCATCTCACAAGATATAAACATGATGGCAAAAGAGGAGAAGACAACTGATGTCTACGGGTGCTTCTATTCTTGTAGACAGTGTTGGGCCTCCAAGAGCAGAGGTTTGTAGAACAGCAGCAAGTTTCCCTTAAGTGGATCACCCAAGGTTTATCGAACTCAGGGAGGAAGAGGTCAAAGATATCCCTCTCATGCAACCCCGCAACCACAAAGCAAGAAGTCTCTTGTGTCCCCAACACACCTAATAGGTGCACTAGTTCGGCAAAGAGATAGTGAAATACAAGTGGTATGAATGAATATGAGCAGTAGTAACGGCGCCAGAAAAGTGCTTGCTGGCGTGTGGTTGATGGTGGTAATATTGCAGGAAGTACAGATGCAGTAAAACAATAAACAAGCAGCGATAGCAGTATTTAGGAACAAGGCCTAGGGATTAGACTTTCACTAGTGGACACTCTCAACTTTGATCACATAACAGAATAGATAAATGCATACTCTACACTCTCTTGTTGGATGATGAACACCACTAATTGCGTAGGATTACACGAACCCTCAATGCCGGAGTTAACAAGCTCCACAATATTCAATGTTCATATTTAAATAACCTTAGAGTGCATGACAGATCAACACAACTAAACCAAGTACTAACATAGCATGCACACTCGTCACCTTCACACTATGTAGGAGGAATAGATCACATCAATACCATCATAGCAATAGTTAACTTCATAATCTACAAGATATCATAATCATAGCCTACGCCAAGTACTAACACGGATGCACACACTGTCACCATTACACCATGCGAGGAGGAATAAACTACTTTAATAACATCACTAGAGTAGCACATGGATAAATTGTGATACAAAACACATTGCAATCATAAAGGGATATAAATAAGCACTTCACTATGCCATTCATAACGGTGAATAAGTATTCGTGAAATATAGCCTAAGAGACCCACACGGTGCACACACCTGTCACCTTTACACACGTGGGACAAGGAGTCTCCGGAGATCACATAAGTAAAACCCACTTGACTAGCATAATGACATCTAGATTACAAGCATCATCATATGAATCTCAATCATGTAAGGCAGCTCATGAGATTATTGTATTGAAGCACATAGGAGAGAGATGAACCACATAGCTACCGGTACAGCCCCGAGCCTCGATGGAGAACTACTCCCTCCTCATGGGAGACAGCAGCGTTGATGGAGATGCGGTGGTGTCGATGGAGGAGCCTTCCGGGGGCACTTCCCCGTCCCGGCGGCGTGCCGGAACGAGACTCCTGTCCCCGGATCTTGGCTTCGCGATGGCGGCGGCTCCGGAAGGTTTCTCGTACCGTGGCTCTTCCGTATCGAGGTTTTAGGTCAGGGACCTTTAAATAGGCGAAGAGGCGGAGTCGGAGGGGCGACGAGGCGGTGACACGCTAGGGCCCCCCCCTAGGCCGCGCCGGGCTATCGTCTGGGGGCCCAGTGGCCCCCCTCTGGCGACTCTCGGGTGTTCTGGAAGCTTCGTGGAAAAATAGGATGCTGGGCCTTGATTTCGTCCAATTCCGAGAATATTTCTTTACTAGGATTTCTGAAACCAAAAACAGCAGAAAACAACAGAATCGGCTCTTCGGCATCTTGTTAATAGGTTAGTGCCGGAAAATGCATAAATACGACATATAATGTGTATAAAACATGTAGATATCATCAATAATGTAGCATGGAACATAAGAAATTATCGATACGTCGGAGACGTATCGGCATCCCCAAGCTTAGTTCTCGCTCGTCCCGAGCAGGTAAACGATAACAAAGATAATTTCTGGAGTGACATGCCATCATAACCTTGATCATACTATTGTAAGCATATGTAATGAATGCAGCGATCAAAACAATGGTAATGACATGAGTAAACAACTGAATCATAAAGCAAAGACTTTTCATGAATAGTACTTCAAGACAAGCATCAATAAGTCTTGCATAAGAGTTAACTCATAAAGCAATAATTCAAAGTAGAGGTACTGAAGCAACACAAAGGGAGATTAAGTTTCAGCGGTTGCTTTCAACTTATAACATGTATATCTCATGGATATTGTCAACATAGAGTAATATAACAAGTGCAATATGCAAGTATGTAGGAATCAATGCATAGTTCACACAAGTGTTTGCTTCTTGAGGTGGAGAGAAATAGGTGAACTGACTCAACATAAAAGTAAAAGAAAGGTCCTTCAAAGAGGAAAGCGTCGATTGCTATATTTGTGCTAGAGCTTTGGTTTTGAAAACATAAAAAGAGCATAAAAGTAAAATTTTGAGAGGTGTTTGTTGTTGTCAACGAATGGTAGTGGGCACTCTAACTACCTCATCAACCAGACTTTCAAGAGCGGCTCCCATGAAGGACGTTATCTCTACCAGCAAGGTAGATCATCCCTCTTCTCTTTTGTTTACACATGTACTTTAGTTTCATTATTTGTGGATGACACTCCTCCCAACCTTTTGCTTACACAAGCCATGGCTAACCGAATCCTCGGGTGCCTTCCAACAATCACATACCATGAAGGAGTGTCTATTTGCAAAATTAAGTTGCTTACTGATGAATCAGAGCAAAACATGTGAAGAGAATTATTAATGCAAGTTAATTAATCGGGGCTGGGAACCCCATTGCCAGCTCTTTTGGCAAAATTATTGGATAAGCGGATGAAGCCACTAGTCCATTGTGAAAGTCTGTCAGAAGTAAATGACAAGATCGAAAGATAAAACACCACATACTTCCTCATGAGTATAAAACATTGACACAAATCAGAGGTGATAAATTTTGAATTATTTAAAGGTAGCACTCAAGCAATTTACTTTGGAATGGCGGAGAAATACCATGTAGTAGGTAGGTATGGTCGACACAAATGGCATAGTGGTTGGCTCAAGGATTTTGGATGCATGAGAAGTATTCCCTTTCGATACAAGGTTTAGGCTAGCAAGGTTATTTGAAACAAACACAAGGATGAACCGGTGCAGCAAAACTCACATAAAATACATATTGTAAACATTATAAGACTCTACACCGTCTTCCTTGTTGTTCAAACTCAATACTAGGAATTATCTAGACTTTAGAGAGACCAATTATGCAAACCAAATTTTAGCAAGCTCTATGTATTTCTTCATTAATAGGTGCAAAGTATATGATGCAAGAGCTTAAACATGAGCACAACAATTGCCAAGTATCACATTATTCAAGACATTCTACCAATTACTACATGTAGCATTTTCCGTTTCCAACCATATAACAATTAACGAAGCAGTTTAAACCTTCGCCATGAAAAATAAAAGCTAAGAACACATGTGTTCATATGAACCAGCGGAGCATGTCTCTCTCCCACACAAGCATGTATTTATTCAGAGAATGAAAATAACAAAACAAAAATAAAAGCACACAGACGCTCCAAGTAAAGTACATAAGATGTGATCGAATAAAAATATAGTTTCAAGAGAAGAAACCTGATAATTTGTCGATGAAGAAGGGGATGCCTTGGGCATCCCCAAGCTTAGATGCTTGAGTCTTCTTAAAATATGCAGGGGTGAACCACCGGGGCATCCCCAAGCTTAGAGCTTTCACTCTTCTTGATCATAGTATATCATCCTCCTCTCTTGACCCTTGAAAACTTCCTCCACACCAAACTCAAAACAACTCATTAGAGGGTTAGTGCATAATAAAAATTCACATGTTCAGAGGTGACACAATCATTCTTAACACTTCTGGACATTGCCCAAAGCTACTGGAAGTCAATGGAACAAAGAAATCCATCCAACATAGCAAAAGAAGCAATGCGAAATAAAAGGCAGAATCTGTCAAAACAGAACAGTCCGTAAAGACAAATTTTAAAGAGGCACCAGACTTGCTCAGATGAAAATGCCCAAATTGAATGAAAGTTGCGTACATATCTGAGGATCACTCACGTAAATTGGCATAATTTTATGAGTTACCTAAAGAGAATTAGGCCCAGATTCGTAACAGCAAAGAAATCTGTTTCTGCGCAGTAATCCAAATCTAGTATTGACTTTACTATCAAAGACTTTACTTGGCACAACAATGCAATAAAACTAAGATAATGAGAGGTTGCTACAGTAGTAACAACTTCCAAGACTCAAATATAAAAAAAAGTACTATAGTAAAATAAACACATGGGTTATCTCCCAAGAAGTTCTTTCTTTATAGCCATTAAGATGGGCTCAGCAGTTTTAATGATGCACTCGCAAGAAATAGTAGTTGAAGCAAAAGAGAGTATCAAGAGGAAAATTCAAAACATATTTAAGTCTAACATGCTTCCTATGCATAGAAATCTTGTAAATAAACAAGTTCATGAAGAGCAAAGTAACAAGCATAGGAAGATAGAACAAGTGTAACTTCAAAAATTTCAGCACATAGAGAGGTGTTTTAGTAACATGAAAATTTCTACAACCATATTTTCCTCTCTCATAATAACTTTCAGTAGCATCATGAGCAAACTCAACAATATAACTATCACATAGAGCATTCTTATCATGAGTCTCATGCATAAAATTATTACTACTCCCAACATAAGCATAGTTATTCTTATTAATTGTAGTAGGAGCAAATTCAACAAAGTAGCTATCATTATTATTCTCATCATCAAATATAGGAGGCATATTGTAATCATAATCAAATTTATCCTCCATAACAGAGTGGTACTAAAAGACTACTATCATTATAATCATCATAAATAGGAGGCAAAGTATCATCAAAGTAAATTTTCTCCTCAATGCTTGGGGGACTAAAAAGATCATGCTCATCAAAACCAGCTTCCCCAAGCTTAGAATTTTCCATATCATTAGCAACAATGGTGTTCAAAGCGTTCATACTAATATGTTCCATAGGTTTTTTAATTTTCGCATCAAACCATCCATGTCTTAAATCAGGAAATAGAATAAGAAGCTCATTGTTGTCCATTATGCCTAACTAGTGTAAACAAGAAACAAAAAGATGCAATTGCAGGATCTAAAGGAAATAGCTTCGAGAACACACACAACGGCGCCAGAAAAGTACTTTACCTGGGACCGGAGTATGAATGCCTTTTACCTTTCCTCCCCGGCAACGGCGCCAGAAAAGTGCTTCATGTCTACGGGTGCTTATATTCTTGTAGACAGTGTTGGGCCTCCAAGAGCAGAGGTTTGTAGAACATCAGCAAGTTTCCCTTAAGTGGATCACCCAAGGTTTATCGAACTCAGGGAGGAAGAGATCAAAGATATCCCTCTCATGCAACCCTGCAACCACAAAGCAAGAAGTCTCTTGTGTCCCCAACACACCTAATAGGTGCACTAGTTCGGCAAAGAGATAGTGAAATACAAGTGGTATGAATGAATATGAGCAGTAGTAACGGCGCCAGAAAAGTGCTTGCTGGCGTGTGGTTGATGGTGGTAATATTGCAGGAAGTACGGATGCGAGTAAAACGAGTAAACAAGCAGCGATAGCGATATTTAGGAACAAGGCCTAGGGATTAGACTTTCACTAGTGGACACTCTCAACTTTGATCACATAACGGAATAGATAAATGCATACTCTACACTCTCTTGTTGGATGATGAACACCACTAATTGCGTAGGATTACACGAACCCTCAATGCCGGAGTTAACAAGCTCCACAATATTCAATGTTCATATTTAAATAACCTTAGAGTGCATGACAGATCAACACAACTAAACCAAGTACTAACATAGCATGCACACTGTCACCTTCACACTATGTAGGAGGAATAGATCACATCAATACCATCATAGCAATAGTTAACTTCATAATCTACAAGAGATCATAATCATAGCCTACGCCAAGTACTAACACGGATGCACACACCGTCACCATTACACCGTGCGGGAGGAATAAACTACTTTAATAACATCACTAGAGTAGCACATGGATAAATTGTGATACAAAACACATTGCAATCATAAAGGGATATAAATAAGCACTTCACTATGCCATTCATAACAGTGAATAAGTATTCTGTGAAATATAGCCTAAGAGACCCACACGGTGCACACACTCGTCACCTTTACACACGTGGGACAAGGAGTCTCCGGAGATCACATAAGTAAAATCCACTTGACTAGCATAATGACATCTAGATTACAAGCATCATCATATGAATCTCAATCATGTAAGGCAGCTCATGAGATTATTGTATTGAAGCACATATGAGAGAGATGAACCACATAGCTACCGGTACAGCCCCGAGCCTCGATGGAGAACTACTCCCTCCTCATGGGAGACAGCAGCGTTGATGGAGATGGCGGTGGTGTCGATGGAGGAGCCTTCCGGGGGCACTTCCCCCTCCCAGCGGCGTGCCGGAACAGAGACTCCTGTCCCCCAGATCTTGGCTTCGCGATGGCGGCGGCTCTGGAAGGTTTCTCGTACCGTGGCTCTTCCGTATCGAGGTTTTAGGTCAGGGACCTTTAAATAGGCGAAGAGGCGGAGTCGGAGGGGCGACGACGCGGTGACACGCTAGGGGGGCGCCCCCCCCCTAGGCCGCGCCGGGCTATCGTCTGGGGGCCCAGTGGCCCCCCTCTAGCGACTCTCGGGTGTTCTGGAAGCTTCGTGGAAAAATAGGATGCTGGGCCTTGATTTCGTCCAATTCCGAGAATATTTCTTTACTAGGATTTCTGAAACCAAAAACAGCAGAAAACAGCAACTGGCTCTTCGGCATCTTGTTAATAGGTTAGTGCCGGAAAATGCATAAATACGACATATAATGTGTATAAAACATGTAGATATCATCAATAATGTAGCATGGAACATAAGAAATTATCGATACGTCGGAGACGTATCAACAACCATCTAGCTACTGCTATGGACCCATAGTCCAAGGATGAACTACTCACGCATCAGTCCGGAAGAGGGAATGGTGTTGTAGAGCCCTCTGGTGATGATTCCCCTCTCCGGCAGGGTGCCGGAGGAGATCTTCTGAACCGCCCGAGATAGGGTTGACGGCGGCGGCGTCTCTGGAAATGTTCTCGTATTTTGGCTCTCGGTGTTAGGGTTTTTGGGGACAAAGGAATAAATAGGCGAAGGGGCGGAGTCGGGGGAGCCAGGGGGCTCCCTCCCCACATCACGGCGTGGGGGGCCCCACTGCCGCGCCGCCTTATGGTGTGGGCTCCCTGCTGGCCTTCCTCAACTCTTCTTCAGTCTTCTGGAACACTCCGTGGAAAATAGGACCGTGGGCTTTTGTTTCGTTGAATTCTGAGAATATTTGTAAACTAGCTTTTCTGAAATCAAAAACAGCAGAAAACAGGAACTGGCACTGTGGCATCTTGTTAATAGGTTAGTCCCAGAAAATGCATAAAAACACTATAAAGTATGAATAAAACATGTAGGTATTGTCATAAAACTAGCATGGAACATAAGAAATTATAGATACGTTGGAGACGTATCAAGCATCCCCAAGCTTAGTTCCTACTCGCCCTCGAGTAGGTAAACGATAAAAAGAATAATTTTTGAAGTGACATGCTACCAACATAATCTTGATCAATACTATTGTAAAGCATATGAGATGAATGAAGTGACTCAAAGCAATGGTCTATAGTTTGCTAACAAAAAGATAATGACTAAACGACTGAATCATATAGCAAAAACTTTTCATGAATAGTAATTTCAAGACAAGCATCAAAAAGTCTTGCATAAGAGTTAACTCATAAAGCAATAGATTCTTAATAAGAGGTTTTGAAGCAACACAAAGGAAGATTTAAGTTTCAGCAATTGCTTTCAACTTTCAACATGCATATCTCATGGATAATTGTCAACACAAAGTAATATAATAAATGCAATAAGTAAGCATGTAAGAATCAGTGAACACAGTTGACACAAGTGTTTGCTTCTAATATAGAAAGAAGTAGGTAAACTGACTCAACATAAAGTAAAAGAAAGGCCCTTCGCAGAGGGAAGCAGGGATTAAATCATGTGCTAGAGCTTTTCAAGTTTTGAAACCATATAGAGAGCATAAAAATAAAGTTTTGAGAGGTGTTTGTTGTTGTCAACGAATGGTAGTAGGCATTCTAACCCCCTTGTCAAACAGAATTTCAAAGAGCGGCTCCCATGAAGGACGTTATCTCTACCAGCAAGGTAGATCATCCTTCTTCTCTTTTGTTTGCACATGTATTTTAGTTTTATTTATAGATGACACTCCTCCCAACCTTTTTGCTTTCACAAACCATGGCTAACCGAATCCTCGGGTGCCTTCCAACATTTCACATACCATGGAGGAGTGTCTATTGCAAAATTAAGTTGCTTACTGATAAATCAGGGCAAAACATGTGAAGAGAATTATTAATGAAAGTTAATTAATTGGGGCTGGGCACCCCGTTGCCGACTCTTTTTACAAAATTATTGGATAAGCGGATGTATATGCCACTAGTCCATTGGTGAAAGTCTGCCCAACAAGATTGAAAGATAAAACACCACATACTTCCTCATGAGCTATAAAACATTGACACAAATAAGGACTAATAAAGTTTTGAATTGTTTAAAGGTAGCACATGAAGTATTTACTTGGAATGGCAATACCACATAGTAGGTAGTTATGGTGGACACAAATGGCATAGGTTTTGGCTCAAGGTTTTGGATGCACGAGAAGCATTCCCTCTCAGTACAAGGCTTTGGCTAGCAAGGTTGTTTGAAGCAAACACAAGTATAAACCGGTACAGCAAAACTTACACAAGAACATATTGCAAGCATTATAAGACTCTACATTGTCTTCCTTGTTGCTCAAACACTTTTACTAGAAAATATCTGGACCTTAGAGAGACCAATCATGCAAACCAAATTTCAACAAGCTCTACGGTAGTTCTCCACTAATAGGTTTAAACTACATGATGCAAGAGCTTAAACATGATCTACTTGAGAGCTCAAAACAATTGCCAAGTATCAAATTATTCAAGACAATATACCAATTACCACATGAAGCATTTTCTGTTTCCAACCAAATAACAATAAGTGCAGCGGCTTTCAACTTTCCCCATGAACATGAAAAATAAAACGAAGAACACAAGTGTTCAAATGAAAAAGCGGAGCATGTCTCTCTCCCACACAAGCATGTTAGGATCCGATTTATTCAGAGAATGAAAATAACAAACGAAAATAAAAGCACACAGATGCTCCAAGTAAAGCACATAAGATGTGACAGAATTAAAATATAGTTTCACTAGAGGTGACCTGATAAGTTGTCGATGAAGAAGGGGATGCCTTGGGCATCCCCAAGCTTAGACGCTTGAGTCTTCTTGAAATATGAAGGGTTGAACCACGGGAGCATCCCCAAGCTTAGACTTTTCACTCTTCTTGATCATATTATATCATCCTCTTCTCTTGATCCTTGAAAACTTCCTTCACACCAAGCTCAAAGCAATCTCATTAGAGGGTTAGTGCATAATCAAAAATTCACATGTTCAGTAAGGACACAATCATTCCCAACACTTCTGGATATTACCCAAGGCTACTGAAATTTAATGGAGCAAAGAAATCCACTCAAACACAGTAAAAGAGGCAATGCGAAATAAAAGGCAGAATCTGTCAAAACAGAACAGTCTGTAAAGACGCATTTGTTAGAGGCACTTAACATGCTCAGATGGAAAAGCTCTAGTTGAACGAAAGTTGCGTACATATCTGAGGATTACTCATGATTTTTTTCAGGATTTTACGAGTTTTCTACAGAGAGAAAAACTCAAATTCGTGACAGCTAAAATCTTTTTCTGCGTAGAAATCCAAATCTAGTATCAACTTTCTATCAAAGACTTTACTTGGCACAACAATGCAAGAAAATAAAGATACAAAGGTATTTCTACAGTAGTAACAAGCACCTTGACTCAAATATAAAACAAAAATTGCAGAAATAAAATAATGGGTTGTCTCTCATAAGCGCTTTTCTTTAACGCCTTTCAGCTAGGCGTAGAAAGTGAAAATCAAGTAACATCAAGAGAAGAAGCATCAACATCATAATTTGTTCTAATAATAGAATCAAAATGCATCTTCATTCTCTTTCTAGGGAAGTGTTCCATACCTTTCTTAAGATGGAATTGATATTTAATATTTCCTTCTTTCATATCAATAATAGCACCAACGGTTCGAAGAAAGGGTCTTCCCAAAACAATAGGACAAGATGCATTGCATTCAATATCCAAAACAACAAAATCAACGGGGAAAAGGTTATTGTTAACCGTAATGTGAACATTATCAATTCTCCCCAAAGATTTCTTTATAGAATTATCAGCAAGATTAACATCCAAATAACAGTATTCCAAAGGTGGCAAGTCAAGCATATCATCAAGTTTCTTAGGCATAACAGAAATACTTGCACCAAGATCACATAAAGCATTACAATCAAAATCATTGACCTTCATTTTAATGATGGGTACCCAACCATCTTCCAACTTCCTAGGGATAGAAGCTTCAAGTTTTAATTCCTCTTCCCTAGCTTTAATGAGAGCATTTGTAATATGTTTTGTAAAGGCCAAGTTTATAGCACTAGCATTAGGACTTCTAGCAAGTTTTTGCAAGAACTTAATAACTTCAGAAATATGACAATTATCAAAATCAAAACCATTATGATCTAAAGCAATGGGACCATTGTCCCCAACACTTTGAAAAATTGCAGCACTTTTATCACAAACAGTTTCAGCAGTTTCAGTCAATTTTGCATGCTTCGTAGTAGAAGTAGAAACATTGCCAACACCAATTATTTTACCATTGATAGTGGGAGATTTAGCAACATGTGAAGTATCAACATTACTAGTGGTGGTAATAGTCCAAACTCTAGCTATATTATTCTCTTTAGCAAGTTTTTCTTCTCTTTCCCACCTAGCATGCAATTCAGCCAACATTCTAATATTGTCATTAATTCGAACTTGTGTAGCATTTGCTGTAGCAAATGACTTAGTATCTTTAACTTCATTAGGCATAATTTTCAGTTTCAAAAGATCAACATCAAGAGCAAGACTATCAACCTTTACAAGCAAGAACATCAATTTTACCAAACTTTTCCTCAACAGATTTGTTAAAAGCAGTTTGTGTACTAATAAATTCTTTAAGCATGACTTCAAGATCAGAGTGTACACTCCTACTATTGTTGTAAGAATTACCATAAGAATTACCACAACCATTACCACTATTAGAAGGATATGGCCTATAGTTGTTGTTACCAAAATTATTCCTATAAGCATTGTTGTTGAAATTATTATTTTTAATGAAGTTCACATCAACATGCTCTTCTTGAGCAACCAATGAAGCTAAAGGAACATTATTAGGATCAACATGAGATTTACCATTAACAAGTATAGACATAATAACATCAATCTTATCACTCAAGGAAGAGGTTTCTTCAACAGAATTTACCTTCTTACCTTGAGGAGTTCTTTCAGTGTGCCATTCAGAGTAGTTGATCATCATATCATCAAGAAGCTTTGTTGCAGCACCCAAATTGATGGACATAAAAGTACCTCCAGCAGCTGAATCCAATAGGTTCCTTGAAGAAAAATTTAATCCTGCATAAAAGGTTTGGATGATCTTCCAAGTAGTTAGTCCATGTGTAGGGCAATTCTTTACCAAAGATTTCATTCTCTCCCATGCTTGGGCAACATGTTCATTATCCAATTGCTTAAAATTCATAATGCTACTTCTCAAAGATATAATTTTAGCAGGAGGATAATATTTTCCAATGAAAGCATCTTTACATTTAGTCCATGAACTAATACTATTTTTAGGCAAAGATAGCAACCAATCTTTAGCTCTTCCTCTCAAGGAGAAAGGAAACAATTTCATTTTATAATATCTCCATCTATATCCTTATACTTTTGCATTTCACAAAGTTCAACAAAATTATTAAGATGGGCACCAGCATCATCATTACTAACACCAGAAAATTGCTCTCTCATAACAAGATTTAGTAAAGCAGGTTTAATTTCATAAAATTCTGCTGTAGTAGCAGGTGGAGTAATAGGAGTGCATATGAAATCATTATTATTTGTGCTAGTGAAGTCACACAACTTAGTGTTCTCAGGAGTATTCATTTTAGCAATAATAAAGCAAAACCGAATTAACTAAAATAAAGCAAGTAACTAATTTTTTTGTGTTTTTGATATAAAGAAAGCAAACAAGACAGAAAATAAAATAAAGCAAGACAATAAACAAAGTAAAGAGATTGGGTGTGAGAGACTCCCTTTGCAGCGTGTCTTGATCTCCCCGGCAACGGCGCCAGAAAAGTAGCTGCTTGTGACGGTAAAGCACACGTCCGTTGGGAACCCCAAGAGGAAGGTATGATGAGTACAGCAGCGAGTTTTCCCTCAGTAAGAAACCAAGGTTATTGAACCAGTAGGAGATGAAGATCACGTGAAGGTTGTTGGTGAAGGAGTGTAGTGCGGCACAACACCAGGGATTTCGATGCCAACGTGGAACCTGCACAACACAATCAAACTACTTTGCCCCAACTTAACAGTGTGGTTGTCAATCTCACTGGCTTGCTGAATACAAAGGATTAAACATATGGTGTGGAGAATGATGTTTGCTTGCAGAAAACAAAAGAGAACAATGATTGCAGTAGGTTGTATGTCAGATGTAAAAGAATGGTCCGGGGTCCACAGTTCACTAGTGGTGTCTCTCCAATAAAATAAATAACATGTTGGGTAAACAAATTACAGTTGGGCAATTGACAAATAGAGAGAGCATAACAATGCACATACATATCATGATGACTACTATGAGATTTACTTAGGGCATTACGACAAAGAACATAGACCGCCATCCAGACATGCATCTATGCCTAAAAAGTCCACCTTCGGGTTAGCATCCGCACCCCTTCCAATATTAAGTTGCAAACAACGAGACAATTGCATTAAGTACCGTGCGTAATGTAAACAATACAAATATCCTTAGACAAAGCATTGATGTTTTATCCCTAGTGGCAACAAGCACATCCACAACCTTAGGGGTTGCTTGTCACTCCCCGCATTCAATGGAGACATGAACCCACTATCTAGCATAAATGCTCCCTCTTGGAGTTACAAGTATCAACTTGGCCAGAGCCTCTACTAGCAAGGGAGAGCATGCAAGATCATATATAGCACATATATGATAGATCAATAATCAACTTGACATAGTATTCCATATTCATCGGATCCCAACAAACACAACATGTAGCATTACAAATAGATGATCTTGATCATGATAGGCAGCTCACAAGATCTAAACATGATGGCACAAGAGGAGAAGACAACCATCTAGCTACTGCTATGGACCCATAGTCCAAGGATGAACTACTCACGCATCAGTCCGGAGGCGGGCATGGTGATGTAGAGCCCTCCGGTGATGATTCCCCTCTCCGGCAGGGTGCCGGAGGAGATCTTCTGAACCCCCCGAGATAGGGTTGATGGCGGCGGCGTCTCTGGAACTGTTCTCGTATTTTGGCTCTCGGTGTTAGGGTTTTTGGGGACGAAGGAATAAATAGTGGAAGGGGCAGAGTCGGGGGAGCCAGGGGGCTCCCTCCCCACATCACGGCGCGGGGGGCCCCACTGCCGCGCCGCCTTATGGTGTGGGCCCCCTGCTGGCCTTCCTCAACTCTTCTTCGGTCTTCTGGTACACTCCGTGGAAAATAGGGCCGTGGGCTTTTGTTTCGTCCAATTCCGAGAATATTTGTAAACTAGCTTTTCTGAAATCAAAAACAGCAGAAAACAGGAACTGTCACTGTGGCATCTTGTTAATAGGTTAGTTCCCAGAAAATGCATAAAAACACTATAAAGTATGAATAAAACATGTACGTATTGTCATAAAACTAGCATGGAACACAAGAAATTATAGATACGTTGGAGACGTATCAAATTGCGAAGATTATTATCCTTCTCCGTCGCCTGAACCTGGGCCTCCGCAGTCTCCTTCTCTTCCTCCTTCAGCTTCGTCTTCAGTTGGCTCAGCTCTTTCTTAAGTCTAACAGCCTCCTGCCGATCAATAGTTGCCAATTTGATTGCTTGGTCAAGTCGGTCAGATGATGATTGAGCAGTTTGCTGAAGTCGAGCATTATCAGATTCTAGATGAATGAATCGAGAGGCGAAGTCATTTATTATTGCTACGGTGGCTTGGATGGGCTATGGCATGACACAAGACAAAACCGTTATGTATATATAATATTATCCTTGAGCTGACATTCGACTGCTGGCAGCCGAATATAGGCTCGGGGGCTGGTGGAGGAAGGGTTATCATCAAATATGAAAAATATTACGGTACTTAGTGCCCTTCAGGAACCAAAGGGGAAGAAGCAGCTGTCGAAGGGATTTGTTTTCTCTTCAATAAAGAGGGAGCAGCTGGCACTTCCTTCAGCAAAGATGGTTCTTCGTATGAAGCTGCTATTTGCTTGCGGGAGCTGGTCTTTACCTTCTTCGGAGGAGGAGCCTTTATGTATCCTTCGTCACTGCACGAACATGTGTGGCTACGTCGACAATATGGATGAAAAGACATAAATAGCGCTCGAAAGTAACAGATCGGGAGAAAAAACACTTGCAAGTCGAAGAGCAGCTCATCCTCATCAGCAAAGCCGCCTGATGGCCTCTTCGGCGGCTGAGTGGTGGAAGTCTCCGGTGCTCACCAACAAAGAGAACACGACCCGCATCATTTTCGCGTTGGCCACTGGGACTCGACTCCGCTGTATCGGTTAATTCATCATCAAGGATTTTTTGGTATTCAGCAGAAGGGGCTTTGGGGTCGAAAGGTTTATTCTCTTCCTCTTCATTTTCAGAGGCCTTGTTGTCCTTAACTACTTCAACATGAGCTTCTACGTTGCCGGTGGATTCATCGTCTTTAGGTTCCTCCTCACTCTCGGATACAGCGGGGTAATATCTTGCAGTTGCAGGAACCTGTTGAGGCAAGCAATAACTTAATAGTTTAAAACAAAGTTATCAGACACAAGTATCATAATAAGTGTAGGAAAGTCAGGATTACCTCAGCTGGATGATGAGTAAGTTCATTCGGATCTTGGAGGGCCACTAGGGGGATAGAATCCTCTTGGCTGAAATAAGTCAAGCATCTGACTTCATCTAAAAACTCCTTATCTGACAATTCTGCGGCATTGACTCGGGTCTCATCCTTGGGACCCGAATATAACCACATCTGATGGGCTCCAGACATTATCGGCTAGATGCGGCACTTCAAAAACATAGCAACAACTTCGGTGCCGATCATTGTTTGACCATCGGCATCCTTCACTTCTAAGATCTTTTCATACAAATCATCGGCAGTTACTTTTTCTTCGGTAGTCAGAATATTTCTCCAGGACTTCTTCGATGTTGCCTCTAATACATCATCAAACTTCGGCAGGCAAGTGTTGTGCCCTGGTGCTGATTGATACCTAAGATAGAACCACTTTGATCTTCAGCCTTGGACAGATTCTCTCATCGGAAATTTAAATTAATTAACTTCCTTTCGGACAACAAGCCAACCCCACCAGTAATGTAAGGTCCGCTGTTGCCGCTGTAGCGTTTGACAAAGAAGATATTCTTCCATAGGCCCCAATGGGGATCAATACCAAGAAAAGCCTCATGGGTAGTAATGAAAATTAAAAGATGAAGAATGGAATTCGGGGTCAACTTCCAAAGTTGGATTATGTACGAGAACAGGAGGCGCCGAAGGAATTCACGTGCAGGGAGAGATAACCCTCGGAGCAAGAAAGCAGCAAACGTGACAGTAAATCTAGCAGGGGGATTAGGACGGGAGTCTGAACCTGGCAGGCGAACGTCTCCCTCGTCCTCGGAAATCAATCCGAGGCTCCGCATCTTCTTCTCATCACATTTGGTCATGATGGACGCAGTCCAGTTGCATTGAGCATCTTTGGTGGTGGCGGTGGCGGCCTTCGATGCGGTCTTCTTCGGCGCAGGCGCGGTGGCCTTCGACCCAGTAGCGCTTGTAGCAGCACTAGCGGTTGCGACGCCCTTATTCTTGCCCATCTCGTTGGAGGTTTCTTGGGGAGTCTGGTTTTTGGGCGCAACAGCAATGGGATGCAAGCGCAGAGGAAGAAGAAGAACATGATGGTAGGGAAGAGATGAGTAAATCCCTAGATCCTCTTTATAAAGGGAAAGTTGCTTTGGAATTGGGCCAACGAATTCATGCCATAGAAAAATGGATGGAGATCTAGTTAGACACGTGTCACAAGAAGAGGTAAACCGGAGGCCCATTACCTCCACTACGCGCAAGAATCGAGGAAACACTTTGGTTAGCGTGCAATGCCCGGTCATTTCCAAAACTGACTGCGCAAACAAGAGGTGGGGCCCATTAGGTCGTGTCCCATCAGTCTCGCTGCTACAGTTGCCACGTCTTTGCTGATGTCATCAAAGTCATTGGCTCCTTTATGACGGGGCACCCGAATAAAAATAACACTCGAAGGAATCTGCAACTTTCGGCTACTCGACTTGAGTCTACGCACGGTTGCAAACATCCATCCCTAGACTCGGGGGCGCTGGAAGCGCACCCGATAAACATCCATCCCATCGAGAGCGCTGGACGCGCACCCGATAAAAATGGAAAAGACATCTGACGTGGGCATTACCCTTCGGGTAACTGTCATTGCCCTATCCTGTACTGTTGGGATTCGTAGCATAGAAAACAAAAAATTTCCTACGGCGAGAACGCAATCCAAGCCAAGATGCAATCTAGAAGATGGGAGCAATGAGGGGATGAACGAGACTAACCCTTGAAGATTTCCAAAGCCTACAAGAGGAGGCTCTCGTTGCTGCAGTAGACGATCACTTGCCGCTTTCAAAAGCGCGTAGAAGATCTTGACGGTGCCACAATCGGGCAGCACCTCCGTACTCGGTCACACATTCGGTGTTGATGACGACGTCCTTCTCCCTGTTCCAGCGGGCAGCGGAAGTAGTAGATCCTCCTTGGAATCCCGACAACACGACGGCGTGGTGGCGGTGTCGATGGAGATCTCCGGCGGAGCTTCGCTAAGCATATGCGGGAGAGGTGGTGGAGGAGAGGTAGCTAGGGTTTTGGGGAGAGGGGGCTTGGGCGCCGGCCCTCATAGGGGTGCGGCCAAGGTGGAGCCAAGAGTGGCCGGCCAGCCCCTCCCCTCCTCTCTTTATATAGGTGGAAGCCCCAAGGATTAGGTCAAAAGTCTCCGAATAAGACCCCAACATAAACCTTCCATATGACCAAACGTAGGGGGAGTGGGACTCCCCCCTTTCCTTGGTGGGGTGGCCGACCACCATGGGGAGGAGTCCACTTGGGACTCCTCCTCCCTTAGGCTGGCCGGCCAAGGTGGGTGGAGTCCCTCTGGGACTCCACCTTCCATGCTGATTTCTTCTGGACTCTTCTAGAACCTTCTAGAACCTTCCAGGAAAATACCGGATCATTTTCAAAACTAGAAAATGACTTCCTATATATGAATCTTATTCTCCGGACCATTCCGGACCTCCTCGTGATGTCCTGGATCCCATCCGAGACTCCGGACAAAACTTCGAACTCCATTCCATATTTCCATATCTACTTAAACGACATCAAACCTTAAGTGTGTCACCCTACGGTTCGCGAACTATGTAGACATGGTTGAGACTTCTCTCCGACCAATAACCAATAGCGGGATCTGGAGATCCATAATGGCTCCCACATATTCAATGATGACTTTAGTGATCGACTGAACCATTTACATATGATACCGATTCCCTTTGTCACACGATATTTTACTTGTCCGAGGTTTGATCATCGGTATCTCTATACCTCGTTCAACATCGTCTCATGACAAGTACTCTTTACTCGTACCGTGGTATGTGGTCTCTTATGAACCATTCATATGCTTGCAAGATATTCAGACGACATTCCACCGTTAGGGCCCAGAGTATATCTATCCGTCATCGGGATGGACAAATCCCTCTGTTGATCCATATGCCTCAACTCATACTTTCCGGATACTTAATCCCACCTTTATAACCACCCATTTACGCAGTGGCGTTTGATGTAATCAAAGTACCTTTCCGGTATAAGTGATTTACATGATCTCATGGTCGAAAGGACTAGGTAACTATGTATCGAAAGCTTATAGCAAATAACTTAATGACGTGATCTTATGCTACGCTTAATTGGGTGTGTCCATTACATCATTCATATAATGACATAACCTTGTTATAAATAACATCCAATGTTCATGATCACGAAACCATGATCATCTATTAATCAACAAGCTAGTTATACAAGAGGCTTACTAGGGACTCCTTGTTGTTCACATAACACACATGTATCAATGTTTCGGTTAATACAATTATAGCATGGTATGTAAACATTATCATAAACACAAAGATATATTGTAATAACCATTTTATTATTGCCTCTTGGGCATATCTCCAACAGTCTCCCACTTGCACTAGAGTCAATAATCTAGTTTACATTTGTAAAGATATAACACCTTGGCCTTCCGGTGCTTTATCATGTTTTGCTCACGAGAGAGGTTTTAGTCAACGGATCTGACACGCTCATAAACGTATGTATTTTGTAATTTATTTGCGTCTCAACGCATCACTCATTTCCAAATGAGTCGGCATTAAATATGTTTGGTCTTCTGGTGGAACCTTAATTCTGCGGTCTGAAATATGTCACTAATATTGTCATACACAATGTAGCTTCAAAGTTCTGACACTATCGGAACTACACCAAGTTCTCAAAGAACCTCTTGACTTAACATCCTCAGTCATTGTCAAAACAATGACATACTCTGCCTTCGGTTGTAGAATCCGTCACAATATTTAGAACTCTTCTAAATCTAGCATAGACAACTTCTAGCTCATTGTGCTACCTTTTAAACAACACTTAGTCTAATTCGAGATTGAAATTTTATTTTTATATGTGACAAAACAAATATCGGTGCAACACCTTACAGCGATTTGTTTGTCATTTCTACATACAAAACTATATATATATATCCTTGGTTCTTCTTAAGTACTCAAGAAT
Organism: Lolium rigidum; assembly: GCF_022539505.1. Classification (NCBI taxonomy): domain Eukaryota; kingdom Viridiplantae; phylum Streptophyta; class Magnoliopsida; order Poales; family Poaceae; genus Lolium; species Lolium rigidum. The sequence goes on along the minus strand of NC_061514.1, from coordinate 90,561,444 downwards.
ATTCTTACTGTTTTTCAATGATCATCACATGAATCATTCTGGTACATGCTCATAACACTTTTAGAGCACAGGACATCTGATTGTGTACATATTATTCATGATCTATAATCACTCATGTGTTTTTACTCATTGAGTGTCAGATACACTCAAGTCTTGTCAAAACTTCACATGACAAGAACATTTTCTTAATATTTCTATATTGAATTACTTCAATATCCATTCTATGTACTTTGACTTAAACTTACTATGTGTTTCAATCTATCTTCATAGATCTTGACACTAAATTTGTTTCGATCCATATCCTTTCATTGAAGTTAATTTCTCAATGAAATCTTTTAATCAAGTATATAATTACATCATTTATAACCAACTATATGTCATCTACATAAGTATTATAAATATGTCTCAGTGCTCCCACTTAATTTCTTGTAAATGCAAGCATCTTCATCATTTCTGATGAAATCAAAAAACTCTTTGACTATTTCATCTGGTGAAGATTCCAACTCCGCGATACTCAATCCAATTGAAGTTTGTATATCTATCTTAGTATTCCACGGACCAGCAAAACTCTTGGTTGTATCTTGTATACACCTTTAATACGCACTTCTGATAAGTAATGTATTTTGCCATCCTACTAGCATATCTCATAAAAGAAATATGTAGTGATTACTAGAATAATCCACATAGACTATAAGCATTGCTACGGAAGATCTAATCTTATCGTAGTCAACTCTTTGAACTTTGTCGTAAACAACTTTTCGACAAGTTGAGCTTCTTCAAGGATATTTCATCCAAGTCCATCAATTTTATAGATCCATTTACTTTCAAAAAGTATTCACCTATCTTGGATTTCATGGCGTATAGCCATTTTAACGGAGTCAGGGCCCATCGTAACTTCTTTGTTTGTAGTTGCTTTATCATTGTTCAAAATCAATCCTTTGTCCACAAATCATTTATTTGATCACAAAGTAAACCATACCTACAAGGTTCACTATGTACTTCGATCTCCATGGATAAAACACTTTGTAGTCATGGGAGCCATGATCGTCGTGGCCGCTTTCAGAACCAATTTCCGATGCTGCACTACTCTGATCATTATGCTCAGGTTCATAAACCTTATCAAGTTCTATTGTCCTCCCACTCAAATACTTCTGTAGAAAACAATTTCTTGGAAATAAGCAAGTAACATTAACAAACACTTGTGTCTTTTACTTTATAGTGGAAAGAATTCCCTATTAATTCTTTGGGATAACCAACAAAGACATTTATCCGATTTTGGTTGTAAATTTTTAGACCAAAATTTAAAGAAAGGACTATTAGGATTTATACCCATGCCATAACTTGTATGGTGTCATTTCAACGGATCATGATGATGCTCTATTTAGTGTAAAAGCGGTAGTCTCTAAAGCAAAATCCACAGAAATATAATGGCATCAATATTTTATCTCATCATTGACCCAACAAGGTTTGGATACATCTCTCGGATACTCTATCATCACTATGATACTCCAAGAAACGTGAGTTGTAGAACAATTTCATAACTCTCTTAGATGTTCGCTAAAACTTGTAATTCAAATATTTCCACCATGATCCAATCATAGATATTTGACTTTTCTATTACGATGATTTCCACTTCATGCTGAATTTTATTTGAATCCATTCAAATGTTTCAAACTTCTTCCTTATCGAATATATCCACATTTATATACTCAATTCATTGTTGGAAGTTTTCATGAAGTAGAAGAATCTCCCGCACACAACTATGTCCAGTGAACCACATACATCATCATGTATGTTTCCACTAAGTTAGTTGCCCGTTCAACTCTTGGCCTATGAACGGTATTTTAGTCATTCTATTTTAGAAAAGATTTGCAAGCGCCAAATGATTCAAAAATCAAATGACTCCAAAAATCCATTTGCATGGAGTTCCTTCATGCGTTCCTTTCTAACATGACCTAAATGGCGGTTCCACAAATAAGTGGAATTCAAATCATTTTCCTTATGGCATTTTAGCGTCAGTATTATGTGTGTGTGTTTCACCATTAAGATTTATAATAACTTATCCATCGTATATGGAGTAATGTCATATTTTGAACAACTCATTGTTTTCATTTGACTAGAGCATAATAACAATTATTAAGTTCTTTATTATAAATTCTAAGGGCTAGATAGAATGCCAACGATGAACATAATAACACTTTATTTTTTTTGTTCCAGACGTGCATTCCTATCATATTCCTTGTCAGTCACTTAGGCCATTGTATTCTTGTATTGCGTTGTTTTGTATGACACTTCATACCAACCAATATGGTACAAATACCCAAGAATTTTATTGTGTGACCAAACGAGGAATACATCCATAACGTGTATATCATTTATATACACCTGAGCTAGACTTTCTAGTCTTTTCTTTCTTTCTGCCAATAATCTTTTTGTAGTTTCTCTTTTAGCTTTCCTCATTATTCAGAAAAACACTTCAACATCAATAACTTCTAGGTTTGTTGGTCAAATACCAATAACCTTGAGGTTCTAACTTTGAAGTTGATCATCATATGACAAGTGTTCCGGATTTCACTATTAGTAACCTTTTAATATGATGAACAATTTCACTCATAATTTTATCCATCATATCATGACGACTTTTCGAGACCATGTATGTACATGCTAGGCTCGTAAAGTTTAACCTCAGTATTCGTATGTGCAAATCTGGCTTGCACCCATTGTATGCACACGTAGAATCTATAACACCCGATCATCACGTGATGCTTCGAAACGACGAGTCTTAGCAACGGTGCATACTAAGGACGATCACTTCATGGATATGCGAATATTGTTAGTACCCCAATAGTTGGAGGATTGGGACGCCTTGCGTCTTCAACCTTCGTACATTCCCATAAAACTTATGAGTTTATGTAGTCTCACCAAATTATATTCTATCATCTTGCAATAAGGTCTTAGATATCATATATATCTCATACCTTGATTATTTCTGAAAACTAAATTTTCAGCTCCTTACTTTTCAAACAGATTTGAACTTCAAGTTTCACGGAGACAAGATAACTTTAGGTACTAATTGAAACCATAGCTCTCCGAATCAACAATGTGAGGTTTACTAAAAGTTTGCAATAGGACTTAATCATTTCTTGATTCTTTAACAATACGGTACCAATCCGTAAAGTTTCTTGTCAGATTTTAACAGTATTTCTATCTCAATAACAAGACTAGCGCATGGTAGAAAATGGATGCCAATACTACAAAATTAATTCAAAATACTACTCAGACTATGTTCATGATAATTAGTTCATGTTTTAATCTAATTACTAATGAACTCCCACTTAATACAACATCCCTCATAGTTGTTAAGTGGTACACGATCCAAATCCACTACACCAAAACCGATCATCACGTGAGATGATGTAGCTTCAATGGTGAACATCAACATGTTGATCATATCATCCATATGACTCGTGTTCAACCTTTCGGTTTCCGTTGTCCCGAGGCCATGTCTGTACATGCTAGGCTCGTCAAGAAAACCCTAGTATTCCGCGTGTGCAACATGGCTTACACCCGTTGTATGTGAACGTTGAGTCTATCACATCCGATCATCACGAGATGCTTCGAAACGACGAACTGTGCAACGGTGCATACGAGGGGAGAACACTTTATTATCTTGATATTAATATGAGGGATCATCTTATAATGCTACCATCGCGTTATAAGCAAAATAAGATGCATAAAGGATTAACATCACATGCAATTCATATGTGATATGATATGGCCCTTTAGTCTTTGCGCCTTCGATCTTCATCTCCAAAGCACGGACATGATCTCCATCATCAACGGGCATGATCTCCATCATCGTCGGCGTAGCGTCAAGGTCCATGGCGCCGTCTTCATGGTTGTTCACTTCATGTAGCAACTATTACAACTACTTTGAAATACTACTCAACATGAAATTTAAAGACAACCATAAGGCTCCTGCCGGTTGCCACAATACAATAATGATCATCTCATACATATTCATCATCACATCATGGCCATATCACATCACCAAACCCTACAAAAACAAGTTAGACGTCTCTAATTTGGTTTGCATATTTTACGTGGTTTAGGGTTTTCGAGTAAGATCTAATCTACCTACGAACATGAACCACAACGGTGATACTAGTGTTGTCAATAGAAAGAGTAAATTGAATCTTCACTATGGTGGGAGAGACAGACACCCGCAAAGCCACTTATGCAATACAAGTTGCATGTCAAACGTGGAGCAAGTCTCATGAACGCGGTCATGTAAAGTTAGCCCGAGCCGCTTCATCCCACCATGCCACAAAGATGCAAAGTACTCGAACTAAAGACAACAAAGCATCAACGCCCACAAAACAATTGTGTTCTACTCGTGCAACCATCTATGCATAGACATGGCTCTGATACCACTGTTGGGATTCGTAGCATAGAAAACAAAAATTTTGCTACCGTGAGAACGCAATCCAAGCCATGATGCAATCTAGAAGATGGGAGCAACGAGGGGATGAATGAGACTAACCCTTGAAGATTTCCAAAGCCTACAAGAGCAGGCTCTCGTTGCTGCGGTAGACGATCACTTGCCGCTTTCAAAAGCGCGTAGAAGATCTTGACGGTGCCACAATCGGGCAGCACCTCCGTACTCGGTCACACGTTCTGTGTTGATGACGACGTCCTTGTCCCCGTTCCAGCGGGCAGCGGAAGTAGTAGATCCTCCTTGGAATCCCGATAGCATGACGGCGTGGTGGCGGTGTCGATGGAGATCTCCGGCGGAGCTTCGCTAAGCATATGCGGGAGAGGTGGTGGAGGAGAGGTAGCTAGGGTTTTGGGGAGAGGGGGCTTGGGCGCCGACCCTCATAGGGGTGCGGCCAAGGTGGAGCCAAGAGTGGCCGGCCAGCCCCTCCCCTCCTCTCTTTATATAGCTATAAGCCCCAAGGATTAGGTCAAAAGTCTCCGAATAAGACCCCAACATAAACCTTCCATATGACCAAACCTAGGGGGAGTGGGACTCCCCCCTTTCCTTGGTGGAGTGGCCGGCCACCATGGGGAGGAGTCCACTTGGGACTCCTCCTCCCTTAGGCTGGCCGGCCAAGGTGGGTGGAGACCCTCTGGGACTCCACCTTCCATGCTGATTTCTTCCGGACTCTTCTAGAACCTTCTAGAACCTTCTAGAACCTTCCAGGAAAAATACCGGATCATTTTCAAAACTAGAAAATGACTTCCTATATATGAATCTTATTCTCCGGACCATTCCGGACCTCCTCGTGATGTCCTGGATCCCATCCGAGACTCCGAACAAAACTTTGAACTCCATTCCATATTTCCATATCTACTTAAACGACATCAAACCTTAAGTGTGTCACCCTACGGTTCGCGAACTATGTAGACATGGTTGAGACTTCTCTCCGACCAATAACCAATAGCGGGATCTGAAGATCCATAATGGCTCCCACATATTCAATGATGACTTTAGTGATCGACTGAACCATTTACATATGATACCTATTCCTTTTGTCACGCGATATTTTACTTGTCCGAGGTTTGATCATCGGTATCTCTATACCTCGTTCAACCTTGTCTCATGACAAGTACCCTTTACTCGTACCGTGGTATGTGGTCTCTTATGAACCATTCATATGCTTGCAAGCTATTTAGACGACATTCCACCGAGAGGGCCCAGAGTATATCTATGCATCATCGGGATGGACAAATCCCACTGTTGATCCATATGCCTCAACTCATACTTTCTGGATACTTAATCCCACCTTTATAACCACCCATTTACGCAGTGGCATTTGATGTAATCAAAGTACCTTTCCGGTATAAGTGATTACATGATCTCATGGTCGAAAGGACTAGGTAACTATGTATCGAAAGCTTATAGCAATAACTTAATGACGTGATCTTATGCTACGCTTACTTGGGTGTGTCCATTACATCATTCATATAATGACATAACCTTGTTATTAATAACATCCAATGTTCATGATCACGAAACCATGATCATCTATTAATCAACAAGCTAGTTATACAAGAGGCTTACTAGGGACTCCTTGTTGTTCACATAACACACATGTATCAATGTTTCGGTTAATACAATTATAGCATGGTATGTAAACATTATCATAAACACAAAGATATATTATAATAACCATTTTATTATTGCCTCTTGGGCATATCTCCAACATGTACGGCCCAACTGGAGGCCCATGAAGACACCCGATGGCAAGGTAGGCCACCAGGGCGGTGTTGGAGGAGATGCCTTGGAGAACAAGACGTAGAGGAGCCGAACAAGGAAAGTATAGAGCTAGGTCTTTTGTAAACCTAGTCATACCCGGACAGATCTCTTGAGACCTGGCCTCCTATATAAGGGCCATGAGAGGGGTCGCCGTAGCACTTAGCCTCTCGACGAGATCACAGCCGAAACCTTCGGCACCCCATTGTAACCCAATATTTTCATAATCAAGATCAGACAGGCAGGACGTAAGGGTTTTACCTCATCGAGGGCCCTGAACCTGGGTAAATTTCTCTCCCCGCTTGTCTGTTAACCGATGTCTCGTGTCAGCCTACAGGATTCCATCAACCCTAAGCCCCAATCGGAGGGCATTGGCGAGGAGTACCCTCGACAATTGGCGCCGTATGTGGGAACCCTGTCGGCACAAGATCCGTCATCGGCAGATCCAGTCATGTCGTCGGCACCTTCGTCAACGCCATCATCGTCATCATCGCCAATCTCAGGAGGCCTGATTCAATTCGGCTCCGATGAGTTCACCCTGCACAGCGACTCTTCTCGCTCGACTTTCTCAGATCTACAAGGAAACATGGAGATGACGTTCGGCAGCATCCACTACAACGTCAACGCGGAAGGACTCCTTCGACTGCTAGAACCGTATGCCCCCATATCAGCGAGGAAATCACCACCACCGGCCACGGGGCCAAGCATGTCGTCATTAGTCGACCTTTCGGCTGGCCTAACAGACTCAACAAACTCATCCTCGCCATCGACTCCTCGGTCGACGTCTTCGATGTCAGTTGGATCCGATAACCCCGTATCTTCAGAGATGACCTCGTACTACTGCTTGAACTGCGACACCAGGCATAGGCTGGGTTCGAGCGACACACCGTTCCTCTGCAGCGCCCAATATTCATCACGAGAGGACAGTGTCGACAGCGTTGTCAGGGAAGTCACCTGGAGAACGGCGCGCCACCAAGTTTATGCTGCCAACAACACAGGAAACGCAAGGAACGGGGGAGGTGGAGATCACACCCCTCGCTCTAGCAGGCGACGTAGCTTCGAAAATAGTGCTAGCAACAATAATAGCGATTACACCATCGCGGAGGAAGAATGGGTAGCCGCCAGAGCAGCCGTGCTTAACAACACACCGCTCCCCGCCGGTACTTCGGTTGGAACCCTCAATGCCTATCGCTCAATATTGGAAAAGAATCGGGAGCGGCTATCAAAAGAGCAAGCCACCCTCGAGAGACGTCTGCTCACGGCAGAACAATCCAGCGAACGACGAAGGGGCTCACGAGGAAGCGCTTCTCGAAGCAGCCAAGGCGTGGGAAAACACCGATCAAGGCTATCCAGACTCTCAGAAGACGGCGCCAGGGAAATAACGTCAAACCTATCCAAGTCTTTTATGACCACGGAGACTGCAGGAATGCTGAGGCAAAAAACCGTCGAGGGAGCAACTGCCAACCTCGCGGCGTACCTCATCAACCAACGACCCGAAGGCTCTATGGCTCAAGCTCATCGGGGTGCCCTGGAAAGCCTCGCAATCCTGGGAGACAACCTGGTCCCACGGAAGGAAAAAACCACGCTCCAAGCTAGCGGCTCAAAGCATCGCTCAAGGGATGCCCGAGACGAGATTACCCAGAGAAGAATCGACAGAGCCAGGTGATACGTCCAATTTGCATCACTATTTTATATCATAATTTGTTGTTATTCATTGATATATTTCATATTGGGACACAATACTTATGTTATTTCATCTATTTTGCATGTTTCATGATTATTTGGAGATCGCACACCGGAGCCAGGATTCTGCTGGAAAAAGCACCGTCAGGATGCAATATTTCGGAAGATCAACCGTGGAAGGAAATTTTACCAAAAATCCTATTTTTCCAGATGACGAAGGAAGCCAGAAGGGGGAGCCAGCTGGACCCAAGGTGGGCCCACACCATAGGGCGGCGCGGCCCATGGCCTGGCCGCGCCACCATGTGGTGTGGGGCCCCCGCAGCCTCTTTCGCCTCCTTTTCTTCGCGAAACCCTTCGTCCCGAAGACCTAAGCCACAGAGGAATCCTCACGAAGGGTTACAGCCGCCTCTGCGGGGCGGAGAACACCAGAGAGAAAAGAGCTCTCCGGCGGGCAGGAATCCGCCGGGGAAATTCCCTCCCGGAGGGGAAATCGACGCCATCGTCACCGCCATCGAGCTGGACATCATCTCCATCACCATCATCATCATCTCCACCATCATCACCACCATCTCCACCGCTGGACATCGTCACCGCTGTAGAAATTTGGGTTTGATCTTGATTGTTTGACAGGGGAAACTCTCCCGGTATTGATTTCCACTTGTTATTGATGCTATTGAGTGAAACCATTGAACCAAGGTTTATGTTCAGATTGTTATTCATCATCATATCATCTCTGATCATGTTCCATATGATGTCTCGTGAGTAGTTCGTTTAGTTCTTGAGGACATGGGTGAAGTCTAAATGTTAGTAGTGAACTATGGTTGAGTAATATTCAATGTTATGATATTTAAGTTGTGGTGTTATTCTTCTAGTGGTGTCGTGTGAACGTCGACTACATGACACTTCACCATTTATGGGCCTAGGGGAATGCATCTTGTACTCGTTTGCCAATTGCGGGGTTGCCGGAGTGACGAAACCTAAACCCCCGTTGGTATATCGATGCGAGGAGGGATCGCGAGGATCTCGAGTTTAAGGTTGTGGTTAGATTTATCTTAATTACTTTCTTGTAGTTGCGGATGCTTGCAAGGGGTATAATCACAAGTATGTATTAGTCCTAGGAAGGGCGGTACATTAGCATAGGTTCACCCACACAACACTTATCAAAACAATGAAGATTAATCAGTCGTATGTAGCGAAAGCACTAGACTAAAATCCCGTGTGTCCTCGAGAACGTTTGGTCATTATAAGTAAACAAACCGGCTTGTCCTTTGTGCTAAAAAGGATTGGGCCACTCGCTGCAATTATTTCTCTCGCATTTTACTTACTCGTACTTTATTCATCTGTTACATCAAAACCCCCTGAATACTTGTTTGTGAGCATTTACAGTGAATCCTTCATCGAAACTGCTTGTCAACACCTTCTGCTCCTCGTTGGGTTCGACACTCTTATTTATCGAAAGTACTACGATACACCCCCTATACTTGTGGATCATCACCAGGCGACGGCGAGCCGCGAGGGGGGAAGACGACAACGATGCCTCGGAAGAAAGCCTGGAATACGACGACGAGTTAAGGGGGGCTAACTGCTTGAGCTACAAGATCCGTGAAACAATGCCTCCCAAGAAGTTCAAACCTACTCCTATTGACGCCGCTAAATATGACGGGCAGCAGGAGCCGAGGTCATGGATAGACGATTGCCTGCAAACTGTGATCCTACACAAAGGAAATCAGATAGCAGCGATGCAATGCCTGCAGCTTTACCTGAAAGATTCGGCACGGGCTTGGCTGAGAGCCCTGCCGAAGGGATTCATCAAATCATGGGACGACCTGGTGGACGCTTTTGTCGCTAACTTCCAAGCGACGTACAAGAGGCCTGTTGGGATCGAGGAGTTACGGCATTGCCAGCAGAAGCAGAAGGAGTCGATGCGCGCATACATCGGAAGATTCACCAAACTCCTGAACGCTGCCGAAGATGTTTCCGTCGACAGAGCAATCGATGCCTTCAGCGACGGCATCCGACGTGAAACCTACATAGAGGAACTTGGGCGCAAGAAGCCGAAAACCATAACCAAGTTAATGGAAATCGCCAACAGTTGGGATGATGGCGAAGACAACGTACGGAGACCACGACAACGCAGCGACGACGAAGACGACGATCAGCCGAAGAATGATTCGGGTGGTCGCAGGGATCACCGCAAGAAAAGGAAAGACCGCAGTTACGACGACAACAACTTGGTAGCCGCCGGATATTCCGATCGACAAGATGATCGGTATGATGACACGCGAGATGATCGACAGGACGGCAATTGAGCAATTCTGGGAACCGCGACAACTACAAACCACGACCTCAGAGGACCCCCGAGTTACCCTTCGCTGAGCAGATAAATGATCCCTATTACCTGCATGCGTACATCGATTCTAAATACAATAATAAGAAGTCAAGTCATCTGCTCAAAGATTGTCGACACTTCATCGAGATGCAGAAGCTCATCCAGCAGCAGCAGCCACCACCACCACCGCCTCCACCTCAGCACCAGGTCCAGAAATTTCAACCTCGCAACAACAACGAATCCTTCCCGCCACCACGTGGGCAGATGAGCATGATTCACAGAACTGGTGTTTCGAGAAGGGAGATGAAGAAGCTCACCCAAGAAATCAACCTGACGGAAAGTATCATGGCTAATATCCCTAAATACATCGACTGGTCATCTCAGAGCATTACGTTCAGCAGAGCAGATCACTCGATGACAATTCCAAAGCCAGGATATGTTGCGTTAGTGGTTGAGGCGCAAATTGGAGGATTTAAGATGAGCAAAGTTTTCATGGATGGTGGAAGCGGACTAAACCTGATATTCCTCGACACGATCAAAAGTATGGGAATTACAATGAGGATGCTAGAAGAGACAGACACTTGTTTTCATGGGATCCTTCCCACCTCACCGGCGTACTCTATTGGCAAAATTTATCTGAACGTTGTCTTTGGTAAACCCGACAACTTCAGGAGGGAAAAAATCGAGTTCGAGGTGGTAAATTGGGAATCACAGTACCACGCTATACTCGGACGATCAGCTTATGCCAAGTTCATGGCTGTGCCGCATTACGCATACCTCAAGATGAAAATGCCTGGGAACAACGGGACAAACATCACAGTCTATGGAAGTTTTTCACGCTCGGATAATTGTGATCGCGATTTTCAGAGGATCGCTGCAAAGTTTGGGCTCATGCAGGAAGCTGTTGATCTCCCCTCAAAATCGTCGGCACACGATAGTAAGGAAGATGAACGCGTCAGGAAAATGAAGAAGAAGCCAGACGATCTTGCCCTAGAAGCTTCGACAGTGAAAACTTCGGCAGCTGATGGCACAACAGTCATAGAAGAAAACAAAACACTGGCAATCACTGCCAGGACTCCTGGCGAAATCAATGACGCTTCCAAAATCGCTGACGCGACAGACAAGCTAGAAGATAAGAAGAACCCTCCAATTGCTTAAGCGGACGGATAGTATTTAGTTTTCTCTTTTCAACAGGGCCCTTTTTCGCCCCTTAGTTTCTTGCTTACTTTATTAATGAGAACTTAAGTTTTGTTTCCTTAAAAGCATTGCAGCAATTCGGAACACCCGAACCACATCATCATGAACCTTGTTTGCATATTTCGGCGAACATTGGTGCGATGAAGAAGACGTCCAAAGATTGCACTCCAAAAAAGCCTCTGAAATTACGAGTGCTAAAAGATGCAAAATCAACGGGGACCCTGCTCTTTTCCTTTGCTATAGATGCCTCAAAGAGTGCCGCAAATAGCCAGGATCAAGAAACACGTATATTAACGACCGACGTTCGGTTCTTTACTTATGGAAGTATCAAAGAACGACGGAGTCATCGGCAGAACTAGTGCTACCGATATATTCGGGAGCTGCTGTCAGATCATATATCGGTTGAAAGCAAAGTTGCACATACAACGGGTTTAGCAAGACCCGCAACACGAGCTGATCACTCAAATAATTTGCTGACCAACGAACACACATGCGCTTAAACGAGTAATTAAGATTTGCTCCCCCAAAATGTGCCAACGGAATTAACATGGTAAAAGTGCATGTATATGCACCTACCAATAAAAATAGTTTGAGCCTAACAATCCAAACACTCGGATGTAGTAAGTAATTAAGTATTCTACTTACAATAGGGACACGATTCTGAATTATCCCTGTGGAGTTTCTTTTTCTTCAGATGCCTTCGAGGTCTCTTCAAGCATGTTAACACTTATATTGGAAGGCAGTCCCACCTTCGGGTACAGCGGCTCCAAATCGCCCACCGCATTGGCAATTGTTAGCAGGTTTGCCGAAGGATAACGCACGAGGACGAGGGAAAGTGTAAATCTAGCTCCTGCAAAAATTTGAGCTCGAACCAAGTCTCGGATTTTCTTGGTGTTACTAAATTCTGACATCAGAGTAAACATCGTGGGAGGGACCGCGTTCAAAGGGAATATCGTCTTCCATATTACTCTCAGCCCTTTGTAGCACTTGTCGAAGAAGCGATGGACCTGGTGGACCCGATCTTGGAACTTCGCGACAGCCGAAGCCTTCGAGTGCTCTTTCCAGAAAACCTCATCCGATGATGATAGCTGAGTCAATGCGTTCACACGCTCGTGAATCCGCTTGTTCTCCTCAGCAGGGTTCAGAGCTATGACTAGCAAAGGAAACAAGGGAAGTTAAGACGATGCATTTCGTAGAAAAACAAGGAGCAAATGGACAAGGGGGCTTACAGTTCAAACTTTCTGTGGCCTTATGTAATTCAGTAAGAGCATAGCGCTCTACGTCAGCTGCAAGCTCGCTCTTCTTTTTGATAATAGCAGCCAAGGCATAAGTACTGCGCATATCCTTTTCCATCTGTGTGATCCGATCCTTCATCCACTGGAGTCGATCACTCTCAGAGACAGCACCCGAAGAATCATCAACAAATGCAGGCACAGGGAAAACCTGCAAAACATTGTTAAAGGGCATGATGGATTGTTTGGATTTAGCATTGCAAGTTACCCCCATAGGGAGAGTGCAAGTAAAAATGTCATAATAAGAGTACACTGGCAACATTGCTAGCATGAAAGTTATTACAACCACACAAGTCTTACGACAGGACATTGTTTTTATCAAACTAAGTTACAAGAATCAGGGGGCCTGGGTCTGGTTTGACAAGCTTGGACCAGCTGATGATTTCTTTGCGGAAACTAGCTCAAGAAGCTGGCGAGCACACTTGAGAGCCGAGGTTTTAAAGACACCCAGGTCGACAAATTGCCCGTCTTGCTCTTTTGGCAACTCTTTGGACATCTCTTCAATATTGGCTTTGAAGCCATGACCCATCATGAGTTGAAAGGCTAGGAGGGCGCCATAGGTACGTGAAGTACGTTTGAATAACTCGATAACCTCCTTGGTGTTGACGGCGAAAGCGTCGATCAGCTGCCCCAAAGTCTTGTCTTGTTTACTCTTGGGGAAGATCATCGAGTGCATCCGCATCATGGCTACCTTGCCCTTCTGGAGGAGGTCCTGCGTAAGCCGGTGAGAAGCAAGAGTCATCGACAGAGCGTTTGCCGGGGAATTGTCCGGAAGCTTATCCAGAGCTTCGACAGATATCGGCAACCTCTGTGAAGAACGAAATAAGAGGAGTTCATTAACAAAGAATTGAATTCGCAAAGGAATAATCTACAGGAAAGCAGAAAGGGAATTATTGAGCAAAGCCAAGGAAGATTGGCGAAGAAGTTCATCCTTCTCAATCGCCCAAGCTTCAGCGGCCAGCCTGGATGCCTCTTTGTTCTTCAGCCCCTCGAGCTCTTCCTTCAGGGAGTCGACTTCCTGGCGAGCTTCGGCAGCTATTTTTATTGCGCCCTTCAACTTCGAGGAAGAAGACTTGACCTCCTTTTGCAGTTGAGCCTTGTCAGCTTCCAGGGAAGTGTATTGGGAGGCGAAAGTCTCTAAAGAAGATATGACAACTCGCAAATCCTTAAGAAAAAAGGAAAAACAGATATTTGATGAAGGATTATTAATCAAGGTCCATTCAGGAAAGCTTGCGTTGCGACAGAAAAAGACTTACAGGTTTCCCTGAAGAAGGAGTTGCGGCAGCGGCAGTCGAAGGAGTATCCTTCCCCTTGGAAAGGGAGGAAGCAGTCGATATCTGGGCCGCGGGGGCTGCAGCAGGGGCCGAAGCCTCGGAAGCTGCAGGATTCGGCAGAACAGCACCAGATTTGTCCTTCTTGGATGGAGGCTCGATGAAACCTTCGTCGCTGCGAAAAAGAAAAATGGGCAAAGTCAAGAAGAGAAAGGACTTACAGATCAAAAAGATCATCTTCGTCGGCAAAGCCGCCGGATGGTCTCTTCACAGGCGAAGCTTTGGCCTCCTCCATAGCTGCATCAACAAAGGCAGCATGATCAGCGTCGTCGTCACGCATTGACTCCGCTGTGTCGCTAATATCGTTGGCTGGGGATGGAGGATTGATAAAGACGGCTTCAGAGTTCAGCGGAACATCGTGTTCATCCTTTGGGCTTGCGTTCTCTTCAGTATGAAATCCTACAGGGGCTGAGGAATCTCTTCCCTCAGAAGTATCGTTCGGCATGTCTCGCAAGTTTTCAGGAGCTATGGGGATCTGTCAAAGTAAAACAAGTAAGAACAATGACAGTCACATTGATAAAGGGAAACAGCGCAATAAGAGTATGGAGAGGAAAATTTACCTCCACTGGCGGATGATCAGCATCGAATGGTCGATGGGAAGATATCAGCGGAATTGAATCTTCCTGGCTGAAGAGTGTGAGGCGCCGAACTTCATCAAGCAGTTCCTTTTCTGATAATTCGGCGATGTTTATCCTAGTCTCGTCCTTGGGACCCGAATATAACCACATCGGATGAGCCCTAACCATGATCGGCTGAACTCGACGCTTCAGGAACACAGCGGCTACCTCTGTACCTATCATGGTCTGACCATCGACTTCTTGGATCCGAAGAAATCTATCAAATAACTTGTCGACCGCTGGCTTTTCGTCGGGAGAAAGGGTATTCTTCCAAGATTTCTTAGGCTTGGCTTCGAGAACATCGGAGAAGCGAGGAAGCTGGGATTCGATTGTTGAAGAGTCCCTAATGTAGAACCACTTCAGTCTCCACCCTTGCACGAACTCTCTCATCGGAAAGTTGAAGTAATTGACTTCTTTGCGAGCAACAAACTCAACTCCCCCAATGACAAAGGATCCGCCGCTACTGTTGTATCTTTTTACGAAGAAAATTTTCTTCCACAACCCAAAGTGGGGCTCAATGCCCAAAAACGCTTCGCAAAGGGTGATAAAAATAGCAAGGTGAAGGATTGAGTTGGGGGTCAGCTGCCATAGTTGGATCTCGTAAATTAGAAGAAGGTGATGAAGGATTTTGTGAGCAGGGAGCGAGAGAAAAGGTACAAGAACGACAAGAACATCACGGTAAAACCAGCGGGAGGATTGGGCCATGAAATCGCACCTGGGAGAATGACATTCCCCTCGTCGGAAGAAATTAATCCCAGGCTCCAAGCATTCTTTTCATCACGCTTTGTGGTGGTAGACGCCGGCCAATCGCCGGGGTTGGGCCCAGCCGTGGAGCTTGACGGCACTGGCGGTGCCGGAGCTGGAGGAGGAGCATCTGGAGCGCCTCTCTTCGGCTGATTTGGAGAAGCTTTGGCGGCGGCGACGCTGCTCACATCGCTGGTGGCGACCGTGGAGTTCTTCTTCTTCACCATTATTGGATCTGGGGAAGATCTGGAAGCGGCGGCGGCGGCGCAGCGGTTATGAGTGAAGAAGATGGAAGAAGGAGAAGAGGACGCAAGGATGAAGTATGGAAAAGGGAGAGCTTGCTCCGAAAAATTATAAAGCGCAAGGAAACCTGAGGAATGAGTGGGCACGTGTCATTGTTTCCAATTAATTAAGAGGACCCTCTTTTCATCATTGATCGCAGAAATCGAGGAGACGCCTTGGTAACTGTACGCGAGTAGCGGTCATTTCTTAAAAACAGAACCGCGCAGAACTAGGGTGGGCCCGTCAGGTCACGTCTTGTCAATCAGACCACAGCTGTGATTGCATCATCGGTGACATCGTGAAGCCCGCCGGAAGCATCCGAAGAAAAGCGAAAAGCATCGGGTGGTCAACTTGAGTCTACGCACGGATCGCAAACATCCGCACCTAGACTTGGGGGCTACTCCCATCGGGAGCGCTGGACGCGCACCCGATAAATGGGAACTCAAAGAAATTCTTGCGAAGAAGGGCCTGAAGAAATATTTGAAGAAAAATACGGAATGCTCAGCTCGAGTCTGCACCCGGTCACAAGTGCTCGTGCCCAGACTCGGGGGGCTATGATACGTCTCAAACGTATCTATAATTTCTTATGTTCCATGCTAGTTCTATGACAATACTCACATGTTTTATACACACTTTACATCATTTATACGCATTTTCCGGCACTAACCTATTAACGAGATGCCGAAGCGCTAGTTCCTGTTTTGTGCTGTTTTTGGTTTCAGAAATCCTACACGGAAATATTCTCGGAATTGGACGAAACGAACGCCCAGGGTCTTATTTTTCCACGGAGCTTCCAGAAGACCGAAGAGGATACGAAGTGGGGCCACGAGGCGCCCTAACCATAGGGCGGCGCGGCCAGCATGGGGCCCGCGGTGGCCTATGGTGTGGGGCCCCCGTGCCTCCTCCGAATCTGCCCTTCCGCCTACTTATACTCTCCGTCGCGAAAACCCTATTACCGAGAGCCACGATACGGAAAAAGTTCCAGAGATGCCGCCGCCGCCAATCCCATCTCGGGGGATTCTGGAGATCGCCTCCGGCACCCTGCCGGAGAGGGGAATCATCACCCGGAGGACTCTACATCACCATGATCGCCTCCGGATTGATGTGTGAGTAGTTCATCCTTGGACTATGGGTCCATAGCAGTAGCTAGATGGTTGTCTTCTCCTCATGTGCTATCATGTTTAGATCTTGTGAGCTGCCTATCATGATCAAGATCGTCTATTTGTAATGCGACATGTTGTGTTTGTTGGGATCCGATGAATATGGAATACTATGTCAAGTTGATTATTGATCTATCATATATGTGTTGTTTATGATCTTGCATGCTCTCCGTTGCTAGTAGAGGCTCTGGCCAAGTTGATACTTGTGACTCCAAGAGGGTTCATGCCTCCATTGAATCTGGGACAGTGACAGAAAGTTCTAAGGTTGTGGATGTGCTGTTGCCACTAGGGATAAAACATCAATGCTTTGTCTAAGGATATTTGTGTTGATTACATTACTCACCATACATAATGCAATTGTCTGTTGTTTGCAACTTAATACTGGAAGGGGTGCGGATGCTAACCCGAAGGTGGACTTTTTAGGCATAGATGCATGCTGGATAGCGGTCTATGTACTTTGTCATAATGCCCTAAGTAAATCTCATATTAGTCATCATGATATGTATGTGCATTGTTATGCACTCTCTATTTGTCAATTGCCCAACTGTAATTTGTTCACCCAACATGCTATTTCTTATTGGAGAGACACCACTAGTGAACTATGGACCCCGGTCCATTCTTTTACATCCGAAATACAATCTACTGCAATCTCTGTTCTCTGTTGTTCTTCATAAGCAAACATCATTCTCCACACTATACGTTTAATCCTTTGTTTACAGCAAGCCGGTGAGATTGGCAACCTCACTGTTAAGTTGGGGCAAAGTATTTTGATTGTGTTGTGCAGGTTCCACGTTGGCGCCGGAATCCTCGGTGTTGCGCTGCACTACACTCCTTCACCAACAACCTTCACGTGGCCTTCATCTCCTACTGGTTCGATAACCTTGGTTTCTTACTGAGGGAAAACTTGTTGTTGTACGCATCACACCTTCCTCTTGGGGTTCCCAACGGACGTGCGCTTCACGCGTTAACAATCTCTTTTTCTGGCACCGTTGCCGGGGAGATCAAGACACGCTGCAAGGGGAGTCTCCCACATCCAATCTCTTTACTTTGTTTTTGTCTTGCTTTACTTTACTTTATTTTCTGCTTTGTTTGCTTTCTCTATATCAAAAATACAAAAAAAATAGTTACTTGCTTTACTTTATTTACTGTCTTGTTTGCATTATTTATATCAAAAACACAAATAAATTAGTTACTTGCATTTACTTTATTTTGTTATCATGTCTAGTCCTGCACTTGTTACTCCGTCACCCGAGGAATTGATCTTTACTTTTAAACAAGGGAGTGAGAAGAGTTTTAAAGAAGCTTGGTCTAGAATTTTTGATACTTATGGTAAAACTGAACCTAAAATGACTCTAAGTTTGCTTCTTAGTAATTTTTATTTTGGGCTTATTGTTCGCTATAGATATGCTTTGGATGCTTTAGTGGGAGGAGATTTCCTTCATTGCGATGGGGATCAAGAGTTTAATGCCATAAAAAAATTGGTTGCATCATCTAGCTCAGCTAATAATTTTGATTCATCTCTTGTTAGTATTTATAATAGATTAAACACTCTCGAGACAAATATATCTTGCTTAAAAGAAGGGTATAGTCGGATTCGTGAGCATTTTGATTATGTTCCAGTAAACTCTGAACCTTCAATGTGGGACCCTACTATTAAAGTTTATATTGATGGTAAAACCTTTTATGCCCGTTGTGATATTATGTCTGAGTTTAGCCTTATGCCTAAAAGTATTTATGAATCTTTGACACTATGGGGACTTACTGAAGGAGGAGAAGGAATAACTCTTACTGATAACTCTGTTATAATTCCTAAGGGAATAGCTGAAGGTGTGTTCACAACCTTTCTTGGGAGAATGGTATCCACTGATTATCTCGTTATTGAATGTGTAGGGACAGGACAAATCACACTTGGAAGATCCCTGCTGAAACTCGTGGAAGCAACCATAGATGTGGGAAAAGGCACTCTAAATTTTACCTCTACACCCAGATGCGGTCATATATTTCCTAAACCAAAGAGTAAGAACAAGAAGGGTAGGCACAAAACCCCTGGTAATAATGTTAATGCTTCATCTCTTGATAATACTTGAGTTACACTTTCTGCGCCTAGCTGAAAGGCGTTAACAAAAAGCACTTATGGGAGACAACCCATTATTTTACTTCTGCACTTTTGTTTTATATTTGAGTCTTGGAAGTTGTTACTACTGTAGCAACCTCTCCTTATCTTTTTTTTACTGCATTGTTGTGCCAAGTAAAGTCTTTGATAGTAAGGTTGATACTAGATTTGGATTGCTGCGCAGAAACAGATTTCTTGTTGTCGCGAATTTGAGTAGGCCTCTCTGTAGTAACTCAGAAAAATCTGCCAATTTTCGTGTGTGATCCTCAGATATGTACGCAACTTTCATTCAATTTGATCTTTTTCATCTGAGCAAGTTAAGTGCCTCAAAAAAATCGTCTTTACGGACTGTTCTGTTTTGACAGATTCTGCCTTTTTATTTCGCATTGCCTCTTTTGCTATGTTGAATGGATTTCTTTGTTCCATTAACTTTCAGTAGCATTGTGCAATGTCCAGAAGTGTTAAGAATGATTGTGTCACCTCTGAATATGTGAATTTTTGATTATGCACTAACCCTCTAATGAGTTTGTTTTGAGTTTGGTGTGGAGGAAGTTTTCAAGGGTCAAGAGAGGAGGATGATACAATATGATCAAGAAGAGTGAAAAGTCTAAGCTTGGGGATGCCCCCGTGGTTCATCCCTGCATATTTCAAGAAGACTCAAGCATCTAAGCTTGGGGATGCCTGATACGTCTCCAACGTATCTATAATTTCTTATGTTCAATGCTAGTTTATGACAATACCTACATGTTTTATTCATACTTTATATCGTTTTGATGCATTTTCCGGCACTAACCTATTAACAAGATGCCGAAGCGCCAGTTCCTGTTTTCTGCTATTTTTGGTTTCAGAAATCCTACACAGGAAATATTCTCGGAATTGGACGAAACAAAGGCCCATGATCTTATATTTCACGGAAGGTTCTAGAGCACCGAAGAGGGGCCAGAGGGGAGCCAAGGGGGCCCCACCCCACATGGCGGCGCGGACAAGGGGGGGGGGGCGCCCCCCTAGTGTGTGGGTCCCCTAGGACCCCTCCGAGGCTGCCCTTCCGCCTATAAAGTCTCTCCGTCGCGAAAACCCTAAAAAGATAAGCCACGATACGAGAAAAGTTATGCAGCCACCGCCATCGCGAAGCCAAGATCGGGGGACAGAAGTCTCTATTCCGGCACGCCGCCGGGACGGGGAATTGCCCCCGGAAGGCATCTCCATCGACACCACCGCCATCTTCATCGCCATTGCTGTCTCCTATGATGAGGAGGGAGTAGTTCTCCCCCGAGGCTAAGGGTTGTACCGGTAGCTATGTGGTTCATCTCTCTCCCATGTGATCTTTATGTGATCATGAGCTTTGTATCACTATTAATCTATGTGCTACTCTAGTGATATTATTAAAGTAGTCTATTCCTCCTTCATGATGTAATGTGGACAGTGTGTGCATCATGTAGTACTTGGAGTAGGTTATGATTGTGATCTCTTGTAGATTATGAAGTTAATTATTAGTATGCACTCTAGAGTTACTTTAATATGAACTCCGGAATTACTCTTCATGGTGTGACAGTGACAGTGTTTGCATCGTGTGTGATTCCTTTATGACGTTGTGGAGCTTGTTTACTTCGGCTTGAGGGTGCTCGCGTAGCACTACACAATGAATGGTGTTTGTTATCCAACAATAGAGTCTTTGAAAGTAGCATAAGAGAAGAGAACTTATTTATTTATGTGATCATTGTTGAGAGTGTCCACTAGTGAAAGTATGATCCCTAGGCCTTGTTTCTAAGCATTGAAACACCGTTTCCAACAAGTTCCGTTACATGTTTGCTTGCTGCCATCTTTATTTCAGATTGCTATTACCACTCATATTCATCCATATTACTTGTATTTCACTATCTCTTCGCCGAACTAGTGCACCTATACATCTGACAAGTGTATTAGGTGTGTTGGGGACACAAGAGACTTCTTGTATCGTAATTGCAGGGTTGCTTGAGAGGGATATCTTTGACCTTTACCTCCCCGAGTTCGATAAACCTTGGGTGATTCACTTAAGGGAAACTTGCTTGCTGTTCTACAAATCTCTCGCTCTTGGAGGCCCAACACTGTCTACAGGAATAGAAGCGTGCGTAGACATCAACCTATTTTCTGGCGCTATTGCCAGGGAGGTAAGGTAAAAGGTATTCACATCCTCCGACTACTAAGCTATTTCCTAGCACTGTTGCCGGTGTGTGAGTGCTCGAAGCTATTTCCTTTAGATCCTGCAATTGCATCTTTTTGTTTCTTGTTTACACTAGTTAGGCTTAATGGAAAACAACAAAAATATTAGAGATCTTTATAGTATCTATCTTGAGTTAGGACATGAGGTGTTTGAAGAGAAAATTAAAAAACCTATGGAACTTTATATGCATGATAATGCCAATGTTATTAGTATGAACTCTTTGAACACTATTATTGCTAATGCTATGGAAGAATTTAAGCTTGGGGAAGCTAGTTGTGATATTTTTAGTCCCCCAAGTTTTGAGGAAAAAAATTTCTTTGATGATACTTTGCCTCCCATTTATGATGATTATAATGATAGTGGTATTTTGGTGCCACCTACTATGGAGGATAAAGTTTATTATGATTATACCATGCCTGCAATTTATGATGATTACAATGATGGTTGTGATAGTTTTACTCCTACTATTACTAATAAAATTGATTATGCTTATGTGGAGAGTAATGATTTTTATGCATGTGAATAAGAATGCTTTATGTGATAGTTTTGAGTTTGTTCATGATGCCACTGAAAGTTATTATGAGAGAGGGAAACATGGTTATATGCATCTTAATAATATTAAGTTTCCCCTCTTTATGTTGAGAATCTTGAAGTTGCACTTGTGTTGCCTTTCTATGCTTGTTGCATTATGCTTACATGACTTGTTTATTTACAAGATTCCTTTTCATAGGAAGTGGGTTAGGCTTAAATATGTTTCATACTAGCTTTTTGATGCTCTCTTTTGCTTCAACTCTTATTTCTTGCGAGTGCATCATTAAAATTGCTGAGCCCATCTTAATGGCTATAAAGAAAGCACTTCTTGGGAGATAACCCATGTTTTTATTTTGCTACTGTTTTGTTGTGTCTTGGAAGTTGTTACTACTGTAGCAACCTCTCCTTACCTTTATTTTATTGCATTGTTGTGCCAAGTAAAGTCTTTGATAGTAAGGTTGTCACTAGATTTGGATTACTGCACAAAAACAGATTTCTTGCTGTCACGAATTTGAATAGGCCTCTCTGTAGGTAACTCAGAAACATCTGCCAATTTACGTGTGTGATCCTTAGATATGTACGCAACTTTCATTCAATTTGAGATTTTTCATCTGAGCAAGTTAAGTGCCCCAGAAAAATTCGTATTTACGGACTGTTCTGTTTTGACAGATTCTGCCTTTTATTTCGCATTGCCTCTTTTGCTATGTTGAATGGATTTCTTTGTTCCATAAACTTTCAGTGGCTTTGTGCAATGTCCAGAAGTGTTAAGAATGATTATATCACCTCTGAATATGTGAATTTTTGATTATGCACTAACCCTCTAATGAGTTTGTTTTGAGTTTGGTGTGGAGGAAGTTTTCAAGGGTCAAGAGAGGAGGATGATACAATAGGATCAAGAAGGGTGAAAAGTCTAAGCTTGGGGATGCCCCCGTGGTTCATCCCTGCATATTTCAAGAAGACTCAAGCATCTAAGCTTGGGGATGCCCAAGGCATCCCCTTCTTCATCAACAACTTATCAGGTCACCTCTAGTGAAACTATATTTTTATTCCGTCATATCTTATGTGCTTTACATGGAGCGTCTATATGTTTTTATTTTTGTTTTTTGTTTGAATAAAATCTGATCCATCATGCTTGTGTGGGAGAGAGACACGCTCCTATTTTTCATATGAACACTTGTGTTCTTCGTTTTACTTTAATATTCATGGCTAAAGTTGAAAGCTGCTTCATTGCTATTTGGTTGGAAACAGAAAATGCTTCATGTGGTAATTGGTATATTATCTTGAATAATTTGATACTTGGCAATTGTTGTGCTCAAATAGATCATGTTTAAGCTCTTGCATCATGTACTTTGCACCCATTAATGAAGAACTACCATAGAGCTTGTTGAAATTTGGTTTGCATGATTGGTCTCTCTAAAGTCTAGATATTTTCTCGGTGAAGTGTTTGAACAACAAGGAGATAGTGTAGAGTCTTATAATGCTTGCAATATGTTCTTATGTAAGTTTTGCTGTACCGGTTCATACTTGTGTTTGCTTCAAACAACCTTGCTAGCCAAAGCCTTGTACTGAGAGGAAATTATTCTCGTGCATCCAAATCCTTGAGCCAAAAACTATGCCATTTGTGTCCACCATACCTACCTACTATGTGGTATTTCTCTGCCATTCCAAAGTAAATTACTTGAGTGCTACCTTTAAAATTTCATTCCTTGTCTTTGCAATATATAGCTCATGGGAAAATAGCCTTAAAAACTATTGTGGTATTGAATATGTTACTTATGTATCTTATTGCTTATAAGTTGCTTGTTGAGCGGTAACCATGCTTCTGGGGACGCCATCAACTATTACACCTTTGTTGAATATCATGTGAGTTGCTATGCATGTTCGTCTTGTCTGAAGTAAGAGTGATTTATCATGATCAAATGGTTTGAGTATGCATATTGTTAGAGAAGAACATTGGGCCACTAACTAAAGCCATGAATCATGGTGGAAGTTTCAGTTTGGACATTAATCCTCAATCTCTTATGAGTATATTATCTCGTTGTTGAATGCTTATGCATTAAAGAGGAGTCCATTATCTGTTTTCTATGTTGTCCCGGTATGGATGTCCTAAGTTGAGATTTATCAAAAACGAGAAATCAAATGCGATCTATCTCCTTGGACCTTTGTATAGGCGGCATAGAGGTACCCCTTTGTGACACTTGGTTGAAACATATGTTATGCAATGATAATCCATGTAAATCCAAGCTAATTAGGACAAGGTGCGAGCACTATTGGTATTCTATGCATGAGGCTTGCAACTTATAGGATGTCTTATGCATAACACATATGAATTATTACTACCGTTGACAAAATTGTTTCTATGTTTTCAAAATAAAAGCTCTAGCACAAAAATAGTAATCCATGCTTCCTCTGCGAAGGGCCCTTTCTTTTACTTTATGTTGAGTCAGTTTACCTACTTCTTTCTATCTTAGAAGCAAACACTTGTGTCAACTATGTGCATTGATTCCTACATACTTGCTTATTTGCATTCATCATATTACTTTGTATTGACAATTATCCATGAGATATACATGTTGAAGTTGAAAGCAACCGCTGAAACTTATATCTTCCTTTGTGTTGCTTCAAAACCTTCTACTAAGAATTTATTGCTTTATGAGTTAACTCCTATGCAAGTATTATTGATGCTTGTCTTGAAAGTACTATTCATGAAAAGTCTTTGCTATATGATTCAGTTGTTTAATCATTATCTTTACCATTGCTTTGAATCACTTCATTCATCTCATATGCTTTACAATAGTATTGATCAAGATCATGTTGGTAGCATGTCACTTAAGAAATTATCCTTGTTATCGTTTACCTACTCGAGGGCGAGTAGGAACTAAGCTTGGGGATGCTTGATACGTCTCCAACGTATCTATAATTTCTTATGTTCCATGCTAGTTTTATGACAATACCTACATGTTTTATTCATACTTTATATCGTTTTGATGCATTTTCCGGCACTAATCTATTAACAAGATGCCGAAGCGCCAGTTACTGTTTTCTGCTATTTTTGGTTTCAGAAATCCTACACAGAAAATATTCTCGGAATTGGACGAAACAAAGGCCCACGATCTTATATTTCACGGAAGGTTCCAGAGCACCGAAGAGGGGCCAGAGGGGAGCCAAGGGGGCCCCACCCCACATGGCGGCGCGGCCAAGGGGGGGCGCGCCCCCCTAGTGTGTGGGTCCCCCAGGACCCCTCCGAGGCTGCCCTTCCGCCTATAAAGTCTCTCCGTCGCGAAAACCCTAAAAAGATAAGCCACGATACGAGAAAAGTTACGCAGCCGCCGCCATCGCGAAGCCAAGATCGGGGGACAGAAGTCTCTGTTCCGGCACGCCGCCGGGACGGGGAATTGCCCCCGGAAGGCATCTCCATCGACACCACCGCCATCTTCATCGCCATTGCTGTCTCCTATGATGAGGAGGGAGTAGTTCTCCCCGAGGCTAAGGGTTGTACCGGTAGCTATGTGGTTCATCTCTCTCTCCCATGTGATCTTTATGTGATCATGAGCTTTGTATCACTATTAATCTATGTGCTACTCTACTGATGTTATTAAAGTAGTATATTCCTCCTTCATGATGTAATGTGGACAGTGTGTGCAACATGTAGTACTTGGCGTAGGTTATGATTGTGATCTCTTGTAGATTATGAAGTTAACTATTACTATGCACTCTAGAGTTACTTTAATATGAACTCCGAAATTACTCTTCATGGTGTGACAGTGACAGTGTTTGCATCGTGTGTGATTCCTTTATGACGTTGTGGAGCTTGTTTACTCCGACTTGAGGGTGCTCTCGTAGCCCTACACAATGAATGGTGTTTGTTATCCAACAATAGAGTCTTTGAAAGTAGCATAAGAGAAGAGAACTTATTTATTTATGTGATCATTGTTGAGAGTGTTCACTAGTGAAAGTATGATCCCTAGGCCTTGTTTCTAACCATTGAAACACCGTTTCCAACAAGTTCTGTTACATGTTTGCTTGCTGCCATCTTTATTTCAGATTGCTATTACCACTCATATTTATCCATATTACTTGTATTTCACTATCTCTTCGCCGAACTAGTGCACCTATACATCTGACAAGTGTATTAGGTGTGTTGGGGACACAAGAGACTTCTTGTATCGTAATTGCAGGGTTGCTTGAGAGGGATATCGTTGACTCTAATCGATGATCCCTAGGCCTTGTTTCCAAATATCAAATCTCCGTTTATTTACTGTTCTACTTCATGTTTAGTTGCTGCCATATTTATTTCAGATTGTTATTACCGTTCATATACATCAATATCACTTGCATTTTACTATCTCTTCGCTGAACTAGTGCACCTATACATCTGACAAGTGTATTAGGTGTGTTGGGGACACAAGAGACTTCTTGTATCGTAATTGCAGGGTTGCTTGAGAGGGATATCTTTGACCTCTACCTCCCTGAGTTCGATAAACCTTGGGTGATTCACTTAAGGAAAACTTGTTGCTGTTCTACAAACCTCTGCTCTTGGAGGCCCAACACTGTCTATAGGAATAGAAGCGTGCGTAGACATCAATGCCCAAGGCATCCCCTTCTTCATCGACAACTTATCAGGTGACCTCTAGTGAAACTATATTTTTATTCCGTCACATCTTATGTGCTTTACTTGGAGCGTATGTATGTTTTTATTTTTGTTTTTGTTTGAATAAAATCGGATCCTAGCATTCTTTGTGTGGGAGAGAGACACGCTCCGCTCGTTCATATGAACACTGGTGTTCTTAGCTTTACTTTTAATGTTCATGGCGAAGGTTGAAACTGCTTCGTTCATTATTATTTGGTTGGCAACGAGAAAATGCTTCATGTGGTAATTGGTATATTGTCTTGAATAATTTGATACTTGGAAATTGTTGTGCTCAAATAGATCATGTTTAAGCTCTTGCATCATGTACTTTGCACCTATTAATGAAGAACTACCATAGAGCTTGTTGAAATTTGGTTTGCATGATTGGTCTCTCTAAAGTCTAGATATTTTCTGGTGAAGTGTTTGAACAACAAGGAAGACAGTGTAGAGTCTTATAATGCTTGCAATATGTTCTTATGTAAGTTTTGTTGTACCGGTTCATACTTGTGTTTGCTTTAAACGACCTTGCTAGCCAAAACCTTGTACTGAGAGGGAATACTTCTCGTGCATCCAAATCCTTGAGCCAAAAACTATGCCATTTGTGTCCACCATACCTACCTACTATGTGGTATTTCTCTCGCCATTCCAAAGTAAATTGCTTTAGTGCTACCTTTAAAATTTTATTCCTTGTCTTTGCAATATATAGCTCATGGGAAAATAGCCTTAAAAACTATTGTGGTAAAGAATATGTAGCTTATGTATCTTATTTCTTATAAGTTGCCTGTTGAGCGGTAACCATGATTCTGGAGACGCCATCAACTATTACACCTTTGTTGAATATCACGTGAGTTGCTATGCATGTTCGTCTTGTCTGAAGTAAGGGTGATTTATCATGATCAAATGGTTTGAGCGGCGGCGCGGCGCGCGTGTGGCGGCGGCGGCGACGGCGGTTACAGGAGGACCTAGCTACGACGGCGCGGCGTCTCCGAGACGAGGGCGGCGCGCGGCGCGGTTCTTACGGGAGGATCGACTACGGCGGCGCGGCGGCGCTCTCGGGCGAGGGCGACGACGTAGAAGACGACGGCGACGGCGGCGCGCGGTGCTCGGGCAGCCTGACGGCGTAGAAGACGAGAGGGCGGCGACGGCGCGGCGCTGCAGAGTCGAGGCGACGGTTCGGCGGAGAACAAGAAGTGCGCGGCCGTCCGCGCGCGCAAATATTTATAGGGAAGCACTTTTAGTCGCGGTTGGTGAGGCCAACCGCGACTAAAGGGTACCCTTTAGTCGCGGTTGGCAACACCAACCGCGACTAAAGCCTTTTTTTCGCCCCATTTGCGGTTCCCGCGGAAAATGACCTTTAGTCGCGGTTGGCCAGGCCAACCGCGACTAAAGGCCTTTTTCAAAATTATTTCATTTTCTAAATGTGAAAAATAAACCTAATTCATGTCTAAATGTGAAAAATACAAATAATATATCAAAAAATTCAGAAAAATAAAACTAATTCATTTCAAAATATTAAAAATACAAATTATATATCAAAAAAATCAGAAAAATAAAACTAATTCATTTCAATATGTTAAAAATACAAATAATATATCAAAAATTTAAGAAAAATATAACTAATTCAATTCAAAATGTTTAAAATACATATAATATATCAAAAAATTCATAAAAATAAAACTAATTCAATTAAAAAATTTAAAAATACAAATAATACATCAATAAATTCAGAAAAATAAAACTAATTCAATTCAAAATCTTAAAAATACAAATAATATATCAAAAACTTCAGAAAAATAAAACTAATTCAATTCAAAATTTTAAAAATACAAATTATCAAAAAATTCATAAAAATAAAACTAATTCAATTCAAAATTTCTTCCCGGCCGCCTCTGTCTTCTCGTTGGCCCCCTCTTCCCGCCTCGTCTTTCCGCCGACCCCCTCTTCCCGCCTCGTCTTCCCGCCATTTCTTCCCTGTCTTCCCGCCTCTTTCTTCCCGCCAATTTTTTCCCGCCAATTTCTTCCCGCCTCTTTCTTCCCGCCACTTTCTTCCCGCCTCCTGTCTTCCCGCTCCCATTTTCCCGCCATTTGTCACTCCATATATGTAGCCCGGCTTGGCCAGCATTATCACATCTCTACAATCTCTCATCACTCTCTCATGGCTTCCACCGCACCCACTCTAACCTACCAGCAGGTGGAGGAGCTTTGCGCCACGAACTACCCTTGCCCATCGGGCTACCGCGTCCCCGCCGGCTGGAGCCTAGCGCCGGCGGCGTGCCGGTCCCTCCCGTCCCTCGGGGTACTGCGCGCCGGGCGGCCATCACGAACCACTACTACCTCGACCTCACGCCGGAGCAGCGGATGAATCCCCGGCGGCATCCCGATAACCAGCATACTTGGGACACCTTCTTCATCAATCGGCGTGAGAGGGCGCTCGCCGAGTATGAGGAGGACGGTCCGCCTCCCGGGAACTTCCACGAGGCCGGCCGTCGGCTATGGTGGTACGGCCGGACTATGCGGAGCGTCATGGACTACATCACGGCCGGCGATATCCCCGCCTCGCGCTACCCTCGGTTCGAGCCACGAGCGCCGCCCGACGACGGCGACGACGACGGCAGCGACGACGACGGCGGCAACTTAGAAGGCGACGACTACCGGTACAACGGCGGCGGCTATGAAGACTACGAGTATGCATATTATACGCCTAGGCAGGAGTATGAGCTGAATCACTCCAAATTTCATGTATCATCGGTGCTATCTCGAGTCAATTGAATCATTCGAAAATGGACACCAAACACATCACGGGTAATATAATTCACATGATCCATTCAACAAAGTTTGGTACAATAAATTATTACACATCATTTCTTTCCTTGTGTCCCGCTTGCTTACGATTGTGTCGTATCCATGGAGCATCCTCATCATTTAACTTAATGCTTGGGTCGGTGTTCACTTTGAAGGGCGGAATTTCAGCAAACATATTATAATCTTCGACATGTCTGTCTTGTCCTCCACTCCCACGATGTTTCTTTTCCTTGAAAGAACAATGTGGCGCTTTGGATCATCGCATGATGTACTCGATCGTTTTCTTATCTTTCCGTTTCCTCGGTTTGCTACTCATGTCCTTCACATAGAAAACCTGAGCGACATCTTTCGCTAGGACGAATGGTTCGTCAAGGTAACCAAGATTGTTGAAATCCACCATTGGCATTCCGTATTGCTAGTCCACCTTTACCCCACCTCCTGTTAGCTTGAACCATTTGCACCGGAACAAAGGGACCCTAAAGGAGGGTCCATAGTCAAGTTCCCATATCTCCTCTATGTAACCATAATATGTGACCTTTTGCCCATTCTCGGTTGCTTGCATCAAAGCGGACACCACTGTTTTGGTTGGTGCTCTTTTTATCTTGGGCGATCGTGTAAAATGTATTCCCATTTATCTCGTACCCTTGGAAAGTCGTTATAGTCGAAGATGGTGTCTTGGCCAACATGTACGGCTGATCTACAACATGATCGTCATTCATTAAATGTTTTCTCAACCAACTGCCGAAAGTCTCCATGTGGGCCTTCCTAATCCGGGATTCGAGGCTTCCCGGGGTTGTCCGAGCGTAAAATATTCTTGTGTTTCTCAAAGTACGGAGCCACCAAGCTGGAATTGGTCGGAAGCTGTGTGGTGTGCTTCGATCGGAGAATGGTCGTCCATACATATCGTTGATTTCCTTCCGATCGTGCCTTTTCCACTTAGTCTCCCCTCGTGCCGCGATCGAGGAAGACCAATCGGCTTAAGGTCAGGAACAAAGTCAACACAAAACTCAATTACCTCCTCATTTCCATAGCCCTTCACGATGCTTCCTTCTGGCCTAGCACGGTTACGAACATATTTCTTTAATATTCCCATGAACCTCTCGAAGGGGAACATATTGTGTAGAAATACAGGACCGAGAATGGAAATCTCATCGACTAGGTGAACCAGGAGGTGCGTCATAATATTGAAGAAGGATGACGGGAACACCAACTCGAAACCGACAAGACATTGGATCACATCGTTACGTAACCGTGGTAGAAATTACTGGATTGATTACCTTCGAGAGATTGCATTGAGGAATGCACATAGCTTCACAATGGCTACTCGAACATTTTCCGACGAGACCCCCTCAAAGCAATCGGAAGCAATTGCGTCATAATCACGTGGCAGCCGTGAGACTTCAGGTTTTGGAACTTTTTCTCCGCCATGTTTATTATTCCCTTTATATTGGACGAGAATCCAGACGGGACCTTCATACTGCTCAGGCATTCAAAAAAGATGACCTTCTCTTCTTTGGTCAGAGCGTAGGTGGCACGACCTTGAAACCATTCCGGATGCCGGTCATCAGGGTCTTTCAAACGTTGCTGGTCCTGCCGTGCTTCCTTTGTATCATTTGTCTTCCCATACACGCCCAAGAAGCTTAGGAGGTTCACGCAAATATTCTTCGTAACGTGCATCACGTCGATTGCGGAGCGGACTTCTAGGACTTTCCAATATTCTAGCTCCCGAATATAGATTTCTTTTTCCACATGGCTGCGTGCCCGTCGGCTCCCTTCGGAACCGATTGTCCGCCGGGACCCTTTCCAAAGATGACTTTCAAATCCTTGACCATATCAAATACCTCGGCACCGAGTGTGTTCCGCGAGCTTCGGCCGGTGATCTGCCTTGCCGTTGTAATCTTGCCTTTCTTTCTTCTTGGATGAATTTTCGGAAGAAATCGACGATGCCCAAGGTACACGTTCTTCTTACAATTTGGCAAATGTACACTTTCAGTCTCATGTAAGCAGTGCGTGCATGCATTGTATTCCTTATTTGACAGTCCCGAAAGGTTACAAAGAGCAGGCCAATCGTTGATGGTTACGAAAAGCAACGCTCGTAGGTCAAATTCCTCTTCTTTGTGCTCATCCCACACACGGACACCAGGTCTGCCCCACAGCTGTAAAATTTCATCAACTAATGGCCTTAGGTACACATCGATGTCGTTGCCGGGTTGCTTCGGACCTTGGATGAGCACTGGGCATCATAATGAACTTCCGCTTCATGCACAACCAAGGAGGAAGGTTGTAGATGCATAGAGTCACGGGCCGGGTGCTATGGCTGGAGCTCTGCTCGCCAAAAGGATTCATGCCATCCGTACTTAGACCAAATCTTATGTTCCTTGCGTCAGCTGCAAAATCTTTGAACTCTCTGTCGATCTTTCTCCATTGCGTTCCATCTGCGGGGTGTCTCAACACCCCGTCCGACTCTACGGTCCTCTTTGTGCCATCGCAACAACTTGGCATGCTCTTTGTTCCCGAACGGACGTTTCAACCGTGGTATTATAGGAGCATACCACATCACCTTGGCGGGAACCCTCTTCCTGGGTTTCCGGTCCTCAACATCGTCACCGGGGTCATCGCCTCGATCTTATAACGCAATGCAGTGCATACCGGGCATTCATTCAAATTCTCGTATTCACCGCGGTAGAGGATGCGGTCGTTGATGCATGCATGTATCTTCGGAACCTCTAAACCTAGATGGCGAGACAACCTTCTTTGCTTCGTACGTACCGGCGGGAAACTCGTTATTCTTTGGAAACATATTCTTCAACATTTTCAGCAAGTTTTCAAATGCCGAGTCAGCTACACCTGCTCGTGCCTTCCATTTCAGCAAATCCGAGTGTGCAGCCCAGCTTTTTCAGACCATCATCGCATCCGGGTACGGCGCCTTTCCGTGATCCTCTAACATGCGATCCAAATTCTCCCTCTCCTTTTCAGTTTCGCAGCGTCTCCGTGCATCAGCAATGGTCCGACCAAGATCATCAACGGGATCATCACGTGCCTCTTCTTCACCTTCCCCTTCATCTTCCCCTTCACCTTCAGCATCCTCCATGAAAGTATCACCGAAATGAGCAAGATAGCTTTCATCGATGAAATCATCCCCTTCTTCATCTTCTTCCATTATAACCCCTCTTTCTCCATGCTTGGTCCAACAATTATAGCTTGGCATGAAACCGTGCCGAAGCAGGTGCATGTGAACATCTCTTGAGGAAGAGTAACCCTTCTGATTCTTACAGTTAACACATGGACAGATAACAAAAACCCCCTGCTTGTTCGCATTAGCCACTACGAGGAAATCTTTCAAACCCGTAGTGAACTCGCCGGAGAGTCGGTTACCGTACATCCATTACCGATTCATCTGCATTATTATAATATAAAATATATAATTAACCATCATGCATTTGTTAAACTAACTAGCTACAAACAATATAAATTAAACAATGAACTACACACATGCATATTTTATATTAAAAAATTAGACATTAATTACCCAAAGTTGCAACTTCACTCCGGTGAAATGGGCGGGTAGGACACTAGATGATGTGCAAATTTTCTTGTTAGTATGTAGAACTACCTATATGGTACATGCCTACTTTCAATCTTACTATAGGAAGACACATAACAGTTATTTTATTATTACATCAATTATCTCATCGATGCAACATCCCAAGGGCACCCCATGCATGCGTTTTGATCCATTGTTTTCTTAACACACAGTCATTTACTTTCAGTTTTAAACTATCCAAACCAATCATCCGAGTTTATATTGCTTATTTAGTGCATAAATAATTAGAATAATCACACTCCAATTTTAGATAATAAAATTGTTATTAATACTTACTTTTAAGATTTCAGTCACCCCTTACGCTTTTGGGTATGAAAATGCTGGTCCTAAATTTTGGCAGAAGATATGAAGAGGTACCTTTGTAGGATGATATGTGCCATGCATAAACAAACTTCAATTTTTCATCCGACCCCCTTGTACAAATTACATGGAAAGAAAATTCAAACAAAAGTTGAATTCCACCGAATAAAATTTAAAAAATGAATCAAATCTTGTGCATGGAGTCTTTGTGTGTGATGTAGTTGATAAAAAATTTAATAAAAGGTAGCCATATGGTGGTTTGAAAACGATATCAACATCAACAAGTACACCAAATGCATAGGCCTCATTTAGGTCTATATCTTAGTCAACATTGAAATGTCGAAAATATCATAACAATACAAGGCATACTCAAAAATGATCGATAGTAACGAAATCACCAAATATAGTGGCATCCATCCAACTCACCAATGCGCATGGACGCATGCTGAATATCCTTGGTGGGTAGTGGCACAGAAAGAATATTTCCATAAAAATACACTGTCTTATGCAATATATATAAATGGACGATCCAAAAGTCGAGCGACTTTGAAAAGTCATATAAACATATGTAGCAACATTAATGGGTGCTAGTTAAATATCTACATTATTATCTTTCATAAATGAAATGGTTCACACCATCTTCAAAATTGCTTTAGTACGATGACGAAAAATATACAACACATAAATGCATCAGGCAGATAGATCCACATCTTGGAGATATAATAACAAAAATGCATCACACCTATCTTCAAGATGGGAGATATGTCACATCTTTCACAATTTATTTATCTATAGGTATCATCATCCATTGCTATAAGAGATGGCATACCATTTGGATTTGCATCCATTTTGTGCTCTCTTACTTGCCTTCTTGACTGTATATTACTTGAGACATGGGGTCCCTCAACATGCCAATATTGCTCTGCTTGCTACTACTCATGCCACTTTATTTGGTTCCTGGTAAATATTTTCTCAAAATATCACCTTAAGAACAATGCACTTGTGAAATGTATGCTGTATACACGTGCTAGACTTACGTTAAATTTATACCCCATTTCTTATTTTTCTTTATTGTTTCACTTGAGAACATTGTAGGATGTATGTTTTTCATGCAACATAATTTGAATGTTGTTTTGTAGGTTCAGAGGCTAAGACTTGTCGACATGCCAGTAGGACATATGTCACTTTCTACTGTGTTCCGGATAAATGTCTTGAGGCCTGCCGCGAGGAGGGCTTTACCAAATGGCAGTGTCGCACTGTCAGCTTTACACCTGTTATGATAATTTGTGTCTGTGAGAAAGAGTGTTGAAGGAAACGCGTTGCATTTGTCTTAGGGTGTCTTGTAACAAGTAATAATATTTTATATCAAGAAGAACAAATAATGATTGGTGGAGAAAACTTTGTGACTCCACCAAATTTTCCTTAATCTTTGTCTTAAAATACACACATGAATATCTAACTCATGTCGCTAAAAATGTACTTGCTACAAATAATAGATCTAGGAAACCGTGAACCCTTATTTTGTCTACCTAGCTAGTAAAGTGTGTGTTACAAAAACGATGTGGTTTTACTGACTCATTGGGTATATATCTATTATATATTAAAAGTGCATTACGAGTTGACCAGAAAAAAGTAGAATTGCTAGAAATTACCACAAAAATCAGAAACATCTAATCGTCGATTTTTTACATCAGCAAACCACAACCGCCAGATTATAAAACAAACTTATTGACAATAGAGTTAAAAGAAATTACCCACCAATGCCACCACTTAATTTTCCATCGTACCTTTTCAATCAACTGTGTGTGCTGACCTAAAAACCAATGGAGCGTGCTCTCAAAAAAAAACAAGGTTTCATGTATTCATCCTCACGCCGCCGCCGCAACATCATCTATGGGTGTCGGCAGTTAGGTCCTTCTCCATGAGTTTGATCTGCTCATCTCATGTAGCGTCAGGTTCCTAATCTCCAAATTCATGGATCAAATAGATCAGGTCGATGCCAGCGGCCAGACGACCCCGACGACCACAACTTTGCTTTTCTCGCGCCTGATAATTTATTCCGTAGGTTCATGTTTTACAAAGAATGTGCAAGTATGAGGAAATATTGGTGGTGTGGATCAATTTAGAGACACGAGAGATGGTGCTGGAATTTCTGGGGTTGTTACCAAACTTCAGAGCTATTGTAATCTTGCCGGCCGGCCGGCGTCGGCCGGATGTTGTGAATAGTATCAGGTATTCAGGTTGCTATCCATTGCATGCACTGCTCCGGCGTCCGTCCATGTGCCGCGCGTGAAATAGATCCGATCTCCCGCATAGATGCTTCCTACTATTTCTGCATTACCAAGCCGATCGGTACACTGGTGGAAAAAGGGCCTTTGGTCGCGGTTCGCAACTGCTATTAGTCGCGGTTGCGCAACCGCGACCAAATTAGCGCGACTAAATGCCCCCCCTTTAGTCGCGGTTGCTTACGAACCGCGACTAAAGGCCCGTCCACGTGGGCGCCAGGCGACCGTCGGGGCGGAGGACCTTTAGTCGTGGTTCTTCTGGCCAACCGCGACTAAAGGCCGCCGCAGGTTTAGGGTTTTAGGCCTCCCCTAAACCTGCCCCCCCCTAAACCTGTTTTCTGTTTAATTTGTATTGTTTTATTTCTTTTGTGCTTTATTGTAATTTTGAAGGAGTTTCACATATTCTACGGTACTACATACATGCATATGAATGTACAATTTCAAACAAATTTGAAATTAGAACCAAAAAGAATTCAAGAGGAATATACAATATATATTCAATATCATCGGATGACCATATACAAGTTTGAACAAGTTTCCATACATAATTTAATGCATGTATAGTTCTACGTCCTCGCAATGGTGTTCTCCTTTAGGATCGAGGACTTCCCTCCGAACCATCCAGCTAGTTCCTCTTGAAGTGGTCGGAAGCGAGCTTCGGACTAAGCATCATCCGGAGGTTATTCCTCTGAGCATTGAGATCACTCGGAACGCGCTCAGAGGTGTATCTCCGGATCATCTCACAGACATAGTATCCACACATATTGGTTCCCGGTGGCTGAATATCTCTACCATTCTTAGCCTTTGACCGCATGAAATTTAGCTCTTTTTTGAATTCACCGACCTTTGTATCTGAGAACCGTCTCCAAACCCTACGAGGCAAAGAAAATTAAATGAACAAGAGAGTTATTAGTTAATTACTTGAAGCTTAATTAGGAAAATGAACGAAATAGGCCGATCGATATAGAGCGAAATGAATGAAAACAATTACTTTTGAATCATTTGTCTCATGTCGGCCCAAAGCGCCTTATCCATATTCAGAGAGTCGTGGACGAGACATTCTGATTTGTCAACTTTAATTACTAGCAGAATCCAGTGGAACCTGCGGACACGATACATGCATAGTACGTCATGCATAACTAACGATTAGCCGGCCACATACCATGCATGGAGTAAACAAAAGAGAATGTGCTCAAGACATAAACACTCACCCAAAATGGATCCCTAGGCCTTGTTTCCAAATGTCGAATCTCCGTTTATTTACTGTTCTACTGCATGTTTAGTTGCTGCCATATTTATTTCAGATTGTTATTACCGTTCATATACATCAATATCACTTGCATTTTACTATCTCTTCGCTGAACTAGTGCACATATACATCTGACAAGTGTATTAGGTGTGTTGGGGACACAAGAGACTTCTTGTATCGTAATTGCAGGGTTGCTTGAGAGGGATATCTTTGACCTCTACCTCCCTGAGTTCGATAAACCTTGGGTGATTCACTTAAGGGAAACTTGCTGCTGTTCTACAAACCTCTGCTCTTGGAGGCCCAACACTGTCTATAGGAATAGAAGCGTGCGTAGACATCAATACCCAAGGCATCCCCTTCTTCATCGACAACTTATCAGGTCACCTCTAGTGAAACTATATTTTTATTCCGTCACATCTTATGTGCTTTACTTGGAGCGTATGTATGTTTTTATTTTTGTTTTTGTTTGAATAAAATCGGATCCTAGCATTCTTTGTGTGGGAGAGAGACACGCTCCGCTCGTTCATATGAACACTGGTGTCCTTAGCTTTACTTTTAATGTTCATGGTGAAGGTTGAAACTGCTTCGTTCATTATTATTTGGTTGGCAACAGAAAATGCTTCATGTGGTAATTGGTATATTGTCTTGAATAATTTGATACTTGGAAATTGTTGTGCTCAAATAGATCATGTTTAAGCTCTTGCATCATGTACTTTGCACCTATTAATGAAGAACTACCATAGAGCTTGTTGAAATTTGGTTTTCATGATTGGTCTCTCTAAAGTCTAGATATTTTCTGGTGAAGTGTTTGAACAACAAGGAATACTGTGTAGAGTCTTATAATGCTTGCAATATGTTCTTATGTAAGTTTTGCTGTACCGGTTCATACTTGTGTTTGCTTTAAACGACCTTGCTAGCCAAAACCTTGTACTGAGAGGGAATACTTCTCGTGCATCCAAATCCTTGAGCCAAAAACTATGCCATTTGTGTCCACCATACCTACCTACTATGTGGTATTTCTCTGCCATTCCAACGTAAATTGCTTTAGTGCTACCTTTAAAATTTTATTCCTTGTCTTTGCAATATATAGCTCATGGGAAAATAGCCTTAAAAACTATTGTGGTAAAGAATATGTAGCTTATGTATCTTATTTCTTATAAGTTGCCTGTTGAGCGCTAACCATGTTTCTGGGGACGCCATCAACTATTACACCTTTGTTGAATATCATGTGAGTTGCTATGCATGTTCGTCTTGTCTGAAGTAAGGGTGATTTATCATGATCAAATGGTTTGAGTATGCATATTGTTAGAGAAGAACATTGGGCCGCTAACTAAAGCCATGAATCATGGTGGAAGTTTCAGTTTGGACATTAATCCTTAATCTCTTATGAGAATATTATATGTTGTTGAATGCTTATGCATTAAAGAGGAGTCCATTATCTGTTTTCTATGTTGTCCCGGTATGGATGTCCTAAGTTGAGATTTATCAAAAACGAGAAATCAAATGCGATCTATCTCCTTGGACCTTTGTACAGGCGACATAGAGGTACCCCTTTGTGACACTTGGTTGAAACATATGTTATGCAATGATAATCCATGTAAATCCAAGCTAATTAGGACAAGGTGCGAGCACTATTGGTATTCTATGCATGAGGCTTGCAACTTATAGGATGTCTTATGCATAACACATATGAATTATTACTACCGTTGACAAAATTGTTTCTATGTTTTCAAAATAAAAGCTCTAGCACAAAAATAGTAATCCATGCTTCCCTCTGCGAAGGGCCATTCTTTTACTTTATGTTGAGTCAGTTTACCTACTTCCTTCTATCTTAGAAGCAAATACTTGTGTCAACTGTGTACATTGATTCCTACATACTTTCTTATTTGCATTCATCATATTACTGTTGCGGTCAGAAACCCACCGGCGAGCAGCGACGGGCAACACTGTAGAGCCGGGAGGCTCCCAGGACTGCGGCTGGCCCTGGTCCCTCCGAGCGACGGCCCGCAAAGACTTCGGCACGCACGTCCGATGCTGATGCAAGGGCATGCCACCTGACCTATACCTGGTCAGGAAGGTGTTGGATGTGCCTCGCTTAGTTTCCTGCATGGCATACACGTAAACATTAAATACGAGCCTCGATCGGCTCTCGAGTTATCTCGTGAATCGGCTCAAGGAGCCGATCCACCCATGATGCGTACGAGGTGTACGATCAGATGGTAGTCCTGCTTGATCAAAGTAAAGCTAAAACGACCTACTACGATTTAGGGTTTTCACCGCATAATCGGAACATCCTACTCGTGATTGAGCTCGGCGGCCACGCACGGTGATCGTAAACCGACCCTAGACAAGGCCTAAAAACCAACACGAAGGTGATCCTCGGAACATCCTGTCTAGGGCTAGCAAACTACACCCTACGCGCCACTGGATCCTTCAACCCGTTTGTAAGGCCTAACCATGCAGATATTAAACTAATCCTTGAAGAACAAGGAGCAATCATAACGGATCGGATCTACTAAATAATGATCAAGCGGGGTGCCGCCCTCACACCCAAGATGGGTGTAAGGGCGGCTAGATGTCTAAGGGTCGCACGACGATAGCATATGATACGATGAACAATGCTAACCCTAAAACATCTATGATAACTACGTTGCTCGCCATAAAAAAGGCTTCAGCACGAGCAACGCATGAACGACGAATAAACGTGTACTACCTAGATCGCAAGATGCGATCTAGGCAGCATGATGCTTACCCGGAAGAAACTCTCGAGACAAGGGAGTTGGCGATGCGCCTAGATTGGTTTGTGGTGAACGTGATTGTTGTTTATTTCATAAACCCTAGATACATATTTATAGTCCGTAGACTTTCTAACGTGGGAATAATCTCAACCGGGCACGAGCCCAAACTCCACCTAACCGACACGTATCCTACTATGTTACAGATACACGGGCAAACTAACCCAAACTTTGTATACAAGGCCGATTCGTGTATTTCTTCCATATATATTCTTCAAGCCCATCTCCAATCGCGGCCCACCTCTGATCCGGTCAAATTCTGGTGATAACAATTACTTTGTGTTGACAATCATCCATGAGATATACATCCATGAGATATACATGTTGAAGTTGAAAGCAACTGCTGAAACTTATATCTTCCTTTGTTTTGCTTCAAAACTTTCTACTAAGAATTTATTGCTTTATGAGTTAACTCCTATGCAAGTCTTATTGATGCTTGTCTTGAAAGTACTATTCATGAAAAGTCTTTGCTATATGATTCAGTTGTTTAGTCATTGTCTTTACCATTGCTTCGAATCACTTCATTCATCTCATATGCTTTACAATAGTATTGAGCAAGATTATGATAGCATGTCACTTCAGAAATTATCCTTGTTATCGTTTACCTACTCGAGGGCGAGTAGGAACTAAGCTTGGGGATGCTTGATACGTCTCAAACGTATCTATAATTTCTTATGTTCCATGCTAGTTCTATGACAATACTCACATGTTTTATACACACTTTACATCATTTATACGCATTTTCCGGCACTAACCTATTAACGAGATGCCGAAGCGCCAGTTCCTGTTTTGTGATGTTTTTGGTTTCAGAAATCCCACACGGAAATATTCTCGGAATTGGACGAAACGAACGCCCAGGGTCTTATTTTTCCACGGAGCTTCCAGAAGACCGAAGAGGATACGAAGTGGGGCCACGAGGCGCCCTAACCATAGGGCGGCGCGGCCAGCATGGGGCCCGCGTCGGCCTATGGTGTGGGGCCCCCGTGCCTCCTCCGACTCTGCCCTTCCGCCTACTTATACTCTCCGTCGCGAAAACCCTATTACCGAGAGCCGCGATACGGAAAAAGTTCCAGAGACGCCGCCGCCGCCAATCCCATCTCGGGGGATTCTGGAGATCGCCTCCGGCACCCTGCCGAAGAGGGGAATCATCACCCGGAGGACTCTACATCACCATGATCGCCTCCGGATTGATGTGTGAGTAGTTCATCCTTGGACTATGGGTCCATAGCAGTAGCTAGATGGTTGTCTTCTCCTCATGTGCTATCATGTTTAGATCTTGTGAGCTGCCTATCATGATCAAGATCGTCTATTTGTAATGCTACATGTTGTGTTTGTTGGGATCCGATGAATATGGAATACTATGTCAAGTTGATTATTGATCTATCATATATGTGTTGTTTATGATCTTGCATGCTCTCCGTTGCTAGTAGAGGCTCTAGCCAAGTTGATACTTGTGACTCCAAGAGGGAGTATTTATGCTCGATAGTGGGTTCATGCCTCCATTGAATGCGGGACGGTGACAGAAAGTTCTAAGGTTGTGGATGTGTTGTTGCCACTAAGGATAAAACATCAATGCTTTGTCTAAGGATATTTGTGTTGATTACATTACGCACCATACTTAATGCAATTGTCTGTTGTTTGCAACTTAATACTGGAAGGGGTGCGGATGTGATACGTCTCCAACGTATCGATAATTTCTTGTGTTCCATGCCACATTATTGATGTTATCTACATGTTTTATGCACACTTTATATCATATTCGTGCATTTTCTGGAACTAACCTATTAACAAGATGCCGAAGTGCCGCTTGTTGTTTTCTGCTGTTTTTGGTTTCAGAAATCCTAGTAAAGAAATATTCTCGGAATTGGACGAAATAAAAGGCCCAGAGGCCTATTTTCTCACGAAGCTTCCAGAAGACCGAAGACGAGACGAAGAGGGGCCACGGGGTGGCCAAACCCTAGGGCGGCGCGGCCCCACCCCTGGCCGCGCCGGCCTATGGTGTGGGCCCCCCGTGCCGCCTCTTGACTTGCCCTTCCGCCTACAAATAGCCTCCGTGACGAAACCCCCAGTACCGAGAGCCACGATACGGAAAACCTTCCAGAGACGCCGTCACCGCCGATCCCATCTCGGGGGATCCTGGGAGATCGCCTCCGGCACCCTGCCGGAGAGGGGATTCATCTCCCGGAGGACTCTACGCCGCCATGGTCGCCTCCGGTGTGATGTGTGAGTAGTCTACCCCCGGACTATGGGTCCATAGCAGTAGCTAGATGGTTGTCTTCTCCCCATTGTGCTATCATTGTCGGATCTTGTGAGCTGCCTATCATGATCAAGATCATCTATATGTAATTCTATATGTTGCGTTTGTTGGGATCCGATGAATAGAGAATACTTGTTATGTTGATTATCAAAGTTATGCTTATGTGTTATTTATGATCTTGCATGCTCTCCGTTATTAGTAGATGCTCTGGCCAAGTAGATGCTTTTAACTCCAAGAGGGAGTACTTATGCTCGATAGTGGGTTCATGCCTGCATTGACACACAGGACGAGTGACGAGAAAGTTCTAAGGTTGTGTTGTGTCTGTTGCCACTAGGGATAAAACATTGATGCTATGTCTAAGGATGTAGTTGTTGATTACATTACGCACCATACTTAATGCAATTGTCCGTTGTTTGCAACTTAATACCGGAGGGGTTCGGATGATAACCCGAAGGTGGACTTTTTAGGCATAGATGCGGTTGGATGGCGGTCTATGTACTTTGTCGTAATGCCCAATTAAATCTCACTATACTCATCATGATATGTATGTGCATTGTCATGCTCTCTTTATTTGTCAATTGCCCAACTGTAATTTGTTCACCCAACATGTTGTTCGTCTTATGGGAGAGACACCTCTAGTGAACTGTGGACCCCGGTCCAATTCTCTTTACTGAAATACAATCTACTGCAATACTTGTTCTACTGTTTTCTGCAAACAATCATCTTCCACACAATACGGTTAATCCTTTGTTACAGCAAGCCGGTGAGATTGACAACCTCACTCTGTTTCGTTGGGGCAAAGTACTTTGGTTGTGTTGTGCGGGTTCCACGTTGGCGCCGGAATCTCCGGTGTTGCGCCGCACTACATCCCGCCGCCATCAACCTTCAACGTGCTTCTTGGCTCCTCCTGGTTCGATAAACCTTGGTTTCTTTCTCGAGGGAAAACTTGCTGCTGTGCTCATCATACCTTCCTCTTGGGGTTGCCCAACGAACGTGTGAAATACACGCCATCAAGCATATTTTCTGGCGCCGTTGCCGGGGAGATCAAGACACGCTGCAAGGGGAGTCTCCACTTCTCAATCTCTTTACTTTGTTTTTGTCTTGCTTTGTTTTATTTACTACTTTGTTTGCTGCACTAAATCAAAATACAAAAAAATTAGTTGCTAGTTTTACTTTATTTGCTATCTTGTTTGCTATATCGAAAACACAAAAAAATTAGTTTACTTGCATTTACTTTATCTAGTTTGCTTTATTTACTGTTGCTAAAATGGCCAACGCTGAAAATACTAAGTTGTGTGACTTCACAACCACAAATAATAATGATTTCTTATGCACACCTATTGCTCCACCTGCTACTACAGCAGAATTC
The DNA here is from genome assembly GCF_022539505.1 of Lolium rigidum. Taxonomy (NCBI): domain Eukaryota; kingdom Viridiplantae; phylum Streptophyta; class Magnoliopsida; order Poales; family Poaceae; genus Lolium; species Lolium rigidum. Next base: position 90,518,418 of record NC_061514.1, on the reverse strand, counting down.
TTTGAAATTAAACCTGCTTTACTGAATCTTGTCATGAACAATCAATTTTCTGGTGTTTGTTCTGATGATGCTGCTTCCCATCTCAATAATTTTGTTGAATTGTGTGAAATGCAAAAGTATAAAGATGTAGATGGTGACATTATAAAATTAAAATTGTTCCCTTTCTCATTAAGAGGAAGAGCTAAAGATTGGTTGCTATCTCTCGCCTAAGAATAGTATTGATTCATGGACTAAATGCAAGGATGCTTTTATTGGTAGATATTATCCCCCTGCTAAAATTATATCTTTGAGGAGTAGCATAATGAATTTTAAACAATTAGATACTGAACATGTTGCTCAAGCTTGGGAAAGAATGAAATCTCTGGTTAAAAATTGCCCAACCCATGGATCGACTACTTGGATGATCATCCAAACCTTCTATGCAGGACTAAATTTTTCTTCACGGAATTTATTGGATTCAGCTGCTGGAGGTACCTTTATGTCCATCACTCTTGGTGAAGCAACAAAGCTTCTTGATAATATGATGATCAACTACTCTGAATGGCACACGGAAAGAGCTCCACAAGGTAAGAAGGTAAATTCCGTCGAAGAAACCTCTTCCTTGAGTGATAAGGTTGATGCTATTATGTCTATGCTTGTGAATGATAGGACTAATGTTGATCCTAATAATGTTCCGTTAGCTTCATTGGTTGCACAAGAAGAACATGTTGATGTAAACTTCATTAAAAATAATAATTTCAACAACAATGCTTACCGAACAATTCTAGTAATAACTATAGGCCATATCCTTATAATAATGGTAACGGTTATGCTAATTCTTATGGGAATTCTTACAACAATAATAGGAATTCACCCCCTGGACTTGAAGCCATGCTTAAAGAATTTATTAGTACACAAACTGCCTTTAACAAATCTGTTGAGGAAAAGCTCAATAAAATTGATATTCTTGTTTCTAGAGTTGATAGTCTTGCCTCCGATGTTGATCTTTTGAAATCGAAAGTTATGCCTAATAGGGATATTGAAAATAAAATTGTTACTACAGCAAATGTCATCCAAGTTAGAATTAATGAGAATATAAGATTAATGGCTGAACTCACGTGCTAGGTGGGATAGAGAAGAAAATGAAAAACTAGCTAAAGAGAAGAATATAGCTAAAGTTTGGACTATTACCACCACTAGTAATGCTAATGCTACACATGTTGCTGCACCTCCTACTCATACTAATAAAAGAATTGGTGTTAGCAATGTTTCCACTTCTAATGCAAAGCGCGAAAAGCTGCTCGAAATTGCTGAAACCGCTGAAACCGCTTCGTGATAAAGCTGCTGAAATTTTTTCCAACATTGGGGATGATGATCCCATTGCTTTAGATTATAATGGTTTGAATTTTGATGATTGCCACATCTCTGAAGTTATAAAGTTCTTGCAAAAACTTGCTAAAAGTCCTAATGCTAGTGCTATAAATTTGGCTTTCACGCATCATATTACAAATGCTCTCATAAAAGCTAGAGAAGAGAAACTAGAGCGCGAAGCCTCTATTCCTAAAAAGCTAGAAGATGGTTGGGAGCCCATCATTAAGATGAAGGTTAAAGATTTTGATTGTAATGCTTTATGTGATCTTGGTGCAAGTATTTCTGTTATGCCAAAGAAAATTTATAATATGCTTGACTTGCCACCGCTAAAAAATTGTTATTTGGATGTTAATCTTGCTGATCATTCTACAAAGAAACCTTTGGGTAAAATTGATAATGTTCGCATTACCGTTAACAATAATCTTGTTCCCGTTGATTTTGTTGTCTTGGATATTGAATGCAATGCATCTTGTCCAATTATATTGGGAAGACCTTTTCTTCGAACTGTTGGTGCTATTATTGATATGAGGGAAGGTAATATAAAATATCAATTTCCTCTCAAGAAAGGTATGGAACACTTCCCTAGAAAGAGAATGAAGGTACCTTATGATTCTATCATTAGAACAAATTATGATGTTGATGCTTCATCTCTCGATGTTACTTGATACACACTTTCTGCGCCTAGCTGAAAGGCGTTAAAGAAAAGCGCTTATGGGAGACAACCCATGTTTTTACCTACAGTACTTTGTTTTTATTTTGTGTCTTGGAAGTTGTTTACTACTGTAGCAACCTCTCCTTATCTTAGTTTTGAGTTTTGTTATGCCAAGTTAAGCCGTTGATAGAAAAGTAAGTACTAGATTTGGATTACTGCGCAGTTCCAGATTTCTTTGCTGTCACGAATCTGAGCCCACTGCCCTGCAGGAAGCTCAGAAAATTATGCCAATTTACGTGCATGATCCTCAGATATGTACGCAACTTTCATTCAATTTAAGCATTTTCATTTGAGCAAGTCTGGTGCCATTTTAAAATTCGTCAATACGAACTGTTCTGTTTTGACAGATTCTGCCTTTTATTTCGCATTGCCTCTTTCGCTATGTTGGATGAATTTGTTTGATCCACTAATGTCCAGTAGCATTATGCAATGTCCAGAAGTGTTAAGAATGATTGTGTCACCTCTGAATATGTCAATTTATATTGTGCACTAACCCTCTAATGAGTTGTTTCGAGTTTGGTGTGGAGGAAGTTTTCAAGGATCAAGAGAGGAGTATGATGCAACATGATCAAGGAGAGTGAAAGCTCTAAGCTTGGGGATGCACCCGGTGGTTCACCCCTGCATATATCAAGAAGACTCAAGCGTCTAAGCTTGGGGATGCCCAAGGCATCCCCTTCTTCATCAACAAATTATCGGGTTCCTCCCCCGAAACTACATTTTTATTCGGCCACATCTTATGTGCTTTTTCTTGGAGCGTCGGTTTGTTTTTGTTTTTGTTTTGTTTGAATAAAATGGATCCTAGCATTCACTTTATGGGAGAGATACACACTCTGCTGTAGCATATGGACAAATATGTCCTTGGTTTCTACTCATAGTATTCATGGCGAAGTTTCTCCTTCGTTAAATTGTTATATGGTTGGAATTGGAAAATGATACATGTAGTAATTGCTATAAATGTCTTGGGTAATGTGATACTTGGCAATTGTTGTGCTCATGTTTAAGCTCTTGCATCATATGCTTTGCACCCATTAATGAAGAAATACATAGAGCATGCTAAAATTTGGTTTGCATATTTGGTTTCTCTAAGGTCTAGATAATTTCTAGTATTGAGTTTGAACAACAAGGAAGACGGTGTAGAGTCTTATAATGTTTACAATATGTCTTTTATGTGAGTTTTGCTGCACCGGTTCATCCTTGTGTTTGTTTCAAATAAGCCTTGCTAGCCTAAACCTTGTATCGAGAGGGAATACTTCTCATGCATCCAAAATACTTGAGCCAACCACTATGCCATTTGTGTCCACCATACCTACCTACTACATGGTATTTTCCAGCCATTCCAAAGTAAATTGCTTGAGTGCTACCTTTAAAATTCCATCATTCACCTTTGCAATATATAGCTCATGGGACAAATAGCTTAAAAACTATTGTGGTATTGAATATGTAATTATGCACTTTATCTCTTATTAAGTTGCTTGTTGTGCGATAACCATGTTTACTCGGGGAACGCCATCAACTCGTTGTTGAATTTCATGTGAGTTGCTATGCATGTTCGTCTTGTCCGAAGTAAGGGCGATCTACACCGAGTTGAATGGTTTGAGCATGCATATTGTGAGAGAAGAACATTGGGCCGCTAACTAAAGCCATGTTCCATGGTGGAAGTTTCAGTTTTGGACAAACATCCTCAAATCTCTAATGAGAAAAGAATTAATTGTTGTTGAATGCTTAAAGCATTAAAAGAGGAGTCCATTATCTGTTGTCTATGTTGTCCCGGTATGGATGTCTAAGTTGAGAATAATCAAAAGCGAGAAATCCAAATGCGAGCTTTCTCCTTAGACCTTTGTACAGGCGGCATAGAGGTACCCCTTTGTGAAACTTGGTTAAAGCATATGTATTGCGGTGATAATCCAGGTAGTCCAAGCTAATTAGGACAAGGTGCGAGCACTATTAGTACACTATGCATGAGGCTTGCAACTTATAAGATATAATTTACATGATGCATATGCTTTATTACTACCGTTGACAAAATTGTTTCATGTTTTCAAAATCAAAGCTCTAGCACAAATATAGCAATCGATGCTTTTCCTCTATGAGGACCATTCTTTTACTTTCAATGTTGAGTCAGTTCACCTATTTCTATCCACCTGAAGAAGCAAACACTTGTGTGAACTGTGCATTGATTCCTACATACTTGCTTATTGCACTTATTATATTACTCTATGTTGACAATATCCATGAGATATACATGTTACAAGTTGAAAGCAACCGCTGAAACTTAATCTTCTTTTGTGTTGCTTCAATACCTTTACTTTGAATTATTTGCTTTATGAGTTAACTCTTATGCAAGACTTATTGATGCTTGTCTTGAAGTGCTATTCATGAAAAATCTTTGCTTTATGATTCACTTGTTTACTCATGTCATCACCATTGTTTTGATCGCTGCATTCACTTCATATGCTTTACAAATAGTATGATCAAGTTTATGATGGCATGTCACTCCAGAAATTATCTTTGTTATCGTTTTACCCGCTCGGGACGAGCGAGAACTAAGCTTGGGGATGCTGATACGTCTCCAACGTATCGATAATTTCTTGTGTTCCATGCCACATTATTGATGTTATCTACATGTTTTATGCACACTTTATATCATATTCGTGCATTTTCCGGAACTAACCTATTAACAAGATGCCGAAGTGCCGATTCTTGTTTTCTGTCTGTTTTTGGTTTTAGAAATCCTAGTAAAGAAATATTCTCGGAATTGGACGAAATAAAAGCCCAGAGGCCTATTTTCTCACGAAGCTTCCGGAAGACCGAAGACGAGACGAAGAGGGGCCACGGGGTGGCCAAACCCCTAGGGCGGCGCGGCCCCACCCCCTGGCCGCGCCGGCCTATGGTGTGGGCCCCCGTGCCGCCTCTTGACTTGCCCTTCCGCCTACTAAATAGCCTCCGTGACGAAACTCCCGCATCGAGAGCCACGATACGGAAAACATTGCCGAGACGCCGTCGCCGCCGATCCCATCTCGGGGGATCTCGGAGATCGCCTCCGGCACCCCTGCCGGGAGAGGGGATTCATCTCCCGGAGGACTCTACGCCGCCATGGTCGCCTCCGGTGTGATGTGTGAGTAGTCTACCCCTGGACTATGGGTCCATAGCAGTAGCTAGATGGTTGTCTTCTCCCCATTGTGCTATCATTGTCGGATCTTGTGAGCTGCCTATCATGATCAAGATCATCAATATGTAATTCTATATGTTGCGTTTGTTGGGATCCGATGAATAGAGAATACTTGTTATGTTGATTATCAAAGTTATGCTTATGTGTTATTTATGATCTTGCATGCTCTCCGTTATTAGTAGATGCTGCGGCCAAGTAGATGCTTTTAACTCCAAGAGGGAGTACTTATGCTCGATAGTGGGTTCATGCCCGCATTGACACCGGGACGAGTGACAAAAAGTTCTAAGGTTGTGTTGTGCTTGTTGCCACTAGGGATAAAACATTGATGCTATGTCTAAGGATGTAGTTGTTGATTACATTACGCACCATACTTAATGCAATTGTCTGTTGTTTGCAACTTAATGCTGGAGGGGTTCGGATGATAACCTCGAAGGTGGACTTTTTAGGCATAGATGCGGTTGGATGGCGGTCTATGTACTTTGTCGTAATGCCCAATTAAATCTCACTATACTCATCATGATATGTATGTGCATTGTCATGCTCTCTTTATTTGTCAATTGCCCAACTGTAATTTGTTCACCCAACATGCTGTTCGTCTTATGGGAGAGACACCTCTAGTGAACTGTGGACCCCGGTCCAATTCTCTTTACTCGAAATACAATCTACCTGCAATACTTGTTCTACTCGTTTTCTCGCAAACAATCATCTTCCACACAATACGGTTAATCCTTTGTTACAGACAAGCCGGTGAGATTGACAACCTCACTGTTTCGTTGGGGCAAAGTACTTTGGTTGTGTTGTGCAGGTTCCACGTTGGCGCCGGAATCTCCGGTGTTGCGCCGCACTACATCCCGCCGCCATCAACCTTCAACGTGCTTCTTGGCTCCTCCTGGTTCGATAAACCTTGGTTTCTTTCCGAGGGAAAACTTGCTGCTGTGCTCATCATACCTTCCTCTTGGGGTTGCCCAACGAGCGTGTGAAATACACGCCATCACTCCCCCATCCCAGACGGAGTGTTTTATGAAGCTATCACTCAACGATCGATAAAGGAAAAAGTGTCGACACCTCCGAAAACATCGGCTGACGAATCGGAGGCAGGCACCGCAACGAGCCGCGAAGAATCTCCGACTAAATCCGCGAAACAGGTCCTCCTCCTCGAGCCATTATGGACCAAACCGTTCCTAGCGTACCTGACGAAGCGGGAGTTGCCAGAGGATCCGGTAGAAGCATGACGAATCGTCAGACGGTCAAAAGCCTTCACTGTGGTAAATGGTGAACTCTACAAGTGCAGCATCTCTAGTATCTTTCAAAGGTGTATTGCCATTGACGATGGAAAAGCACTGTTGCGCGAGATACACGAGGGAACCTGCGGACACCACGCGGGAAGCAGGGCCCTTGTGGCGAAAGCCTTCAGGGCAGGATTTTACTGGCCAACGGCGGCATCGGATGCTCGAGATCTGGTCATGAAGTGCGACCCCTGCCAGCGTTTCTCACCAAAACCACACGCCCCTGCGACAGATCTGATGACAATACCTCTGGCGTGGCCCTTTGCTCAATGGGGACTCGACCAAGTTGGACCACTGCCAAGGTCGTCGCCTGGAGGACACACGTACCTACTGGTCGCAGTCGACAAGTTCACCAAGTGGATCGAAGCAGTACCTGTTCGAAACCAGAAAGCCGAAACCGTCGTTCAGTTCTTCAGGGGAATAACCTGTCGATTTGGTATGCCTCACAGCATCGTCACAGACAACGGAAATAACTTTTACCCTCAAGCAGTTTCGAAAATTTTGTGATGACGGAGGAATCAAGCTAAAGTTTGCATCAGTGGCCCACCCACAGACCAACGGCCAGGTGGAAACGATCAATGGTCTAATAGGGGACGGCCTCAAGAAACGCCTTACGGGTGCGGCTGGATCCTGGGTCGAGGAATTACCATCCGTACTTTGGAGTTTGCGTACTACACCTAATAGGTCGACCCAATACACCCAGTACTTCCTGGTACATGGAGCCGAAGCAGTTGTGCCAGCCGACATTCGGTTCGAAGCTCCTCGGGTGACAGCATACACAGAATCCACCTCCAACATCGCGCCGCAGGATGCTGTGGACCTCCTTGACGAAGCTCGGGATATTGCTTTGGCAAGAACAATGGTATACCAGCAGGCGTTGAGAAATTATCACAGCCGACGAATACGCAGTCGAAGTTTTAATGTTGGAGATATGGTACTGCGGCTGAAGCAAGAGAGACCCTTGAAGCTTGAATCTCCATGGGAAGGACCATACATCATCACTGAAGTGATACCAGGAGGAGCTTATCGGCTCAAAAACCCAACTTCGGGAAAAGACGTTGAAAATCCATGGAACATCGCACAGTTGCGACGGTTCTATACATAGGATACAATTATTTCTCTATTGCTCGACAGCTCTTAAGGTTGCTTTTACATTATGAATAAAATTCTAATCAGGTTTTCTACCTTCTTTCTTGATCCAGGCCTCATCATCCGAACAAACCATTCGGGGCCCCTGTCACTGGCTCTTACTCCCATCGGGAGCGCTGGCCAGAAACACGCTCGCACGGTGTCATTAATTAAATACTCCCATCTGGAGCTAAGGTTAATGACACACAAAACAACCAATCCAAGCCTCGAGAAAATACGCGAGTGCTGCAGTCGATGGTTATACTATCACAAAATAAGGCTCAAACCGGTGCACCGCGTGACGAAGCCAAGCGACTAGTTCCCTCGATTATTCGACGGGTATCGCTCCTACAAAACTTACATATCGACTCCGCAATAAATTTGCAAATTACAACGGAGTCGTCGGGAGAGCAGGCTGAATTGATCACTCGGCCGTCCCCGACAATAAATTATCGAACGAATTAACAAATTCGCCAGAACTACATGATGTGCAAAACACACGTCGAATTTACATAAAACAATCTTATGCAGGTACAAGGATATCACATTCGCGACGAGGCTCCTTGGTTCCCTTGGGCCCTCAGAATTCTCTCGATACATGTCTCCATCCGTGAGATGATGGAATATGCAGGACCTCTAGTGATATCATAATACTGATCTAAACTTCTCTCGGTGCTTGCTATGGCCTTCAAATCTAAAGACGGATGACATGCCAACACTGAAGCAAAGGCAAGTTCAGCACCAGCCAGGAGCTCTTTTCGCACCAACAGTCGAATCCTCTCGGGAGATTTGAATCGGGTAAACAGAGCAGACAGAGTTTCGGGTGCTTGATCCAGAGGGAACAAAGTCTTCCAAACCATCGTGAGATGAGCGTGGAACTTGTCAAAATAGTAATGCACCTTCTCTGCCCGATGCTCGAATTTCGCCACGATAACAGCCTTCGGACGATGCAACCATAAATCATGTTTCGGGTGAGCAACATCAGTCATCGCCTCGATCTTTTCATGGATCCTCCTGTTCTCCTCAGATTTATCTGAATATACGACTGTAAAGGAACGAATGTCAGTTAAAGAACATCCAAGCTTCATCAGGAATCAACAGATGGGCCAGCACTTACAGCTCAAACTTTCGGTAGCAATATGAAGACGATCGAGAGCATGTTGTTCAATGGCAGTTGCTATTTCACTCTTCCTTTTCACCAGCGCTGCCATCGCGTGAAGGGTGGTAATATCTTTATTCAAACGGGATACTTGGTCACGTAAACGACGAACAAGGTCAGATTCGTTGCTAGCCGAAGAATTTGAAAAAGGTTCGGCACAGGAAGAAGACGAAGGAATCTGCAGTACAACTTTCAGTTCAGAATAGCATTAACATAAAACTCCCATCGGGAGCGCTGGAGTGTATATGTTACATTCAAAAGATTGTTCGTACTGGCTAAAGAGCCAAAATAAAACAAGGTCGAGTCTAACTGCGTCAGGCCTTAATTACAATTAATAGAGAAAGCATTCAAGGAAGTGCTGACGATGAACCAGGGGCAGCTTCAGGCGTAGATTTGGTCTTTGCCTCATCAACCAGTTTGAGGAGCTCATTAGCACATGTCACTGCTGATCGTTTGAAGGGCTCAAGGTCGATTAGATGATTGTTGCTATCCACAGGCAATGCCTTAGACAACTTCTCTAAGTCAGAGCCCATCCCATGACCCATCAGCAGCTGGAAAGTAAGTACCGCTCCAAACAGGCCGGAACGGCGTTTCAATACCTCTACAAGCTCAGAAGGATCGACGAGGAAAGCATCTTCCATCTCGCCAAGAGTCTTGTCCTGCTTCATCTTTGGGAAGATCATCGAGTATAGCCTCGACAATGCTCCTTTAGTCTTCTGCAGAAGTCCAAGAACTTGGACGTTGGCCTCAGCGGCGAGCGAAAGGGCATCAGATGTAGAGTCCTCCCGAAGCATCCGAGCCCGAGTGATGGTTATGTCGGCAGCCTCTAGAAGAGGACAGATCAGCAACCAGAAAGGAAATACTAAAAGAGGAGTTATGTGCTAAAAACCTTACCCAATAAATTCGTAATGGATTCTCGGAGGACGCCTTCCTTCTTGTCGACTGCAGTTGCAGCCTCACGCCTGGCATCTTGTTCATCCTTCATCTGTCGCTTCAGCTTTTTCAACTCGTCCTTGAGCAAGGCGTTTTCGTTTTTAGCATCGGTGGCAACCCTGTTGGCCTCCAGCACCTGGTCAGCCGAAGTTTTGACGGTCTTCCGAAGCTGAGCATTTTCAGACTCCAGTCGGGTGAACTGCTCGGCGAAGTCCACCACAGCATCAACCGTGGCATAAATCGGCTGCAACGAAGAAAATCAAGAAAATTCGGTCGGATGAAGAAAGCTCGGCGAAGCAAGAAAGAAATCAAGACAAATAAAACACTTACATGGTCGCGAGCAACCGACAAGGTAGGAGCGTCGCCAGAAGGAATAACCTTCGACACCGGAATCTTCTCTACAGTCGTTCGTGGGGGCGGCGTCGATTTGGCAGGAGAAGGATTCGGCTCTTTAGCTGATACAGTTCTCTCAAAGGACAATTTAGCCCTCTTTGCGAGAGGAACGTCATCATTAGAGCTGCTTAAGAAGAGTAGATGGTTAGCATACAGAACAACAAATGATAAGTTACAAAGGGAAAATAGATGCTCACATGTACAGGTCGTCTTCGGCAGCGAAAAAGCCTGTCGAACCTTTCATAACAGGGGAAGGCGATGCGGTTTCATTGGCATCATTATCTTGTCCGCTAGGACTTGATTCAGCCGTTGTAATAAGATCCTCGTTTATCTGTTTGTGCCGCCTGCTCCTGATGAAGGCATCATCTTCGGCAGCTTCATCCTCTTGGACGTCACTGTCCTCAAGGATATGCTGGACGTCCTCGGTCTCCTCGGAGTCATCATCATCATCCTCTGGTTCCACACTGCTTTCGGGTGTAGGAGGATAGCACTGAGCCACGACGGAGGCCTATCGAGAGGAGAAAACTTATAGAACACGGTGAAGAAAGAAACAACGATAGCAATAAAAGCAAGAAACAGCAAGTATTACCTCAGCCGGAAGATGGCGTAGATCATAGGGGGAACGAGCCGATGTCAAGATAATATTGTCCTTCATACTGAGGCACGTCAAGCGGCGAACTTCATCTCGGAGTTCATCAGCCGACAGGTCGGCAGAGCTGACCCTCGACTTGTCGTCCTTACCAGTATAAAGCCACAACTGGTGGGGCCGAGACATTAGCGGTTGCACTTGACGTTGTAAGAACACTGAGACTACCTCGGTGCCGCACATCGTCAAGCCTCCCGTGTTCTTCATATCCACGACCTGGTCGAATAGCCTGTCGGCTATTGCCCTCTCTTCGGGAGAAAGGGCGTTACGCCAGGACTTCTTCGGCTGAGCTATCAGGACATCTTCAAACGGAGGGAGATTCGAGCGCCGCCCAGGCACTGAGGCGTCTCGCAGATAAAACCATTTGTTGCGCCAGCCTTGGACAGATTCCTTCATCGGATAGTCGAAGTAGTCGACTTCTTTCCTGACAACAAAACCAACGCCACCAACGACGGGGGGGGGGGGGCATTGCTGTCATTATGACGCTTAACATAGAAGATTTTCCTCCAAAGACCCCAGTGGAGATCAATGCCAAGGAAGGCTTCACAGACAGTGATGAAGATAGAAAGGTGGAGGATGGAGTTTGGGGTCAGCTGCCAGAGCTGAATCCCGTAGAAGAAAAGAAGGGAGCGGAGAAACTCGTGGGCAGGAAGAGAGAGACCACGAAATAAGAAGGCAACAAACATAACAGTAAAGCCCTTCGGAGGCCTTGGGCGAGAAACTGGACCTAGAAGACGAATGTCATCTTCAGATGAGGAGATGAGGCCTAGGGCTCGCAACCTGTTCACGTCGCGGTTGGAAATGGCGGAGGCGCTCCAGTCACGACTGACTTTGGTCGCGTTTGAGGCGCTGGTGCTCTTCTTCTTGCCCATGGCGCGTGAAGCTCTTGAGGGAAGAACCGAGGTGACAGGAAAGGCTGGGCGAGAAGATGAGCAGTGGGAGGCGTAAAAAGTAAAAGCAAGGAGGCTCTATATTTATGCCGTAAGATTAATGCAAGATCGTGGCCATAACTTCGCAGGCATCGTGGTTGGAGGATCAGATCTGGCTGTACACGTGTCATCCAAGAGAAGAACGGAACCGGCGGCCCATTATTCCCACGATGTGCGAAAATCGAGGAGACGCCTCGGTCGGTGCGCGTGCACTTGTCACTTCCTAAAAACTGCCCGCGCAGAACTAGGGTGGGCCCGTCAGGTCAAGTCTTGTCAGTCAAACCACAGTAGCGATAACGTCATCAGTGACGTCATGAAGACTGTCGTGAGCAGTCGAAGGGAAATTAAGAAACATCGGATGCTTGATACGTCCCAAATGTATCTATAATTTCTTATGTTCCACGCTACTTTTATGATGATACTCACATGTTTTATACACATTATATGTCATTATTATGCATTTTCCGGCACTAACCTATTGACGAGATGCCGAAGAGCCAGTTGTTGTTTTCTGCTGTTTTTGGTTTCAGAAATCCTAGTAAGGAAATATTCTCGGAATTGGACGAAATCAACGCCCAGGGGCCTATTTTTCCACGAAGCTTCCAGAAGTCCGAGGAGTAAACGAAGTGGGGCCACGGGGCGCCGCCACAATAGGGCGGCGCGGCCAACAGGGGGCCCGCGCGGCCCTGTTGTGTGGGGCCCCCGTGGTGCCTCCTGACCTGCCCTTCCGCCTACTTAAGGTCTTCGTCGCGAAACCCCCAGTACCGAGAGCCACGATACGGAAAACCTTCCAGAGACGCCGCCGCCGCCAATCCCATCTCGGGGGATTCAGGAGATCGCCTCCGGCACCCTGCCGGAGAGGGGAATCATCTCCCGGAGGTCTCTTCATCGCCATGATCGCCTCCGGATCGATGTGTGTCAACACCCGGATTTTTAAGTCCGAATGCCTATTATGTCATTCATCGCAATCCCAGGATAATGTTGTTGCGAGGCATTGATACGTCCAAAACGTATCTACTTTCCCGAACACTTTTGCTATTGTTTGGCCTCTAATTTGTGTATTTTGGATGCAACTAACACGGACTAACGCTGTTTTCAGCAGAACTGCTCTGGTGTCTCGTTTTGTGCAGAAATCCAACTTTCGGGAAAAACCTCGGAATTTATGCAGAAGGCCCTATTTTCCCAGGAAACTAACGGAGCCGAAAGGGCAATTGAAGTGGAGGCCCGAGGGCCCCACACCACCAGGCGGCGCGGCCCGGGGGGCCCGCGCGGCCGTGGTGTGGCCCCCTCGGCCGGCCTCCGACGCCCTCCTTCGGACTACTTATTCGCCTCGACCTAAAAACGCCCGGAGAGAAGTCGAAGTCGCCGAAACCCTCCGTAACGCCGCCACATCGCGAAACTCCGTCTCGGGAGCCGAAGTCTCCGTTCCGGCACTCCGCCGGGACGGGGAATTGGAGGAGATCATCACCGCCATCACCGCCAACGCCTCTCCATCAACCAGCAATGTTTCCCCCATCCATGTGTGAGTAATTCCCCCGCTGTAGGCCGAAGGGGATGGTAGGGATTGGATGAGATTGGTCATGTAATAGCATAAGATTGTTAGGGCATAGTGCCTAGTGTCCGTAGATGGTACTTTTATGATATTGTTGCAACTTGTTATGCTTAATGCTTGTCACTAGGGCCCGAGTGCCATGATCTCAGATCTGAACATGTTATTGATTCATGAAGATATTCGTTGTTTATGATCTTACCTGCAAGTTGTATACACATGTCGCTGTCCGGAACCAATGGCCCCGAAGTGACGAAATCGGGACAACCGGAGGGGATGGTAGTGATGTGAGGATCACATGTGTTCACGGAGTGTTAATGCTTTGCTCCGGTACTCTATTAAAAGGAGTACCTTAATATCCAAGTAGTTTCCCTTGAGGCCCGGCTGCCACCGGCTGGTAGGACAAAAGATGTTGTGCAAGTTTCTCATTGCGAGCACGTACGACTATAATTGGAACACATGTCTATTGATTGATTAGTACTTGGACACCGTTTTATTATTATCTGCAAATGCCCTGCTATGATTGTTACATGAGTTTCTCTCATCCATGCAACGCCCGTTATCCGTCCCCGTGCCTACAGTATTTTAATCCTGCCGTTTACTAAAATCACTACTGCTCGTCTTTGTTACTCTCGTCTGTTATTTCACTATCGTTGCTACTATAAAACCGTTACCTACCGATAAACTCTTGCGAGCAAGTCCGTTTCCAGTGCAACTCGAATTGACAACTCCGTTGTTAAGGCTTCCAAGTATTCTTTGTCTCCCCTTGTGTCGAATCAATAAATTGGGTAATACTTCCCTCGAAGACTGTTGCGATCCCCTATACTTGTGGGTCATCAAGACTATTTTCTCGGCGCCGTTGCCGGGGAGCATAGCTTTATTTGGAAGTTCACTTGGATTGATATTGTTCGCTGCAAATTCTCCATCATGGGTAAACCTCGCGATACTAAGATCGCCATATTACCATCCACTACAAGAAAAGGTACAATTCTGAGTACCTCCGCTACACTTGATTCACCATCCGTGATTGACAAACTTGTTTCACCGCCACATGCTTCGCATGCGGGTACATCTCGCTGAATCTGAACACTCTCATAATACTGATAATATTTCTGCTGTGCTTGATGATAGTGGTTCATTGGGAACTTTTCTAGATGCTTCCATTGCTAGGTCTAGACAAATTGAAAATGCTGAAATTCCTGATGTTACTACACCTGTTAATTCACCCGAACTTGAATACTCTAGTGATGATCTTGATGAAGATTATGTGGAACTTGATGATGATTTTATTGAAAAATGCAATGCTACTACTGATGCAAGAAAAATTAAAAAGTTGCTTGCGTAACATACCGTTAGATATAAACTGTCTCCCGATCCTAAATTTGCCACATCTCCTATAAACATTAGGGATAAAGATTATGATTTTTCTCTTGATCTATCTCATATAGCTATTGTTGAGAAAACACCTTTCCGTGGTACCGAAAAGAAAGTGTCGTTGAACACATGACCGAGTTATCTACCTTGAGTAGCTTGTTTTCTCGATGATGTTAAGAAGCGTACTTACTTTGTTGCTAAAATATTTCCATTCTCATTGAAAGATGACGCTAAAACTTGGTATAATAATTTGCCACCTGGTTCTATTAAAAGTCCAAAAGAATTGCTTGTCGTTTTCTTTCGGAAATACTTTCCTGCTAGTGCTCAACATGCTCGCTTTGCAAAGAGTTTATAGTTTTGATCGGGGAGATGAAGAGAAATTGCCCGAGGCTTGGGCAAGATTTTGCTCTCTTATTAGAGCTTTGCCCGACCATGATTTAGAAAAGCATGAATTACTTGATATATTTTATAGTGGACTAACCATTGATTCTAGGGCATACCTGGATAGTTGTGCTGGTTGTGTTTTCGGAAAAGAACTCCCTGACGACGCTGAAGAATTATTGGCTAAAATAGGCCGGAATTATGATGATTGGAATACGCCTGAACCAACTCCAACGCCAATAGTGAAGAAGAGGGGTTTAATTAAATTGAATGATGAAGATATGAGGGAAGCCAAGAAGTCTCTCAAGGAGAAAGGTATTAAATCCGAAGATGTGAAGAATCTACCTCCTATAGAAGATATATGTGAGATAATTCCCCCTTCATCCATGATTGAGGTAAACTCCCTTCAACGCTTTACTAGGGAAGATATTCCGTATTCGAAACCTCCTGCACAATGCTTAGATGAGTTTGATAATTATATTGTTAAGCAAGAAAATTTTAATATGAGAGTAGAGAATCATTTAATGGAAAATTCTCAAGCTATTAGTGAATTGCATGGTATTGTGGAGAGAACCTCCAATGATGTTAAGATGCTTGTCAAACATTTTCAAATGATTCAAACTCAAATTGATCAACTCACTAAAGTGCAAAATGACTTGTTAGGGAATAATTCTAAAGAGAAACATGCTTATGAAGTAACAACTAGAGGTGGTGTCTCTACCCAGGATCCTCTATATCCTGAAGGGCATCCCAAAAGAATTGAACAAGATTCTCAACGCATTGAACCTAGAGCTCATTCTAAGAAGAAAAAGAAGAAGAAACATAAAAATGTTGTAGAATCCTCTCGAACTCGTTAATGATCCTAATAGTATTTCTATTTCGATGCTGAAACTGAAAGTGGTAATGAACATGATAATGATAAAGATAATGAGAAGAATGATACTCCTGATAAAGAAGAGGTAGAAGAAGAACCTGAAAAGCATGCTAAAAATAAAAAGTATACTAAAGAAGATTTTATTACTGAGAAACATGGTAATGAAAGAGAACCTTGGGTGCAAAAGCCAATGCCTTTTCCTGCTAAGAAACTAAAATCAAAGGAAGAAGAACACTATAATAAATTTTGCGATTGGATGAAACCTTTATTCTTGCAAATCCCTTTGACTGATGCTATTAAATTGCCACCTTATTCAAAGTATATGAAAGATATTGTTACTAACAAAAGGAAAATCCCCAATGAGGAAATTTCCACTATGCTTGCTAATTACTCTTTCAATGGCAAAATTCCAAAGAAGTTGGGCGACCCAGTATACCTACTATTCCTTGTTCTATCAAGAATAATTATGTTAAAACTGCTCTATGTGACTTGGGAGCCGGTGTTAGTGTTATGCCTTTTTCTCTTTATAAGAGACTTTATCTAGATAAGCTGATACCTACTGATATATCTTTGCAAATGGCTGATAAATCTACTGCTATTCCTGTTGGTATATGTGAGGATGTTCCTGTTCAAGTTACTAATAACTGCTTGATATTAACTGATTTTGTTGTGTTGGAAATGCCTGAAGATGATAATATGTCCATTATTCTTGGGAGACCTTTTCTTAACACCGCAGGGGCTGTTATTGATTGCAATAAAGGAAAGGTTACTTTTAATGTTGATGATAAGGAACACACCGTCTATTTCCCCAAGAGGATTGAAAAAGCGTGCGGAGTTAATACTATCTCTCATGTGAGAACTATCAAAGTGGGAACCATTGATTGTCCTATATATGAGCCTAAAGAAGAATATCAAACTCTTGTTATTGGATCCATATCAATACAATTCAAGGTAACATGATTGATTTGAGGTTTATTTCTTCTTATGCTATGTAAAATTTATTTGGTGGCAAGACTTGATCAACCTTGTTAACAAATACTTTTTATATGCATAGAGGAGGTAAACAACATATCTTTCTTCTTCCACTTGCTTTAGTTGCTGTAGCACTTTTACTTTGCAAAGTTTCTTAATTGATTTGAGATTTCAAAAATTTTCCTGGCCAGTAATAATAAACTTAATACCCAGAAAATGTGCATTTTTCAAAGTTTTCAAAAATTCGCGAAAATTATACCGTTGGTCCTATTTTTCGACGAGGCACTGGGAGCACCGAGAGGATGACCTGTGGGGCACCGGAGGGCGCCAAACCACGAGCCGGCGCGGCACGCAAGGTGGCCGCGCCACCATGTGGTGTGGGCTCCCCTCTGCCCCGCTTCGTCATCTCTTTCTCCCAGCACCTTCTCTCTCCCGAAAAAACTCGTACCAAGTTCATCTCTCTCGCGTTTTTGCTCCAGAGCTCCAGATTTCTCGATCTCTTTGCTCAGCCCAGATTTCTGTCTGAAATTTGGCACATTTGCTCTTCGAAAATGGAATGGAATAGATATCACTTTAACCAGCAAGAATTGGAAGTCCAACAAGTTATGATAGTCAATCGTGAAGAGGGAGTATACCCCTCTTACTACCCATGCGCGGATTTCATGAGAAGCGCGGGGATATTTGAAGATGTTCAAACTCTAATTTCTCGTGCAGGGCTGAGTGACTTTGTTGAAGGAGAGCCAAGACAATATGTAAAATTAACTATGGCTTTTGTGCAGGATTTCAAGTTTAATTGGTCGCGATCTAACCCCACGGTCCAGTATAAAATTTACAATAAAGCTGTCAACTTGCCATTTAGTGCTTTTTGTGCAAGCAATTAGAATACCGCAATGGGGGTCGTGTGAGAAGATAAGGGGATCGCCGCAAGAACTCTCGGATCTTTACAAGATGATTTGCGATGGAAGGAGTTTCTCGAGTGAAAGTGGTAAAATCACTAGTATTCAGCTCCCGGCCATCCGCTACTTTGCCTATTTTATTACCAAATGCGTTCTCGCTAAAAGGATTGGTGGTAAACTTTCTATCCCGGATTTGGCTTTTCTAGCTGCAAGCACCGCAAAATAGTAGGTCTTATAATTTGGGGGCATTAATAGCTTATAGACTTGCTACTAACCGTGAGAAAGGTGGAATTTGTGGAGGTCTCATCGCATCCCGTTTACTAGCTTTTCATAATATAGAACCTCATCATTTTGATATTCCGTTCCCCATAGAAAAACTTGACATAGCCTCTATGATTAAACATGAATTTGTTTCAGATTCCTCCAACTTGGGTAACCTGTATTATAAGATGATATTTTATAAGAAAGTTTGGAGAATAACTAAGAAAACTGAGAAACTAGTAAGATTGCCTCGCGCCTGTTTTGTCTAACCTTGATTCCAGGGGAGATTGGTCGGTCACGAAGGTGCACTAGATGCACATATAGTGAGAGGAGGCCAACATGCAAGAGACGACATAGAGGTCGAGGAGCACCTCGACTCATCATCCGATGCAGCAAGTTCCTCGCGCCAACATGATGGATATGCGGAGCCTTCACGCTTTTCTTC